>NC_061090.1:77850761-77897769 GCF_015104395.2 Macrobrachium nipponense | reverse complement strand
TTTGAAATGATATTAATATACCAATTCAATGGTATATTTGATGTAGGATGATACTTTAAGTATACATTTGGTATTTGAACTTTCAGGATGGCAGATATAGGCATTTTCTGGGTGGGCTCAGTTCGTGTCGCTGCACGAAATATCCTTTAATCCATTATTTCTAAGGTAAATGTACTAACACATACCAGAGAATAAAATAAATAAAGAAAAGGTCAGTACAACTGACTCGCTCACCTCCAAGAGGGTGTCGGTATGAACACTATGGCGAGTGAGACCATCTACCACGAACCGCTTGCCAATAGAATCTCCCACTACAAAATCCCCACAAGAGAGAGCCGACCCACAGAGTGGGCAGCAACTACTACTACTCCATCCCATGCTGCCGACTGCTGCCCGCCTCTGGTGGCCATCCTTTTCAGTTAGCGCACACTGTATACACGTTGCCCCGTTTTTCCCCTTTTTGCTCTGTGTTTTTGTGCCCTTTTTTCTGGATTATTCCATCATGGAGCGTACAGCCATCGCAGCAGCTAAGTTAAGTTATCAGTGATTGTTGCTATTTGGATTTTTTCCGGCCTTGAGTCAGTATTTGCCGGTTTTTTAGGTATAAATACGAGCTCTAGGTCGGAAGCATGGCAGCATGGTTCTGCCTCGTGGCGGGTTCGTTCTTGGTCTCCCATACCCAGAACCTTCCCTTATTTTGTTACGCTCTGTTATTAGTTATCCATTTTATATTAAGGGTACAGCCTACGGGGTTTATGTCATGCACGCATGTCTTTGTTTAAAACATTGCGTAGGCATCTTCCATCCAGACCCTAGCCCCAGCTCTTAGTATCGGCCTCGGCTAGCTTTGAGTGTAGACTTTCTTTCGAGTTAGTCGTACACTCCTGGATTTTTTCTCCTACTGTTTTATTTTCTTTCTTTACGTTTTAGTGATTTCGATTAATTATGTATTATGTTTATGTTAGTGTACGGCGTCTGGCTTCACCTAGCCTAGGTTATGTCCTATTGGACTATGCTTCCGCTTCAGTTCGGTTGCTTCTCTATAGCATCTCTCTGATCAGTCGGTTGTTTATCCTAGACGGGATTGTTTCATTGTACAGGCAGTCCCCGGGTTACGACGGGGGTTCCGTTCTTGAGACGCGTCGTAAGCCGAAAATCGTCGTAAGCCGGAACGACGCTTGGAAATATGTCTTAAACTAATAAAAAGTTATAAAAACCTTACTTGTAATCCTTTGGTTACACTACATGTTGTTTCCTGTAGTTTTATGTACACCTGGAGTTTATTTTCATAAAAGAATGCTGGTTCTTGAAGGTAAAAACTATTGTAATCCTCTGGTGACACTACATTCTTGAAGTTTATGTACTAACCTGGAGTGATTTTGCAAAATCTTGATGGCTACAAGAACAGCTGATTACTATTTACGTATCATATATACTATTAAAGTAAATGTATCTTTAAATAGGCTTATATATTAGTATCAACAAACATTTCCTGCCATGAGTCAGAGGGCCGTTTAATGAAACGAACCACTTCTCTGTCCTATCTGTCAGAAAATATAAACGTTACGTCAATCCCCGAGACCATTGTTGCCAAAGCGTCTCTCTCTCTCTCTCTCTCCTCTCTTCCTCTCTCTCTCTCTCTCTCTCTCTCTCTCTCTCTCTCTCTCTCTCTCTCTCTGATCAAATTACATTGGAAACTTGACATACGATTGCCCTAATATACGAATGTTTTGAGATATAACAGAAAATTTGCGAAAATCAAGCTTTGATATACAACGAAATATTTGAGATACGGATTTTGCGATGAGTGTTAGTTGTATAGGCGACCGATAAATGGCGTTCAGTCTGTTTGTTTGTTGGTGCTGCATGTTAACACGTCGTTGTTTAGTTCGTTGTATTTGCGCCTATTTTTCGTGTTATTTTGTCTATTTTATTATTAACCATGGGTCTCAAAGCTAAAGACAAAGCAGGTGATAAGAAAAAACCCAAGAAAATTATTTCGATGGAAGCAAAACATGAAATTATAGCAAAGCATGAACGTGGCGTTCGTATCGTCGATTTGGCAAACGAGTATGGTCGAAATCCTTCTACAATATCCACGATCATCAAGCAGAAGGAAGCTATAAAAACCCCCCGAGACCATTGTTGCCAAAGCGTCTCTCTCTCTCTCTCTCCTCTCTCTCTCTCCTCTCTCTCTCTCTGATCAAATTACGTACTGGATAATGTCTCTCTTGGATACTTCGATTTGCCAAATATTGAGGGCTACAAGAACAGTTGATTACTATTTACGTATCATATAGACTAATTAAAGTAAACGTATCTTTAATAGGCTTAATTATTATTAGTATCAACAAAACATTTACTGGCATGAGTCAGAGGCCGTTTAACGAAACGAACACTTCTCTGTCCTTAACTCGGAGCGTCGGAAGACGCCTCTCTCTCTCTCTCTCTCTCATCTCTCTCTCTCTCTCTCTCTCTCTCTCTCTCCTCTCTCATCTCTCTCTCTCTGATCAATTACTGGATAATGTCTCTCTTTGGATACTTGGAATTTGCGTTGTAATCTAACCAGAAACTTCGTTTTGTTATTATTACTGGAAACAAGCAATGATTTTTTCATTATTTGCGCTTTGGACTGTTATATGTAACTAGTATGTATTCATTCGCTCGGAAACTAGTTCCGCATATGAGGCGTCACTAAAAAACATAGAAAAATACAACATAAAAAGTGTCGAAAATCATCATAATCTCAAATTTTTGTTGTAATCTAACCAGAAACTTATTTTTAATTAATATACTGTGCTACAAACTATAAAGGATTTTTATCATAGTCATGCGTTTTTTTAAAATTTTTAAAAGCGTCGTTAACTCGGAGCGTCGGAAGCGTCAGCGTCGTAACCTCGGAACAAGCGTCGTAAACCCAGGACGGATTTTTTCCATTGAATATTTAAGAAAAGCGTCGTAACCTCGGAACGTCGTAAGCCGGAACCGTCGTAACCCGGGGACCGCCGTGTATTCATATTACCGCTCCGTGATCACGTAGTGACCACGGAGCAGCCCAGACGCCTGTCCAGTCACCCTTCCCTCCTCCCGCTCTTCCATAGGGCCGGGGGGAGGGTTGGTCTGCCCACGCTCGCTCCACATACCCGGCCATGCCTCCCTCTCTCCCTAGGCGGAGGGAGTAGGGGGACGGGGCAGACCCAGACTGGACTCGACTCTCCTGCTTCTCGGCACGGCTCGGATGACTAAGGGGGGGGGACTGGCCTTTCCCCCCCTCCGTCGTTCTTACTCCGTCGCTCCGTTGCTAGCGCGAGTCTGTTGCCCTCTCGCCCTTTCCCACCTTACTGGGGCTCTTTATCTACCGGAGCTCCGGCATCCACGGGGAAAGGTGCTAGTTCACCCTGACGGGCGGACTGCGGCATACAGTTGGTCTTTACTAACCACTTCGTCGCGCTGATATCGCGACACGACTTCGCCACGCACCGGACTTAGTCCGGTACGTTCCATTTTTATAGGTTTAAGATTAGTATTTAAAATTTAAACTATTATTCAGTTTAATTTAAGCTACCTTAAACCTTCCCTCCGTTGCATGCTCACACCGGTCTCTCCGTGGTTATAGCCTATTCAGGCGATAAGGGAGGGGTTATGCCCAAAATTTTTTCGCACTCCGGCATGCAGCGGAGTTCTTTTAACCTTTAGCCTGTAAGTGATATCTTTTAGGATGCTCATGTATCTTTTCACTTACAGACCACCAACTGTGAGCATCCGGGATGTACTGCCATGCTCCAGGACCCTGTGGGCATGAAGTCTGTCGATCCATGCTCCATGCGCGACTCCGCACGGGGACCTTCAAGTCTGGTTTCACGAGACCTGCACAATTTGCTATGATCTGGTGAGCCAGCTCTTAGACGGGGTAAGTATTTCCAACTCCGTAGTCAATCCCTTCAAGGTTATGGTTCTTAAGTTTAACATTCTAAATCTCTTATCTTAAACTTAAGCTGGTTTTATATGGGATCTCGCATCCTCTAATTTTAATTTTTAAGTTAACCTTTTACTTAAGTTGTAATTTTAAGTTTTAATCTTAAAAAAAACTAATAAATAGCCTCTCTTCCAGGCCCCCGCTGTTAGAGACACCGCACTGGCAACCCTGCGGGCCTGGGTCGGCGGTTTTGGAAGAACGCCGCCAAGGGTCAGACCATACATTCTTGAAAACAAGAGGTTGGCGGTCCTGATCTTCCCCGGCGGCAAGTCAACGGGCTACGTCAACCCAGCAGAGGCGGCCCAGACTATGGCGGCAATTCAGCAGCAGCTCGCCGCTTCGTTGACTGAACCAGACCAGGGCATCTCGTCGGAAGTCGCGACACTGGACTTGAACATTGAACCGATGGTAGGTGTTGACGACCTGTTGGTCGAGGTGAGTACGTTGGACGCCCAAGGGCTTCCCTTGGGCGCCACTGGATCTTCTACTCCTGCAATCTCTCCAGCTTCCTTCCAAGGCTTTACATGGAGCTGAGCTCCCTTATACTTCTCCTGACTCTTGCTGTTATTAGCGCCTAAAGTCAAAGAACAAACGGTAGTTAAAACCTTGAGTAAGACGTCGTCGTCGTCTAAAAAGACGTCGTCGGCGTCAACTTCTCGCAAGTCTCCGGCTACAAACCCCGGAGCAGAGAGGTCTAGAGCTTCTGGGTCCGGCTCCAAATCTCAAGGAGTAGATCCTCCAAGGAGAGATCACACACTCCAGCGGATGTCAACCGTTTCTCCCCTTCCTTTGGTTCCTGTTCAGAGCTACCCTTCCACCTCCGCAGCAGCTCCGGCTTTGGATCCCAATGCTGGCCTGTTGCAACACATGGGGGATCTGGTTGGGTCTCTCAAGAACAGTATGGAACAGATGTTCTCCGGTTGTCTGATAGGATCAACTCCCAGGATAACATTATCGCCGGACTAAGCCAAGCTACCGCTAGCTACTCCCCCACCTTTCGGCACGGGATAGCTCAGCTAGCCACCATATGACTCTCTGCCTCCGTTCACTATGAACAATCCCTGAGGGTGGCGTCATACGCCCCTTCCAAGACGGGCTTATTTTCTATCCCGGATGTGGAACTCGAAGGATTGATTGGACTTCGAGTTCTACCCGGAGGATCTCCAACCTCCGTTCATCGGCTACGCCAGGCTCACCGCCGCTGCCATGACGCGAGACGATAAGGTCCCTAAAGAGACAGTCCTCTATTCACGTGACCAGGCTCAAAGAGAATGGCTCAGGTGTTTAGAGGACATGGATTGTTTAAATACAAAAATACAGCCTTTTAAGAGTCCATTCACAATCTTCACAATGGAAGAGGGTACTCCGCTGCCTTTCCTTACGAAGATAGCTACGGTCACTATCCCAGTCGGCCCAAAAGGGGGACTCGTTACGCAGCTGAAGGAAGCGGACCCTACATCTCCTTTACTTCCCTCATCCGGAGATTTGTGGGAAGACCTGCCCAACACGTTTTTCTGCGGGCAAACTCAAACAGACTGCGCTATGGAGCAGTTTGGTGAGAAGCTGCCTAGACTCCCAGACAGCCTCATTTCAGGCAGAGTTTGATGCCAAGTCTAGGCTGGCCAGGTCTCTCAACACCATGGCCATGACAGAGGTGGCTACCATTTCTTATGGTTCTGAGCCACTGTTCAAGCTGATCACCAAATCACTGACTCAAACGGTGCAGTCTGACATGTTCGAGTTCGCCGCAGCCAGAACAAATTGTCGGAAGCATGTCCTCCAAAGAAGCAACTATTCCGGCATGAACCGAATAAGTTGGGCTTTCATCAAACATTCTGGGGCGCCATACCCTCTTTCACCCAGATGCATGGTAAACAGGGAGGTCCAGTCCAGAAAGCTACAAGGCTTAACCAAAGCCTTAAGGATCGTTGGGGTCTCACTGCAAAGAGACGCCAAGATCAAGCTGTGAGGGGTAAGGCTCAGAAGAAACCCAGACGTTTCCAGCCTTACCAGAAGAAACAGCAACGGTTTGCCCAGCCGGTTTCGGCTGTTCCGTTGGTGCAGGCAGCCCAACCCTCTACCTCCAAGGCCCAATCACAGCCTATTTATGTGATTTCCCCCCAGCCTCAACCTTCCACCTCTTACGCTGTCTCCCCAGCCTTCAACCAAGTGTTTCGAAGGCCAGGCCTTTCAGCAGTATGACGCTCGGGTAAGGGAGGCAGAGTAAAGCGATCCTTTCGTCAGAGAGGATCGGGAAGGTCCCTTAATAGAGGAAAACACTTCAGGGGAGGCCGCGGAGGCTACCAACATCAATGAGGACTTCCAGGTAGGAGGGAGGCTGTTTCTCTTCCGCCACCGGTGGGGATTCAGCAAATGGGCACAAAGCATTGTGTCGAAAGGCCTGGGTTGGAGTTGGGTGGCGAATCCGCCCCCACCCAGACCTTTCCGCCAACTTCCATCCAAAGAATTGACGGAGTATGCGGAGGACCTCCTTCAGAAAGGAGCAATAGCGAGAGTCAACAGATTAAAGTTTCAAGGGCGCTTGTTCAGCGTTCCAAAGAAAGGCTCACAAAAAAGAAGGGTAATCTTAGACTTGTCCCGTTTAAACTTGGCCATTCGCTGCGACAGGTTCAAGATGCTCACCATCTCGCAGGTGCGGACCTTACTTCCCGTGGGGCCGTCACCACCTCTATCGATCTTACAGACGCATACTATCATATCCCTATTGCAAGACACTTTCGCCCGTATCTGGGCTTCAAGATAGGAGATCAGGCATTCTCCTTCAAGGTAGTTTTTCCCTTCGGTCTCAACGTAGCACCCAGGGGGGTGTTCACGAAAGTTGGCGGAAGTGGTCGTCCAACAACTAAGATCGCAAGGGATTATGGTAGTAGCGTATCTCGACGATTGGCTAGTTTGGGCACCAACAGTCGAGGAATGTCACAAAGCAACACTGAAAGTAATCCTGGTTCCTGGAATATCTAGGCTTCAAGATAACAGGACCAAATCAAGACTCACTCCGGAGTCAAACTTTCAGTGGCTGGGCATTCAATTGTAATCTATCCTCCCATACTCTGTCGTTCCATCAGCCAAGAGGAAAGAAATAGCGAAGTCAGTAAAGCAATTTCTAGGACACAAACTGGCTTCAAGGAGAACCAAGGAAAGGATTCTGGGTTCATCCAGTTTGCATCAGTGACAAAAACATCTTGATGAAAGCCAAACTGAAAGACCTGACCAGAATCTGGCGCTCACGAGCAAATGTCAGGTCCAGGGACAAATTATCCTCAGTCCCTCAGATTTCTAACGGAATCGTCTAAGCCCTTGGGGCCCTTGGGCAAAAGTCAAGAAATTGTTTTCAATATCAGTACCCCTTCAGTTTCCTCCTCCGGGGATTACCATCCACACAGACGCTTCGTTAAGCGGTTGGGGAGGATATTCTCAGCTCAAGAAGGTTCAAGGAACCTGGTCACCCCGCCCAGTTCCGTCAGCTTCAAACATAAACGTACTGGAAGCAATGGCGGTGTTTCTTGGAACTCTAAAAAGGTTTACGTCCGCCCAAAGAACTCCCTCCCACATAAAGCTAGTCTTAGACAGCGCAGTGGTAGTCCATTGTCTAAACAGGGGAGGCTCCAAATCACGTCATCTGAATCATGTGATGGTAGCCATCTTCTCCCTGGCGGACAAGTTCAGTTGGCACCTCTCCTCCACCCATATAGCTGGAGTGAGAAACTCATAGCAGATGCTCTATCCCGATCAGTTCCTCTAGAGTCGGAATGGTCACTGGACAACAGTTCGTTCCAGTGGATTCTTCAGAGAGTTCCAGGTCTACAAGTGGATCTGTTCGCATCTCAAGCGAACCACAAACTTCCATGTTATGTGGCCCCCAACCTGGACCCTCTAGCCTATGCCACGGACGCCCTGGCCCTGGACTGGAACAACTGGGAGAAGATTTATCCTTCCCTCCAGTGAATCTTCTCCTGAAAGTGCTGAACAAACTCAGAAAAGTTCAAAGGGTCAAGTGGCTCTAGTAGCCCCAGATGGCAAAGAGCAATGGTACCCTCTAATTCTGGAACTGGGTCTTCGTCCTCTTCGAATTCCCAATCCCAGGCTCTCCCAGTCAGTGCAAACGAAGACTGTGTTCGCTTCCTCAGGAATTCTCAAAACCCTAACTTTATGGATTTCATGAAGTTTGCAGCTAAAAGAGATGCGAATATTGATCCTCAAAATATTCTCTTCTTGGAATCTGATAAAAGAGATTCAACTTTGAGACAGTATGACGCTGCAGTCAAAAAGTTAGCAACCTTCCTGAGAGAGTCAGACATTAGAATCATGACAATCAATTCAGCTATATCCTTTTTCAGATCTTTATTTGAAAAAGGCTTAGCAGCTAGCAACTATTACGACAAACAAGTCAGCCTTGAAAAAGATTTTTCAATTTGGTTTCAGCATAGACTTGACAGACTCTTACTTCTCGTCTATTCCCAAGGCTTGTGCTAGACTTAGACCTTCTGTAAGGCCTACGTCAGTATCATGGTTCTTAAATGATGTTCTAAAGCTGGCTTCAGAAACAGATAATAACACATGTTCATTTATAATGCTCTTAAGAAAAACTCTATTTTTATTAAGCTTGGCTTCAGGAGCTAGAATTTCAGAACTGTCGGCATTATCCAGGGATCCGGATCATGTTGAATTTCTTCCCACAGGGGAAGTTCTACTTTCTCCGGAACGTAGTTTTATAGCAAAGAACGAAGATCCTCTGATGAGGTGGGAACCATGGAAGGTTGTACCCCTTCCACAAGATATTTCTCTTTGCCCAGTATCAACCTTACGAGCCTTTCTGTCCAGGACCTCCTCATCCTCATCGGGTCCTCTCTTTAAGAGAGAAAAAGGTGGTACTTTATCTATTAAAGGCATCAGGCAGCAGATCCTGTACTTTATTAAGCAAGCCAATCCTGACTCCTTCCCTAAAGCTCATGATGTCAGGGCAGTAGCCACCTCAATTAACTATTTCCAACACATGAATTTCGATGATTTGAAAAAATATACTGGATGGAAATCGCCGACAGTATTTAAGCGCCATTACTTAAAGTCCTTGGAAGCTCTGAAATTTTCAAGCAGTTGGTGGAGCGGGTAACATAGTTTCCCCCGACTCTGCTTAATCTTTAGTAGAAGATCCAGTCCTCCTTTCTACCTATCTCACCCAACAGTCCGTCTATACCTGCCATGTTCATCTACGTTTACCTTGAGTCTTAGCTGCTCTTATGATGGTATAGTGAGTGCCCCTTATTTTTTTGCTAGGGTCACTCACAATTGATTGTATATAATGATCTCTTTGATGTGTTCCCCTTATTTTTATGCTAGGGGTCACATCGTTTTTATAATGATTACGGGTTTTGTATACTATGTCATATACATTCCTTTATTATATTGTATTGAAGTTTGTTCTATTCAGTTTATTGTTATAATTGCTTTGATTTCTTTGTACATAATAACTACACAGATACTAATCTCAACATATATTCCATGTAAGCCCTGTAGATGTTGTTAAAATTTAAGTTAATTTTAAGAAATATTATTAAACATTAAGTTAATTTTAGTAATATTTCTATTTTTGTATCATTGTGTATATGTATATCTAGTAGCAATTATATTTTTTTATTTTATTCTTTACAATCTTGTGCTATTTCTCTGGTACGATTTCGCGGCAGCGACACGAACTGAGCCCAGAAGGGAAGGATTTTGACGTAAGGAAAAATCTATTTCTGGGCGATTGGTTCGTGTCGCCAGCGAAATCCCGCCCTGCCCATCCCATCGCTCAAGATTGTCGGCTAACTGCAGGATGGGCCCCCAGAGGCGCAGCAGTCGGCAGCATGGAGGATGGAGTAGTAGTAGTTGCTGCCCACTCTGTGGGTCGGCTCTCCTCTTGTGGGGATTTTGTAGTGGGAGATTTCTATTGGCAAGCGGTTCGTGGTAGTGGTCTCACTCGCCATAGTGTTCATACCGACACCCTCTTGGAGGGTGAGCGAGTCAGTTGTACTGACCTTTTCTTTATTTTATTTATTCTCTGGTATGTGTTAGTACATTTACCTTAGAAATAATGGATTAAAGGATATTTCGCTGGCGACACGAACCAATCGCAGAAAATAGATTTTCCTTACGTCAAAATCCCTTTTTTAGAGGGGAGTTCTAACTATTCGCAGGTTCGCGCTATTCACGGTGGTGTCTGGTACCCATCCCCCACGAATACAGGGGAACAATGCATATGTTGTTTGATATTAATAATTAATTAAATTTAATAATTAATATGCAATCCCACTTTTTGTGATAGCCTCCTTTCTACTTTGTGTTAATGGTCGGCGGCAAAGGTATGCCAACATCCTTTATTAGTACATATTTTCTCCCTTTAACATTAGGATGAGACATGTATTCATCCGAAATTGATGCTTACACTTTAGAAATTACCAAGGGGAACTTCGGAGGTCTGTCCTTTGTTTCTTCTGGTAATTCCTCTTCTCCTTCGTCTTTGCACTAGCTATTGGACGAAGGTAGAAGAGGGGGCTTGTGGTGTTGGTGTTTGGGGGATCTCCTCTCATTTCTGAGGCCGGTGCCCCTGGATGCGAAAGGAGTATCCTTATTACTTTAAATCATATTTTATTTCTTTTACAGGCTAACAGTGGTGACAGTGATTACAACAGTAGATGGTTGGATATCTCTTCGTGTTGGTTTTCCTAACTGTGGAATTGTACATGTGACTCGTAGCATGCTGTGATACATATTGGTCCTCGAGTATGTGTATTGATTCCCTACTAGAAATCATATTCATTTACCACTGCTGTCCGGGAGTTACGTCACTGGACAAGGCCTTCGCTGCTGCCCTGTGATTATTAACTCTATTCCTGCTGGTAAATATACCTCATCCTGTAGAAGAAGTCTTGCAGAATTTGGAGAAGTCGAAGAGGAAGAGAGCTCGTCAAGTGTCGTCATCTTCCTCTTCAGAATCATCGTATTTTTCATCAGCCTCTACCCCTTCGACTTCTAAGGCTCCTTGCTGAAGAAGGAGAAGGTAGTCTCCCCCCCCTCCCCCAAGAAGTCTCGTCACAGAACTTCTAAGGGTCTGCCTCCTCAAACTGAGGAGGCAGTTGGGTCTTCTGCTGGCTTTCCTTCTTGTTCAATAATTTAATGGCCATAATTCCAGCTCTGAAAGTAATTCCTTATGTAAAGGACCTCAGGTTTGTATAGTTAGGAAAAATACCATTTACTTTCACAAATTGTGATGTTTTCATGACAGAAAGACTCCGCTTTCTTTGCAAGCTCCACTTACTCGCCGAGCAGCAATGAAATAGTGTATTAACTTTTCAGTCCTCTGTAAAACAACAGGGTTAATATTAAAGCCATCATCACTGGTTGGTGTCATCGATGGGACTTTTCTAAGATCAGAATCTTGAGAATCTACTTCTCTCAATACAACTGTGAAGACGTAGGTCCACATTCATCTCAGTCATTCAACTACAGAGGAGAAACTTGTGTCTTGCCATCACAGGGACTTTGGTCTCTAGAAGGCAATTGACTCTCGTCTAATGTGCACATGCCTCGCAAAAATCATCTCTTCTCTACATCATTGGCGAACAAGATAGACGATTTGTATGGTTATTCTCGGCATCACCCTTCAAAAGGCTGGTGTCATGTTGTGACTACGTCTTGGATGCGTGACTGTGCAATCAGTCGGCATCTGCTGACGAGTCTGAGTCCATGACCTGTTCTGTGGACTTTGTATTGGTTGATCCAGATCAGTCATTACTTTGTCCTATTGGTGTGTCACTGCACCCACGAAGGATCGACACCCTTCATTAAGTGTCGATGCCTTTATCCACCGCAGACTGCCAATGCAGAAGTGTCTAATGACACGTCTTTCTGAGTCTTACGAGATCGTGAGAGACTTCTCTGCCGTTGGATAGTCCAGTGGATGGGTACTATTCATCACTCCAAAGAATATGTTGGACCGAAAGATAGATAAAGTCTCATTGTGACCATATTTATACCTTTCTTTCTTCGGGTCTGCCCACAGGTCCTTGGAACCTCTTTTCTTTGGAGGTTGTGTTTGCTTACCTGGCTTCTTCAAGAGAACAAGTTGCATCTCGCCTACAGTGTGCGGTTCTAGAGGTAAGAAGGATGCGAGAGTGACTGGTCTCTCTTCTTGTCATTCTACTCCTCTTCCTTCAGGTTGAGGATAGAACTTGAACTAGCTGGTTGGGTGATTGATGCGGTAAGCTTACATCCTTGCTATTTTTCTTATCAGAATCATAGAAGCAATCCCGCTCCTTCCTCTAACAAGGGGGGAAGGAGACTGGCAATAATGCAAACCCTTCCCAGAACTTTTCATTAATGCCTCCTACTCTAAATATTCTTCCCAGCCCTTTTTCGGATGAGTTACGATTCCTCACTCATTTCGAAAAAGCCCAGTAGTCTGACCATTGATCATGCAGCTCCTATACTCCGATCAAGTTGTCAGAGGCAGGGTACTCCTTGCTCTTACAACCAGGAGGAATAGCCCAGGTGTGTAGAACTCCAGTCAGTTCAAGAGGCTCACTCACATTCCTCCCACCAATCAGATAATCTTCCTTATGTAAAAGACCGAGGGTTTGTATATCGTGTAGGAACAAATCACAATTTCTGGGCTCAGCTCGTGTCGCTGCGCGAAATATCCTTTAATCTATTATTTCTAGGGTAAATGTACTAACACATACCAGAGAATAAATAAATAAAGAAAAGGTCAGTATAACTGACTCGCTCACTCTCCCAGAGAGTGTCGGTATGAACACTATGGCGAGTGAGACCACTCCACGAGCCAAATGCCAATAGAATTCTCCACTACAAAATCCCCCAAGAGGAGAGCCGACCCACAGAGTGGGCAGCACCTACTACTACTACTCCATCCCATGCTGCCGACTGCTGCGCCTCTGGTGGCCATCCTTTTCAGTTAGCGCACACGAGACACACGTTGCCATTTTCTTCTCTGTGTTTTTGTGCCCTTTCCTTTAGATTTTATTACCATGGAGCGTGCAGCCATCGCAGCAGCTAAGTTAAGTATCAATGTTTATTGCTAATTGGTTTTTCGGACGCCCTGAGCACGTATTTGCCGTTTTTTAGGTATAAATACGGTCTCTAGGTCGGAAGCATGGCAGCATGGTTTCTGCCTCGTGGTGGGTCCGTTCTGGGTCGCCCATACCCAGAACTTCCCCTGGCTTTTGTACGCTCTAGTTTTTATTATCCGCTTTGTTTAGGGTAAGGTCTACACGGTTTTGTCATGCATGCATGTCTTTTACCTTATGTAGGCTCTTCCATCCAGACCCTAGCCACGGCTCTTAGTATCGGCCTCGGCTAGCTTTGAGTGGTAGACTTGCCTTCGGGTTAGGTCGTACACTCCTGGATTTTTTCTCCTACTATTTTGTTTTCTTTCTTTCATTTTGTTATTCATATTGTATATTTATGTGATATTGTTAGGTTAGTTAGGCGTCTGGCTCGCTTAGGCCTAGGTCATGGCCCATTGGGCCTTTATGTTAGCCGCTTTTCAGGCTCGTTGCTTCCCTATAGCATCTCTCTGATCAGTTGGTTATGTTCTAGGCTTAGTTGTTGTTTCTTATCGCCCCGTGGTCCACTATGTGATCACGAGGCAACGCCAGAACGCCCTGTCCCAGTCACCTTGCCCCCTCCCGCTCTTCCATAGGGTCGGGGGGGGGGTGGCTAGGCCTGCCCATGCTCGCTGTTTCCGCATACCCGAGCCTGCCTCCCTCTCCTCCCCCCCCAGGCGGTTGGGAGGGGGTAGAGGGACGGGACAGACCCAGACTGGACTCGACCTCTCCTGCCTTCTCGGTCCGGTCGGATGGTAAGGTGGGGGGGACTGGCCTTTCCCCCCCTCCGTTACTACTCCGTCGCTCCGTTACTAGCCCGAGTCTGTAGCCCTGCCCCTTGCTCTTTCCCACCTTACTAGGGCTCCTTACCACCGGAGACCTGGCATCCAGCGGAAAGGTGCTAGTCTACCCCACGGGGTGGACCGGAACATACAGTCGGTCCCTTCTAACCTCTCCGTCTCACTGAGTTATACACTCCGCCACGCACTGGACTTAGTCCGGTACGTTCGAGCTTTTAGGTTTAAGATCTATTATGTTAAACTATTAAGTTTATCTTAAGACCTTAAACCATTCCCCCACCCTTCATGTTTCACCGGATACCTCCGGGGTTTTATAAGCCTATTCAGGCGATTAAGGGAGGGGCTATGCCCAAATTTTTTCCGAGCTCCGGCATGCAACGGATTTGTTCTTCTTGTTCCTTTAGCCTGTAAGTGATATTCTTTAGATACTCATGTGTCTTTCCACTTACAGACCACCAACTGTGAGCATCCGGATGCGCCGCCACACTTCAGGACCCATGTGGACACGAAGTTTGCCGGTCCCATGCTCCATGCGCGACTCCGCACGGGGACATCCAGGTCTGGTACCATGAGACTGTACCATATGTTACGATCTGTGAGCCAGCTTTTTAGACGGGGTGGGTAAGTATACCCATCTCCGCTAGCTGGTCCTCATCTGTTTTAGTGCTTAGATTTACATCAATCACTCTAACTTAAGGTAAATTCAAGGGGCCTTATAAGCCCCTATAATTTTTAAGTTATGCTTTAAGTTAGTTTTAGTTTTAAGTTATTCTTAAATCTAATCAATACCCTCTCTTCCAGGCGCCGGCCGTGAGGGATACCGCACTGGCAACCCTGCGGGCCTGGGTCGGCGGTTTCGGTCGGGAAGAACGCCGCCAAGGGTATGCCCTACATCCTGGAGAAAAGGTTGGCGGGGTACTAAATCTTCCCCGGAGGCAAGGCGACAGGATACGTCGATCCAGTAGAGGCGGCCCCGACTATCGCCTTCATCCAGCAACAGCTGGCTGCCTCATTGACTGACCAAGGCCAGGACATCTCCTCGAAGTCGCGACGTTGGATATTAATGTAGAACCTATGGTAGGTGTAGACGACCTGTTGGTCGAGGTAGGTAAGGTGGACACCCAAGGGATACCCTTGGGTGCAACTGTTTCTTCTACTCTGCAACCTCTCCATCCTTCCAAGGCTTTACGGGTGATGAATTATATACTCCTCCTGACGCTTCAGTTAGACCCAAGGTCAAGGGTCAAGCAGTGAAATCCTTGACAAAGACGTCGTCGTCGTCTAAGAAGGACGGCTTCGGCGTCATCTCCTCCTCTTGTAAGTCTCCGGCTAGGAATCCCGGAGCAGAGAGATCTAAAGCTTCTGGGTCCGGCTCTAAGTCCTCGAGGAGTAAATCCTCCAGAGAGAGATCTCACACTCCGGCAGAGTCGTCAGTTCCGCTACCCTTGGTTCCAATTCAGAGCCACCCATCCACCTCCGCAGCAGCTCCGGCTTTGGACTCCAATGCTTAGTCTGTTACAACAGGTGGGCGACCTGGTTGGGTCTCTGAAAAGTAGCATGGAACAAATGATCTCTCGGTTGTCGGATAGGATTACTTCCCAAGACAGCATTATAGCCGGACTGAGCCAAGCTCCTCTAGCCTCTCCTCCACCTTTCAATACAGGTGGAGCCCAGCTTCCCCCGTATGACTCTCTACCTCCGTTATCAATGAACAACCCTTGAGAGTAGCGTCATACGCCCCCTTCCAAGACGGACTCATTTCTATCCCGGAATGTGGAACTCGGAGGATCGAGGACTTCGATTCTACCCGGAAGACCTTCAGCCTCCGTTCATCGGCTACGCAAGGCTCACCGCCTCAGCCATGACTCGAGATGATAAAGTACCAAAGGAGACAGTCCTCTATTCCACGTGACAGGCTCAGAGAGAATGGCTCAGGTGTCTAGAGGACATGGATTGTTCCAATACGAAAATCCAACCTTTCAAGAGTCCGTTTACGATCTTTACGATGGATGAGAGTACCCCGCTCCCTTTCCTGACAAAGATCGCGACGTCTACCATTCCAGCGGCCCAGAAGGGGGACCCCATGCCTCAACTGAAGGAAGCAGATCCTACATCTCCGTTACTTCTTCAGCCGGAGAATTGTGGGAAGACTTACCTAACACCTTCTCAGCTGGCAAACTCAAACCGGACTGTGCTATGGAGCAGTTTGGTGAAAAGTTACCTAGGCTTCCAGATAGCCTTATTCAGGCTGAATTTGACGCCAAATCGCGGTTAGCCAGATCTATTAATTCCATGGCTATGACCGAGGTGGCTACCATAGCCTATGGCTCAGAACCGCTCTTCAAACTTATGACCAAATCTCTGACTCAAACGGTACAGTCAGATATGTTTGAGTTTTGCCACTGCTGAGACGAATTTTGTAGGAAGCATGTCCTACCAAGAGCAACTATTTCGGCACGAGCCGAATAGGTTACTTGCGTCGAGCATCTGGGGAGCAGGACCTCCTTCCCAGAAGCGATGGTGAAGGAGGTTCAATCAGAGGCTACGAGGTTGAACCAGAGCCTTAAGGACCGTTGGGGTCTTACGGCCAAGAGGCGGCAAGATCTAGCAGCTAGAGGTAAGGGTCAAAGGAAACCCAGACGTTTCCAGCCCTATCAGAAAAAGCAACCACGCTTTTCTCAGCAAGTTCCGGCTGTTCCCTTAGTGCAAACAGCCCAACCTTCCACTTCAAAGGCTCAATCACAGCCTATTTATGTTATCTCCCCTCAGCCTCAGCCCTCCACCTCTTACGCCCTCTCTCCAGCTTACAATCAATCCTTCGAGAGTCAAGCTTCACAGAAGTATGACCGCTCGGGTAAGGAGGCAGAGGTAAGCGATCCTTTCGTGGGAAGAGGATCGGGAGGTCCCTTTAATAGGGGAAAACATTTCAGAGGAGGCCGGGGAGGCTACCAGAACCAATGAGGAATTTCAGGTAGGAGGGAGGCTGTTTCACTTTCGCCACCGGTGGAACTTCAGCAAGTGGGCTCACAGCATTGTGTCAAAAGGCCTGGGTTGGAGCTGGTTAACGAACCCACCCCCATCCGAGAACCTTTCGCCAACTTCCTTCCAAGGAACTGACGGAGTATGCGGAGGATCTCCTTCAGAAAGGAGCTATAGCGAGAGTCAAAAGGTTAAAATTTCAAGGACGCTTGTTCAGCGTGCCAAAGAAAGGCTCACAAAAAAGAAGGGTAATCTTAGACTTGTCCCCGCTTAAACTTAGCCATTCGCTGCGACAAGTTCAAGATGCTCACGATCTCGCTAGGTACGGACCTTACTTCCCCGTGGGGCCGTCACCACCTCTATCGATCTTACAGCGCTTACTATCATATCCCTATTGCAAGACACTTCCGTCCGTATCTGGGCTTCAAGATAGGAGACCAGACATTCTCCTTCAAGGTAGTTCCTTTCGGGCTCAACGTAGCACCAGGGTGTTTACGAGCTGGCGGAAGGTAGGGGGGGTAGTTCAACAACTCAGATAGCAAGGGATTATGGTAGTAGCGTATCTCGATGATTGGTTGATTTGGGCGTCAACAGTCGAGGAATGCAACAGAGCAACACTGAAAGTGATTCAGTTCCTGGAATATCTAGGCTTCAAGATAAACAGGACCAAGTCAAGACTCACTCCAGAGTCAAACTTTCAGTGGCTAGGCATTCAATGGAATCTATCCTCCCCATACTCTGTCGATTCCATCATCCAAGAGGAAGGAAATAGCGAAGTCAGTCAAGCAATTTCTGAGTCACAAACTGGCGTCAAGAAGATCTCAGGAAAGGATCCTGGGTTCTCTCCAGTTTGCATCAGTGACAAACATCCTAATGAAAGCCAAACTGAAAGACCTAACCAGAATCTGGCGCTCACGAGCAAATGTCAGGTCCAGGGACAAATTGTCCTCAGTCCCTCTGATTCTAAAGAATCGACTCCGGCCGTGGGCGAAAGTCAAGAACTTGTCGGTCAGTGCCCCTTCAGTTTCCTCCTCCAGGGTCACCATCCATACAGACGCTTCATTAACGCGGTTGGGGAGGATATTCCCAGTTCAAGAGGTTTCAAGAACGTGGTCACCTCAGTTCCGGCAGTTCCATATAAACGTACTGGAGGCAATGGCAGTGTTCTTGACTCTAAAAAGGTTACGTCCGCCAAAGTACTCCCACATAAAGCTAGTCCTGGACAGCGCAGTGGTAGTACATTGTGTAAACAGAGGAGGCTCCAAGTCACGTCATCTAAATCATGTCATGGTAGCCATCTTCTCCCTGGCGGACAAGTTCAGTTGGCATCTCTCCTCCACTCATATAGCTGGAGTGAGAAACGTCATAGCAGATGCTCTATCCCGATCAGTACCTCTAGAGTCGGAATGGGTCACTGGACAACAGTTCGTTCCAATGGATTCTTCAGAGAGTTCCAGGTCTACAGGTGGATCTCTTCGGGCATCTCAAGCGAACACAAACTCCAGTGTTATGTGGCCCCCAACCTGGACCCTCTGGCCTATGCCACGGACGCCCTGGCTCTAGACTGGAACAACTGGGAGAAGATTTATGTCTTTCCTCCAGTGAATCTTCTCATGAAAGTGTTAAACAAACTCAGGACATTCAAGGGTCAAGTGGCTCTAGTAGCCCCAGACTGGCCGAAGAGCAATTGGTACCTCCCTCTCATTCTGGAACTGGGTCTTCGCCCTCTTCGGATCCCCAATCCACCAGGCTCTCCCAGTCAGTACAAACGAAGACTGTGTTCGCTTTCCTCAGGGATTCTCAAAACCCTAACTTTATGGATTTCATGAAGTTTGCAGCGAAAAGGGATGCGAATATTGACCCTCAGAATATTCTCTTCTTGGAATCCGATAAAAGAGATTCAACTTTGAGACAGTATGATGCTGCTGTCAAAAGTTAGCAACCTTCCTGAAAGAATCAGATATTAGGATCATGACAATCAATTCAGCTATATCCTTTTTCAGATCCTTATTTGAAAAAGGCTTAGCAGCTAGCACAATTACGACAAACAAGTCAGCCTTGAAAAGATTTTTCAATTTGGGTTCAACATAGACTTGACAGATTCCTACTTCTCGTCTATTCCTAAGGCGTGTGCTAGACTTAGACCTTCTGTAAGGCCTACGTCAGTATCATGGTTCTTAAACGATGTTCTAAAGCTGGCTTCAGAAACCAATAATGACACATGCTCGTTTATAATGCTCTTAAGAAAAACCCAAACCCTATTTTTATTAAGCTTGGCCTCAGGAGCTAGAATTTCAGAACTGTCGGCTTTATCCAGGGATCCGGATTCATATTCAGTTCCTTCCCACAGGGGAAGTGCTACTTTCTCCGGAACGTAGCTTTATAGCTAAGAATGAAGATCCTTTGATGAGGTGGGAACCATGGAAGGTACTACCCTTCCACAAGATGCATCTCTTTGCCCAGTTTCAGCCTTACGAGCCTTTCTATCTAGGACCTCCTCATCCTCATCGGGTCCTCTCTTTAAGAGAGAAAAAGGTGGCACTTTATCTATTAAAGGCATCAGGCAACAAATCCTGTACTTCATTAAACAAGCCAATCCTGACTCTTTCCCAAAAGCACATGATGTCAGGGGCAGTAGCCACCTCAATTAACTATTTCCAACATATGAACTTCGATGAGTTGAAAAAAGTATACTGGATGGAAATCGCCGACAGTGTTCAAACGTCATTACTTAAAGTCCTTGGAAGCTCTGAAATTTTCAGCAGTTGCAGCGGGAACTAGTTTCCCCTGACTCTGACTAATCCTTAGTAGAAGATCCAGTCCTCCTTTCTACCTGCCTCACCCAACAGTTTCGTCTATTCCTGCCTTGTTCATTTACGGTCACCTTGTGTCTTAGCTGCTTTTATGATGATGTAGTGGGTGTCCCTTATTTTTTTGCTAGGGACACTCACATTTGATGATGGTTATTGATCTCGTGGATGTCATCTTCTTATTTTTATGCTAGGAGATACATCTTATTATAATGATTACGGGTTTTGTATATTAAGTCATATACATTCCTTTATATTTTATTATTGTTGAGTTTGTTTTATTCAACTTTATGTTAATTGCTTTAGAATGTTTTGATACATAGCTTTACACAGATACCATTTTTGTACATATATGATATATTTCTCCTGTATATATGTATATTATCTTAAGTTAAGAATATTATTAGAATTAAGTATAAATTAAGTAATATTTCTATTTTGTATCACTGTGTATATGTATCTTTATTAGCAATTATATTAATTTATTTTTATTTTATCTTTTATTTGAGACCTTTTTTATATTTTGTTAAATTTCTTTACAATCTTGTGCTATTTCTCTGGTACGATTTCGCGCAGCGACACGAGCTGAGCCCAGAAAAGGGATTTTGACGTAAGGAAAAATCTATTTCTGGGCGATTGGCTCGTGTCCGCCAGCGAAATCCCGCCCTACCCATCCCATCGCCAAGATTGTCTGCTAAACTTCAGGATGGCCACCAGAGGCGCAGCAGTCGGCAGCATGGGATGGAGTAGTAGTAGTAGGTGCTGCCCACTCTGTGGGTCGGCTCTCCTCTTGGGGGATTTTGTAGTGGGAGAATTCTATTGGCATTTGGCTCGTGGTAGTGGTCTCCACTCGCCATAGTGTTCATACCGACACTCTCTGGGAGAGTGAGCGAGTCAGTTATACTGACCTTTTTCTTTATTTATTTATTCTCTGGTATGTGTTAGTACATTTACCCTAGAAATAATAGATTAAAGGATATTTCGCTGGCGACACGAGCCAATCGCCCAGAAATAGATTTTTCCTTACGTCAAAATCCCTTTTTTGAAAGTACTGTATATTGTATTTTTTCTAATTATACAAACCTGAGGTCCTGTACATTTATGCCAACCTCATGCCACCCTTCAATCTGAGCCTGGGCAGAAAGGCAAAGTGGACTGTTTACATCCGGGCAGGCAGGCCTACCCGCCTACCAGATGGTAGTTACTACCTAACCACCTTGTAAAGGACCTCAGGTTTGCATAGTTTGGAAAAATACAATTTACTTTCAAAAATTGAGATTTTTATGGGATACGTAGTTTGGCAACATATTTTTTTAGGTACTGGTGTATTGAACTATTAGGATAATGCAGACAAAAATAATTTTGTGCAGGTTGTAAGAAATCTCTGTGGTTGTGAAAGTTGTCAAAAACATGTAGCTAAGAAATACATGAAGCTAAAATGTCATTTGCAAGTGAATACTATTACAGGAAGCTTTTAAATGTTTTCAAGTCTGAGACAACTTAAAAAAATATAAAAATCAAAACAGCATTCTGAAGTAACAGCTTATTTATAAGATATCAAAATGTTGAAAAAAAATCTTTTTTGTTCATGATTTCAGTTCATTCACCAAAAATGGCACAAAAAACAGTTTATGTTCAGAGGTTAATGCAAATGAATTACAAATCAGCCTGGGATTATCAAAAGAAGATTGCAGCAAAGGTTCAGGAGAATGTGAAGATGAAAAAAGAGCCGTGTCATACACTGCTTCTTGTTGAACATTTGCCTGGTAAGTTGGTAGTGCACAGTAGCTCATTGTGTGAGTTGTCTATTTGTTTGTTACCCAGATTGCTTCTGCAATGGTAAAATTACCATAGTTATTCATTTTTAGCCTATGATTGTTATTGTATTTCAATATGGTAGTAATCTTTGCTTTTATGTATGCAACTTACCAATTAGTTACATAGATATAGTTTCTAAAACCGTCGGCAGCTAGAATTTCTGAAATTGGCGGTAGTGCTAGTTTGTTTTGGTCAGGTGATACCCCCCTGCCCACTATCGGGGGAGTGAGGAACCAACACCATATGAAAATCAGTTGTTTCTGCCGGCTGGTACTGTTAACACAGTTTCAGTAGTCAGCGGAATTTTTGGAATTCTTTACTGTTGTTCATTGTTGGAGTTATTTGGTGAAGTACTCTTAAAATATTGGTAGGTTTTGTTTTTGGTGATTAGGTATTTAAGAATTCAAATAGTTTTAGATATTTTTGCACAGAAATTAACTACAGTAGTACCTCAGGATACGAAATTAATCTGTTCCGAAGCGGCCTTCGTAACCTGATTTTTTCGTATCTAGAACTACGTTTTACATGTAAATTGCCTAATTCGTTCCAAGCCCTACAAAAACACCACAGTAAATTTGATTATAAAGCTACATTGACCAATAAACAATGAAATACAACAATTTGGACCATTCAATACCTAATATAACCATGACTGTACCTGTAAATAAAGTGTATTAGTGTACAGGGTACAAGAAATACTGCACAGACATGTATGTACGTATGTAGTAAAATGTGGAACCTTACATTTCGAGTGAGGTGATGTCCGAAAGTGACAACAGAGGAGGAGGACAAATGGTAGAAAACATGAACACGTAACTTTACGAAACACATTTAAAAATGGCAGAAAACATTAACACTAAACTTTACAAAACATTAACAAATGGCAGAAAACATTAACACTTCTTGATTATCTCCATCTTTGTTCTCCATAGAAAGCATCTTCTTTCCGTGAACTTCAGCAGCATTCTTGGGACCCATGGCTAATAACGTAAGTAATTAAGGTCACACAACACAATAAAGTAACTTACAGTACAACGAAAGTGAAATCACTAACACGAATTTTCGTTAACAAAGTAAATATGCATGAATGAATGAATTCCAGTGTCTACAATAACGCTGCCGCAAAAAATGGTCAAGGACCACCTTTACATAGAGGCATGATGGGACAGACGCTGACCAATAGGGGAGCATGATCTTACGGTGGTGACTAGGATCAGGAACCAATGGGAGAGCGGGAGGATGGTGGCGAGTCTACTCAGTTGGCGGCGCGCTAGTTTTAAAATTGTTCTCGGCGGCCCGGGCAAATCTCGGACTTTACCATTTCGCAACCTGAATTATTTTCATACACAGAAGCTAAAAATCTTCGTCTTTGCTTTCGTAACCTGAATTTTTCATATGTAGGGACTTATGTAGAGGTTCCTCTGTAGTTTTGAATTGGTCTACATAATGTCAGACACTAGGTACATCTGGGATTAGGTATTGCAGTAAAGGCTGCAATACTAGGAACACTAAAGCTTATAATGATCCACATTCAGTTTGCACAGGTTGTAGGGGACAGACTTGTACGCCAGATCAAACATTTGGAGAATGTATTAATTGGGATCAAAGAACTTGGAAGATCTTAACTAGTTACACGAACAAGTTAGGGAGAAATAAAAAGAAAAAGCAGCTTCTAGAGCTAAAACTAAAAGCTTAGTTAGTCAGGAATTGTCTAATGATAATTTGTCTCTTTCTGAACCTTCCCCACCACCTGTCATTCCCTGTCCTAATCTTGGCTCTCTCACACCTGTACCCATTCTCCTAGGCAGAGGTCCCTGTCAAACTCCCCAGAACCTGGGAGGAGGTATACTGGTAGCCCAAGGGAGGTCAGTGGGGTCTGCCCATGGGGAGTCGCCCCCTCAGGCGATTCTTTTGACAAATCCCAGAGCACCAGTGAAAAGGCATCTCTAAAGGAGTACCGCTTTCGTCTAGTGCTTCTAGCTCCGGGGAGACCTCTCCCAGGTGCCAGTGACGATTCCATGACGAGTCCCGTCCATTGAAAAGGAGGTCTCATAAGTTGTCTCCCTCTCCAGTCCCCTGTAAAAAGGCTAGCCCTTTCCAAAAAGAACAGCCCTCGTATAGTTTTAGGGACTCTCCAGAGAGATTCTCTCAGGATACAGCAGGAGAGGGACGTCATAGTGAGAGGATCGCATCCTCTAAGTCGTTGTCAAGAAAGTCTACCTCTGGCAGACTTTCGGAGGTGAAGAGTACGGGGAAGAGTAAACTTCCGGAGATGTCACCAGCACCTGTCCCCACTTCTAATGCTGAAGGACAGGTATGGCTCCCACCAGTCTCTCCTGTATTTCACGAGACTCCTGGGATACAGGTTCAGCTTTCAGAGTATGAGAACCCACCGACTCCCGAGCGCCCATTGGCGCCACAGTTTGCCCACACTCCAGAGCAGCCTTTGGCGCCCGGAACTTCCGCAGCGACACTAGAGCAACCTTTGGCTCCCGAGCGTTCATTGACGCCCAGGAATACAGTTGCGACCAAGCGTCCTTTAGCACCCGAACGTCCACTAGCTCCCGAGCATCCACTAGCGCCCGAGCATCTACTAGCGCCCACTAGCGCCAGAGTGTCCACTAGCGCCCATGCATCCAAGAGCCCCTGAGCGCCCACTAGTGCCCAAGCATCCACTAGCACCTGAGCGCCCACTAGCGCCCGAGCATCCACAGGTATACATGAAACCAAGTACACAGATGGACCAGTATGAAGCGCTCAGACAGTCTGTCAACAATTTCAGCTTCGGGCTTACCGACAGGATCTCAGGTGATGGCTGCCCCCGATCCTTCTTTGTCAGCCACCAGAACAAGTTAGACAGCATTTTGGGCTTTATTCAATCTGCAGTGGCCCCGGTCCAACCTATAGAGAATTTATCACCTATTTCTTCACCCAAAGAAGAAGAGAAAGGAGAAGAGGAGGATAAAGAGTCTTCTCTCAGTGTATACAAAGCCTTGCTTTTTTACTTCGTTGAAAATTTTTCGAATTTGTTCTTGCCAGTGACGAAGTTCGCAACAAAGTAGTGGCGATACATTCGGACAGTACGACAGCACTCTCGTACATAAGGAAACAGGAGGGACACACTCGTTTTCTCTTTGTGAGAAGGCAAGGAACCTGCTGTTATGGGTGAATTGGAATCATACCACATTAATAACAAGGTTTGTTCAGGGAAAATTCAATGTACTCGTGGACAAACTAAGCCGCAGGAGGCAAGTACTTCACGTGGAATGGATGATGAACCCAGTGGTCTGCCTCGAATTGTGGAAACTCTGGGGGAAACCTATGATAGATCTGTTTGCCACAGCAAGAAACCATTGTCTCCCCCTTTACTGTTCACTAGCCCCGGACCCGAAAGCATGGGCGACAGATGCGATGCTTTTGAACTGTTCGAACAAGGACTTATACGCCTTTCCTCCATTCAAGATGGTGAGAGAAGTCATCAACAAATTTGGAACACATCACAACATTTCGATAACTCTTAGACCTACTTGTGGATTGGCCAAGGTTACTTCCTCAGAGAACAGATCTACTCAGACAACCCCACTCAGAAGGTTCCATCAGGGAATATCCACTCTGTCCCTAACCACTTACAGACTGTCTGACAACTCTTACAAGCGAAGGGGAATTCAAGACAAGCGGCGAGAGCTATCGCTCAGTGCAGAAGGGAATCCTAAGTAAAGTCTACCAGGCAAAGTGGACTGTGTTTAGAGCCTGGTGTAAAGAACACAATGTTTCGTCTTCTAAAACAACTATAACAGAATAGCAGATTTTCTGTTATATCTGAGAACAGATAGGAATCTGTCTACTGCGACTATCAAAGGTTATAAGGCAATGTTGGGGTCTGTTTTCAAGCACAGAAGATTGGAAGTACGGATCGACGAATAGAGATCTTGCAGATCTCAAGAAATCCTTCAATATAGAAAAATCCAAAGTTTCGAAGAGATTAGCTTGGAGCCTAGATGTAGTACTTAAGTGGCTGTTGGAAACTCCGTGTGAGCCATTGCAAAGAGCATCGTTGAGAGATTTGACGAGAAAGACCCTATTCCTAGTAGCCCTGTCTACAGCTAAAAGATTGAGTGAATTAAATGCCATGGACAAGAGAATAGGATTTGCACAGGGTAATGCGGTTTGCGCATTAACCTTGGGGTTTTTAGCAAAAAACGAAATTCTGTCCAAGCCGTGGGCCTCATTCATTTAGTATAAAAAACCTCACAGACTTATTAGGACCGGAAGAAGAGGAGAGGTTACTCTGCTCGGTCAGAGCTCTGAAATGTTATTTACAAAGGACAGAGAAAATTAGGGGCCCATCCGATCGTTTATGGTGTTTCAGTAAGGAATCCTGCTCACCAGATGTCTAAAATTGCCCTGGCTTTCTTCTTACATAGTGTAATTGTAGATGCTCATTCACAAGTGAAAGAAACTGATCTTAATAAACTTGAAGTGAAAGCTCACGAGGTGAGAGCAGTGGCAACCTCCCTCTTGTTTAAACACAACCTCTTTGGACTAGATTATACAAGCAACGTATTGGAAATATAAATCAGTGTTCGCCTAGCATTACTTGCATGATATTGAAAGTCTTATGAAAATTGCAGTACCCTGGGTCCGTATTTAGCGGCTGGCACAGCATTGGGTAAGGGTGTGTAGGAAGCCATACTTTCCTAGCCTATCTCTTCACCTTGAATAAGGTTGTTGAGTTTTTAGGGGAGCTTGGAGGTACTATGGATGTACTAGGAGTACCCTTCAGTCAAGTGTATAGTTGGGTATGAATATTATGGTTATGGTGAAGGTGATATGTTTTTGCTCTGGTAGCATGAGTTATTTGGTACTATGCCCTGGGCAGGGGCATCCTTTGGTTGACCATGCTAGCATGGACATTCCTTAGCTGCATGGGTCCCACTTTTTAGAGGACGAGCCATGGCTATACCGCCACGTCCCTATGAGTTAAGACGAGTGACTTCCAGAGGCAGTAATCAACTGTTCAGCTCTCTTAACAGGTAAGAAACCAACAAGCATTTGCATGGATGCTAGCACTAAGTATATATTTTATATTTATTAGATTTTAAAAGGTATGTGCATATCCATGGATCCTACCTCCTACAATGTGGGATTCAGCTATGTAACTACTTGGTAAGTTGCATACATAAAAATGACATTTATATGATAAAATAGGATTTTATGTATACTTACCAAGTGGTTACATGATCAAAGCCTGCCCTCCTCCCCTCACATGGATAATTGGGCATAAACAACTGATTTCATATGGTGTTGGTTCCTCACTCCCCCAATAGTGGGCGGGGGGTATCACCTGACCAAAACAAACTAGCACTACCGCAAATTTTTAAAATTCTATCGGTTTTAGAAACTATAGCTATGTAACTACTTGGTTAGTATACATAAAATCTTATTTTATCATGAAATTTAATTGTTCAGGTCCTTGAAAAGCATAGTCATTTACATATAACAGCAAAAAATAACTTTAAATGTGATAGTTATTTAGATCTTTATGGAGGTAGAAATGATCTAACCCAGTGAAAAGCATTTGTAAAGCTAGATTTCTATATATATTATAATAAACATACCAAGTTATTAAACATTTTCAAATTTTGTCTCAGAAACTTTTCTATCATTGTAACCAAGACTGCTCTTCTTTGAGGCTGCTTGTAGTTTTGTTAAATTGTTACTGGTAGTCATAATACTTGTTTTACAAATAGGGAATCAGGTAATTCAGGATTAGTTTATAATATATTTAGCTATATCTGTGTGATAGTTGAAGCCAAAACTTAGCCTTTATTCCACATCTTTTTGTGTTCTTTCTTCCAACAGTATATACAACAGGTATCCGTGACGTGTATTCAGAAGAAGATGAAACACGGCTACGGTCTCTCGGAGCAGAGTTTTACCGTACTAATCGTGGTGGCCTTATTACTTTTCATGGACCTGGCCAGATGGTTGCCTATCCAATTTTGCACCTGGCCTCATTCCAGCCTGGCATTAAATGGTAAGAGCCCTTTTCTGTATGCAGTTAGTTATGAATTTGAAATAGGTAGACTGTAGTGTACCATGAATGGTAGACATGCAGCAAGTTTCTATTTTCATGTCACAAGTACAACATTAGCTTAAGTGGGTACAGTTTTCCATGTCGAAAATGATGATAATGGTAGCAGGTTCACAATAATATAGCATGTGAGAGTTTATTGTCTTTGATAAAATATTAAAAGCTTTAGGTTCAACCTCAGTCAAGTGAAAATTTTTTAAGGTCATAATGTTCACTTGACTGAGGATGAACCTAGCACTAGGTTCAAAAGCTTTTAATAATTATTAAAGACCATCAACTCTCACATGCTATATTATTGTGGACCTTCAACCATTGGCTGTAGTATTGTTTCCATAAGGGTATTGTCTTCATAAAGGCACTGTACTTGCAAATGCTTGTTTTTTGAGCAAATATGTTGTGGTTGTTAAGACAACAGCTTCCCATTACTATTTTTCCAAGAGTTAATTCATCCTACTAACAAACTGTTTAACTTAGAAGTATTTCTACTTTCTACAATTCAAATGTGTATTGATATGAAATGGTTAGTATGTACTGTAAGCACTGATAGGTATATGGAAAGATGGTGTCTCATGTGAAAGGCTAATAAAATTACTTACTTACAAATACTGGTGCCGGGAATAAAAATTTTGGATGACAATTTTACTGGGGCTAGATGAGTGAATTTGGATGCCTGTCTTTTTAGCCTAAACTTTACTTAAAAAAAGTGGTTAACTAGTCCACTTAATACAACATCTGAAGTCTGACTAGGTTGGACTATCAAGTCAGATAAATTACAAATTAAGTTATTGAATAAAATGAAAGCATTGAACATTCAGACAAATTGTGTGGAGAGGTCTGTATGAAATTTTGACAGAAAAGAAAAGCTTTGCTTAGGGCTAATTCAAAACCAGCTACCCAGGGTTCTTTTGATCTTGATTTGGAATTGAGCATTCCTGTGATATCTTTAGCCCCTACTCCCACTTCTCTTGCTATACCACCTTCTCAAGTTGCAGGCTCCCACACTTCCGATCCCAACCCCGTTGCCAGTTGTGAGGTAAAGATCGTTAAGCGTTTTGCTCTGTTAGTACAAACTATGGAGCAACTTGGTTCCTCTGTTAAGGTTCTGGTGGACAAAGTGAAAAGTGATAGTGTTTTGTTGGTGGAGGAGGTGGCTGTTTGTCCCATCAACTCTCTCCTAGGCAAAGGTCACTGGCACACTCCCCAATACAAGGGAGGAGTCAAACTGTTAGCCCATGGGAGGTTGGTGGGGTCAGCCCACTAGTAGTCACCCCCTCAGTTCAACCTGTTGTCGCTTCCCAGGTTGCAACAACAGGTCTCTCAGTGGATGTACACAGACTTTCAAGTTCTGATAATTCCTCTCCACGCTCCAATGGCGCGCAGGTAGCAAGTCATGGCCTTTAAAGAGAGGTGCTTCTGCTCCAGCTCACACTCCAGTGGTTCCTGTCATGAAGTCTAGAGAACTGCACCCTTCTTACAGTCATTGGGACAGTCCCAATTGTTTTTCTTCCGATTACCTCTCAGAAGTTGACACTCCCTCAGCGCCCATGGCTCGTCGTGTCGTGGTTCTTTGGCTCCGTTTCAAGCTGCTGTGTCCGCTTCGTTTAATGCTCCTCCTGTAGTTACAGAGCATTCAGTGAATGTGCCGTCAGATGCAGTCAATTGGCACCTGAGCCCTCTTCAGTCAAGTGCCAAGTAGTGCCTTCTTGCTCAGTGTCAACTCAGTCTCCTGTTATGCAGGAGTGCCCATCGGTGCCCTCAGCGCCTGCAGCTGCTTCTGCTGCTGTGGCAATGGACTCTGGATAGTATTTTGCTTTCAATGAATAAACCTCCTTTGTTCCTACACGACATACAAACCCTCAGTCCTTTACATAAGGAATTACTTTCAACCTAGGCTGGAATATGGCAGGTAAATTCTTGAACAGGGTGGTTAGGCAGTAACTACCTCTGGTAGGCGGGTAGGCCCCCCTGCCAGATGTAAACACTCCACTTTGCTTTCGGCCATCTTCAGATGAAGACTTATGTTTGTGAGCTCTTGCTGACTAGCCGTTAATGACCATTTTCTCAGTGGGATCTTTAATTTGTTATTTTGAATGAACATATTTATACTGTGTTTGATATTGACAATTAATTGACTTTAATATTTAATATGCAAATCCACTTTTTGTGATAGCCTTGCTTGCCGCCTTTTTGCTTTGTACGAAAGGTCAGCGGCAAGGGCGTGTCCTTTAACGTTAGGACGAGACGTATTCATCCAAAATTGATGCTTACGCTTTGGAAACTACCGAGGGGAACTTCAGAGGTTTTCCTTGGTTTCTTCTGGTATTTCCTCTTCTCTTTCATCCTTTCACTAACTTATTGGAAGAAGATGGAGGAGGGGTGTGTGGTGTTGGTGTTTGAGGGATCTTCTCTCATTTCGGAGGGAGGTGCCCTCGATGCGAGAGGAGTATCCTTATTTTTTAAAATCATATTTTATTTTTTTTTTACAGGCTGACAGTGGTGATGTTGATTACAACAGTATGTGGTTGGATATCTCTTTGTGTTGGCTATCTTAACCTTGGAGTTGTACCTGTGACTCATAGCATGCTGTTGATATGTATTGGTCCTCAAGTGTGTGTACTGTTTACCCTGGAAATCATATTCATTTGCCCCTGCTGTCCTAGAGTTACATCACTGGACAAAGCCCTTGCCACTGCCCTGTGATTATTAACTCCATTCCTGCTGGTAAATGTACCTCATCCTATGGAAGAATTCTGGCAGAATTTGGAGAAGTCGAGGACGAAGAGAGCTCGTCAAGTGTCGTCATCTTCCTCTTGAGAATCATCATTTTCATACATTCAACTTACCTGTCAGATATATACATAGCTATCGACTCCGTCGTCCCCGACAGAAATTCGAATTTCGCGGCACACGCTACAGGTAGGTCAGGTGATCTACCGGCCTGCTGCTGGGTGGCAGGACTAGGAACCATTCCCGTTTTCTAATCAGATTCTCTCTGTCGCTGGGAATGTAAACATATGTTTACTTTCCCTCCTGATTTGATTTTCGTGTTTCATCGCCATCGATCTTCTGGGCCAACTTTTACAGGGAAGTACTGGATCGGTGGTTCGGCATACGCTTTTAATAACTTTTTAATAACTTTTAATGAATTAACTTCGAAGTTTTCGAAGAATAGAGGATGTGTAACTACCGAAGTTTTCGGTAGACAATTACATAGTTTGCAAGAAAGGGAAATATAAATATTTATTCATTGATAAAGTGTAATAAATGTTAGAATTTGATTGAGGAAAATAAGGTAACTTCCTATTTGAGGAAGTCAGAAAAACATAGAACTAGATATGTTTTTTTTAAAAGCTTTAATAGCTCTCGTTCTGACGAGCAGTTAGAATATTAACAGTACTAGTAGTGTAGTTTCCTCATCACCTTCTTACTTCACAGAAACTACAAATTCATTTGCAATTTGAAGATAAAGGAATGTAGCTCAAGATACGAGCTATTATAAGGTAAGAAGTGATTATAGTGTTCCCCATTGCAATAGAGGGTGCGTCTGATCGGCTCTTGTCTCGCTCCCAGGCCTAGACCTCTTCCAAGCTCACAGGCCCAGAGGAGAAGGAATGTCGAAAGCCTTACGGAGGTTACAGAGAATCCCCACCGATCAGGCGTCCCCATCGTCAGGTTCTGTAGGACGTCCCAGACTGCCAGGGATAGCCATTGGAAAGGCATCCTAATTCAATGTGTTCCCCTTATTACTATCGTCTTGACGAATAAGGAGAAGAAACATTCAACGGCGTAGATTAAATGAAAATGCAAGATAATCTCGTCTGGCTATCGGAACCTCAGAAGAGACGGAGAAAGGAAGACATCATTCGATAACAGTTGCGGTAGAGGCATTGCCCTATCTGGGTTCGTCCCCCCGTACAGTTGGACGTGGGGGGGGGCTCTATCCCATGGGGGTTTGAAATAGTTATTTCAATAAATTCCTCATCGGTACATGTATATGAAAATATATCTATTCTGAGAAGAACGAATTAGATATTAAAGAATATTTGTTGATCGAATGAATTATATGGATCTCGTTTAGTGATTACACATATATATATAACTTTTAAGCTTCTAGCTCTTTGGGCATGAAGCTCCGGTAACGAGGCTCAATGCGCCTAAAGCGTCTGAAACAAGGCGCAAAGCGCCTGAAACGAGGCGCAAAGCACCTGAAGGGCCTGAATATAGGCGCAAAGCGCCTGAAGCACTATGAACCAGGATCTTCATCGGAAATGGAAGTCCTTCTCATTCAGAAGAAAGGGAGGGCTATGTCGAAAATGGAAGTATTGTCGAATTCTAAGCAAGAACAAATGTACAAGAGATCGGTACCTTCCGCACACAGAACCTTCCGCACAAGCGGAACCTTCCAGAAGGCGGAAGATTCCAGATTCAAATAACCTTCCAGACGTACAGAACTTTCCAGGCGAGGATCGCCTTTCAGATGCTCGGAACTTTACAACAAGAAAACTTTCCAAGCGCGATACGTCTGCTAGGATCCAGGAGTATTCTGATCACGATACTCCTCCTAGGCGCCAGGAGTATCGTGATCGGAACGCGATACTCCTGCCAGGTGCCAGGAGTGTTCCGATCACGATACTCCTCCCAGGCGCCAGGAGTATTCGGAACGCGATACTCCTGCCAGGCACCAGGAGTATTCCGACGAGCACGATACTCCTCCCAGGCGCCAGGAGTATTCGGAACGTGATACTCATACCAGGCGCCAGGAGTATTCCGATCACGATACTCCTCCTAGGAAAGCGATACTTCTGCCAGGCGCCAGGAGTATTCCGAGCACGATACTCCTCCCAGGCGCCAGGAGTATTCGGAGCGCGATACTCCTGCCAGGCGCCAGGAGTATTCCGAGGACGAGGAGTATTCCGATCGCGATACTCCTCCCAGGCGCCAGGAGTATTCTAGGCAAGATACTCCTGCTTAGCGCCAGGCACTTTCTCCGACAAGAAGAGCCTGACAACCGCCAAGAGTCCTCCAGGCGAAAGGTGAAAGACATTCGAGGCTTCTCCTGATAGGGACGGGAGTTGTCGCACAGGCGGCCGTCGCCTTTGTCAGGATCGTCTTAATGCAATAAAGGCAAGAGCAAGTTCGGCTTTTTCCAGGCAGGGACTCAAGATGTAGCACAGGCTGCCGTAGCCCTTGTCAGGTTAGAGTCGGTACTGCTAAAAGCCATTCACCTTTCGAAAGGAAGCGCTCTCCTCCAGTTGCTCAATCTTCTCCCAACTTGAGGAATGGAAGATAGAGCAGAATTATGAGAATTAGTTCAGTATTAGTAAGAGGATATTAAAATCATCCTCCTTCTAAAAAATAATGCAACCAACCATTTACAGAAAGAGGGGCAATCGTTTGGAAGTTTGAACAAGATTCTCGTACGAGCTCTCATTCATTGATTAGAGGCTCTTCCAGATAAGAAAGGCGTAAAATACGGACTTATCTCCAAGATAATAAAAGCTGGAGAGATTCTCTTCGATCCTCGGTTGTCATTTGCGATCTCTTTCGACTAATACTCATTCGGGATTATTGACGAAATGAACGAAGAGAGTAAGATTTCCATTCTTTCTCTGCATGTCGGAAAGGAAAGTGTCGTAGAAGGCTTGCTGTATATGACTACTGAATGACAAGGCTATACGCATACCATAGTTTGCCTTTTTTCTGGTTCACTACGGAATTATGTAGGAATCCTTACAGGATTTTCTAGTAAGGACTTCGCTTAAAAGGTTTGTTACGGCAATAACCTACTCAGCTTCGGTATTTAACAAAGGTTGTTTGGCTTAAATTTGCATTATTGAGAGCTTTCTTAGACTTGAGAATAATTTTATTATCCATTCATTGAAGGGAGTAACTGGCAACTCAGAATGAATGCAGCCAGGCAGTGAACGAGACGGCTGTAATTGTGAGCCAATCCAGTACCATCCGGTTCTCGGTCGTGAACCTTTGGTTACATCTCTCTCTCCTAAGGGATCGAATGCTTCACCGTATATTCCCCCTACAATCAGGGACTTAACCACGAATTGAGGGGATTTTTTTTAGGCAAACATGAATAACATCGTATTCGTTTTGCTAAGGATCTCTCTCTGCCTCGGCGAGGAAAGAATGTAGTAGAAAATTCACCTTAAGATAACGGTACGGTTAAGCCTTATGCACACACCGTGGTTAATTACAGCGTTCCTACTATCCTTACAAGAGTTTCCTAGATGAATGCTGTTTACCACAATGTGACGGTATTATAAATGATTTTAATTCGCAGAGCACGATTTAACCTATTTGGAAACAGACACGGAACGTAACGATCCTTACCAGGTTCGATGCGGGATTTTGCACGTCCGTGAGAAACCTTTTTGATCGACGATAATAACTGTTAACGTATGTTTAACATTTATTGGAAAGAGTTGTCAGACCCTGCGGAAAGTATTCACAGATCTCTTCGCAAGGCAGAAGATGAACGAGCTTCTTATAGATTGCTTCCTTTTCCTCGAAACAAGAGAGGTAGCAAGATACGCCATCTTTAATTTAAATAGGGAATAAACTTTAGTCTTTTTTCCCCTCCTTATTATATATTCTTAACAGATATTAAAATAAATGGGCGTCAAAGGAAGAAGATGAATGCATCATTTTGGCAATAAAAAGGTTGGATTCACAGAGGTCACGTTCTTCTTTCAGCATGTGGTCGGAAGGTTTTCTAAGAGTAGAGATTTTATCGGATTCTATTATAATATTGGACCCCTGAAAAACCTATCCACTCTGAGTCTGTCTGCGTGCAGACTGACCAGAAGTAAATATGAATGAGAGGATTTTTCAAGGGAAGCTTGATAATTCCTTTAAATATGTTAAGACATATAATTGCTGCAGATCGTGCTAGATGGAAAGGGGAAACTGTCCTTCTTCCGATACCTCTGTGAACCACATAATGGTTTTCTTCCCTTTCAGAGGGAAGAATCACCTTGGTATTTTATGCTATCAATGAACACAGTAAAAAGATATACTCTGTCTCGACAAAGAATATTAGAGATAGTAGAGAATTAAGATCTTCGGGATCTTATACAATACCTCTATACGATAAGAGTAAGATCTTATACTTAGAATGGGATCCTAATTTGGGCCTCAGATTCCGTGTTCCGACAAGATGGAACTGCTCCTATCAAATGTTTCTCTTGGTCCTAAACGATCAAAAGGACAAGTGAAATTTTGGGCTTTAGAATCTGGAATCAAATTCTATGAAGGACTCGGCAATGGGTTCTGGCCAGCATAGTATGTTTGGCAAAAGAACTAAAGCCTTTTATTCCTGGATCAACGCTTTCAGATAGAGGTTTCGTTGTCCGGTAATGTATTGACATTGTCATCTACGAAGAAGAAACAAGGTTTTAAACGTTTACTGACAGAGTCTTTGGAACGCGATGAGGGCTCAAACTACTTCCCAAAAGGGTCAGAGAGATACATTCAAGAGCTAGAAATCAGGAGTCCTACCAATTTCAGCTCAGAATCTCTTTAAGCTTCCAGGCTCCTTCCCTTCCTTCGGGCAAGGATAGGGAAGCCTTCTGCAATGAGAAAACTCATCAATATTTAGGAGGAGAACTCGTTAGCAACGGAAGTATTCAATAAGGATCCTCCTCGAGGAAGACTTGTCTCTCGGACTTTTAGATTTCCTATCGTCTTACTGGATATAGCTGACTAAATTTTGATGAATGTGCAGGAGCAATTAGCGTCTTTGGTAGGAGTACTTTCTAAAGAGCTACTCGTAAAAAGGATGGACAGGCTTCCGATAAGAGATCCAAATACCGATCTCCTGTCGGGCGCGACGAACCCTACAGGGGAGTTGTCGCACAAGCGGCCATCTCTGGTGGGAGCGATGCGTTAGGCAGCGAGCCGTGGAAAGGAGTAACTCCTGCCAAGCGTCTCTGGCGCCAACTAGGAGCCAGGCGCAAAGAGCCTGACTTTACTGTATGATCGTTCTAGGCCCAGATCTTCATCCAAGCAACAAGAGCCAACTGGAGAAGAGAGAATCCTGATAGGAGTATAGCGCACCGCTAAGCGCAATATACTTTGCCATTCGAAGGCGCATTCCATGAGCGATACTCCTACCAAGCCACAGGAGTATTCGGAAACTAGATGCGCCTTCCATAGGTCAGGAGTATTTGGGAAGAGATACTCCTGCCAGGCGCCTTGAGTACTCTGACCCGATACTCCTCCCAGGCGCCAGGAGTATTCTAGACTTTTTACTCCTACCAGGCGCCAGGAGTATTCGAAGCGCGATGTGCCTACCAAGCGCCAGGAGTATTCTGAGCTTAATACTCCTAACAGGCGCCAGGAGTATTTGGAGCGAGATGCGCCTTCCAGACGGCAGGAGTATTCGAGGAATGTTACGACTGTCAGGCGCCAGGAGTATTCCAAACAGGATACTCCTCGCGCCAGCAGGCACGAGGCGCCAGCCAGGCGCAAGCCAGACGCTAGGCTTCATCCAGATGAGATCCAGTTCAAAGAAAGTCCTAGTCTTCTTTGAAACAATGGTGATCTCTAAAGCACTTCATAAGTGACTTGATGATACCTTCAAACAGCTGAGAATTTAAAAGCTCATGAAGTGCGAGCTTTTGCAATTCTTGTTCTTTTCGTAACAATATGTCAGGAAGACATATTAGCTTTAACATATGAGAGATGCAACTATGTGTTGACTGCTCATTACACGAAGGACTTCAAGTTAACCTACGAGAGATCCTTCTCTCTTGGTTTATACGTATCAGCGGATACGTTGCTGGGATAAGGAGCCGACACTGATCCTTTAATAATGAGTTGAATTTATTTTAACTTAGTGATTTTTTTTTGAGGTTTGAAAGGAGTTTGGGGGATAACTCTTTTTCAATTTTAGCGCGAACCCTCATGTTAGGAACAGGTGATCGGGATCGGTGTTGCGCTCCTTAGTTATGCCAATAGGCATAGGCATGTTGTCATATAAGCGGATTAGCACCCATTGACAAATGCCAATTAGGCTCGACCGAGTAAGTGGATAAGACCCCATCGGTAGACCCGCAAGAACTCTTGGCCACAGATCACTATCTTGCTAAGGCTCTTGAGACGAAGCAGACTCCTATGCAATAGCTAGGAAGTCGACCCTTCGTCTAAAAACACAGAGGAACCAAGGTCTATAAATACCTACAACACATGTTGTTTACCTGTCTAGTCAGGAGTTAGCTGTCTCTTGCCCTCCACCAAAGGGTGTCAATCAGCTATGTATATATCTGACAGGTAAGTTGAATGTATGAAAATGATATTGTTATGATACAATAAAGTTTCATACATACTTACCTGGCAGATATACGTATATGATTGAAGACCCACCCAGCCTCCCCGCAGGAGACAGGTGGAAGAGAGAATCTGATTAGAAAACGGGAATGGTTCCTAGTCCTGCCACCCAGCAGCAGGCCGGTAGATCACCTGACCTACCTGTAGCGTGTGCCGCGAAATTCGAATTTCTGTCGGGGACGACGGAGTCGATAGCTATGTATATATCTGCCAGGTAAGTATGTATGAAACTTTATTGTATCATAACAATATCATATTTTCTTCAACCTCCACCTCTTTGACTTCCAAGGCTCCCTGCCAAAGAAGGAGAAGGTAGTCTCCCCCCTAAGAAGTCTCGTCATGGGACTTCTAAGGGTCTTCCTCCTCGAACTGAGGAGGCAGTTGGGTCTTCCCGCTGGCCCGTTCCTTTGGGAACACAGGAACTGTCAAGTTGTCCCCAGGGTCTAGTGTGTCGGAAGCTGTAGAAGCACAAACTTCAGTTGTTCCGATACGAATACAAACCCTCGGTCCTTTAACAATAGGAAGTATCTAGCGGCAGCTGGAACGGTCCTAAGCTTCGAACAAGGGGAGAACGGTAGTTAACTGCTTGTCCGACAGTGCGCGCGCCCGCGAGCCTGAGAGGTAAGAATCACTTTTGCTTTCGGCCGCGGGTGTGAAGGACGTGTTCGTCATTGCTCTCTGCCCGCTTCATCGTCGTATGCTTTGTTTGTATTGTGTTTTCTACTAACAGTTTGTTTGAGTTGAAAATGAAACTGTAAGTACTCTGTTTTCATTTTCATTACTTAATTATGAGCCAACATGGAGCTATCGCCGTAGATGCGGCGGTTTCCACTCTTTTCATGAAATTGATACCCTTGATTTGTGTCTCGGTGCCGAGGGCGGGAGCGCGCTTGCGCCGAGTCATGTAATTTGGGTGAAAGTGTGTAATTAAAATGTAAGTACTCCTTTCATTATATTTTTGCCCTGTGCGTTCGTTGCCGAGAGCGTGAAGGCGCTCGGCACGAGCCTCTTATTTTGTATAAATAGAATGCAATGAAGTGGAATCGCAATTGCAGTATTCTTTTTCATTTTCATTTATTATTTAATTGCATCAATTTTCATTTTGGATCAATTTCTGCTCTTACCCGGGAATTGATCCTTCCCATTTTCATATATATTTTATGATAGCATCATATTTTTGGATCAAGTTTCCGCTCTTACCCGGGATTTGATCCTTCTCCTATTATTTTTGTGTGAAAGTGAAATCGCAAGTGCGGTATTCTTTTTCATTTTCATATATTATTATGATTGCATCATTTTCATTTTGGATCAAGGTTCTGCTCTTTCCCGTGATTGATCCTTCCCCTTTATGTTGTGAAATTGAATCGCAAGTGCAGTATCCTGTTTCATTTTCACATTATTGTCACGGCTGTGCGGGGGTAGGGGAAGCGAAGGTCTGCCAGGAAGTCGTCGGAAAGCTCTCCCGAGACTCCCTTGGTATCCGATTCTTCGTCTTCTTTCATGCCCCCCGCTCAGCCCCTTCGTTGACTCCTTCCCCTTTGGGGGTGGGGTGGGGGGGGGGGTTTTCCAAGTCCTTCTCCTTGCCGTTCTGTTGAGCGGGGTCTGGTGACTCATGGAGCGGTTACCACTACCCCCACCACGATCTCGACCCTCGCATATGCCGCTTCCCCCCTTCTGGTGTAGAATCCTCACACTGTGTCGGTGACGCCGTCTACCGCTGTTCAAGGGCCGGTCGCCGCTGTACCGAGGGGGGGTATACCGCCGCTGCCTGGGTTCGTGTTGCCTCCCCCAGACTTCCGCTGCACATAGGGCTCGCCCCTGGACCGGCCGCCAGTACCCAGGTTCCCGCTGGCTACCGATGATTCTACGAGGACGATGGCTGGGCCAGCCGCTGCTGGCTTGGCAGTCCCTGCTGCTTACCGCTGTTGTGCCGCTGGCCTGCCTTCCTGCCGCTCCAGAGCTGGTTGCTGTACCGGCCGCTCATGCTGTTCCTGCCCCTGTCCACACTGGTCCTGCCCACGGTGTGTCTTCCCTAGTCCCAGGTCTTTCCGGACAGGTGCAGTCGGGCCGTGTTGCTTCGGCAATAGCCCCGACTCCGGCCTGGATGGAGGACCTGACGACTGTCCTGTGTGAGCTGACGAACTGCTGCCGCTCTTCCCCTTCGACTTCTAGGCTACCAAGCCAAAGAAGAAGAAGGCTGCCTCATCCCCCCCTAAGAAGTCTCCTTCGGGAACTTCTAAAGGCCCGTCTCACTCCAGTGGGATGGGGGTTCCTTCTGCTGGTCCTCCTGCTCCTTCGGGAACAGGGCCCGTCTCCCCTTCCGCAAGGAAGAAGAAGACGGGGACCAGAGGGGTACCGGCTACCACCGGTACTTCCTCGCTTGGTGTTAGCGGCGCTGCCGCTACGCCAGGTTCCGGCTCAGTCTCTCGTTCACGAGAGATTCCGAGTGTACGGTCTCCTGCGGGAGACCGTACAGCCAAAGTTTTGGCGCCAGAATTCGTTCGGCGCCAGGACCGCGGCACGGAGCAGAAGCTGGTGGGAGCCGCTCAGGTGACTCTCGCCAGGCCAGCGGCCGCTCTTGCAGCGACCAGCTGGTAACCCTGGTACACGTGACGGTCCCTGACCAGCCACGGATTGAGGCTGGGAAGAGGTCCCCCCCTCCCGATCGTTGGCGCTAGCCTCAGCTAGTACCAGCTGTATGACGCGCCGCGAGGACACGCACCGGTCTCACCGCAACATTGGTCTCTGCAGGTCTCCTGACCGCCGCTCCCACAGGGACCGAGTGGATAGGGGGACCAGCGGCAGCTCCTCTGTACACGAGATCGGGGCCGCTGTTCTCGGTCCAGCCATTTTTCCCAGGGAAACGGCTCGACTAGGCCTGCAAGTTAGCGATCGCCTGCAGCCCTCAAAGCTGCTGGCTCTGCCAGCGAGTGAATGAGGAGCATCATGTCTTCCTCTCCCGTGCCTGCAACTTCCTCGGTTTACACCGGGAAGAGTGAGGCACAGTAGGGTGATCGTGAGGAGCATGCCCCGCACGATCCCGTCACGCCGCCGTAAGTACCAGGTACGATCTTTTGACTGACCAGGACGTACGCGCAAGTGGCAGGAGACCGAGAGGGCTGTCGCTGTTCCCCCTCCTGAAGGGGGAGGTTCTCGGGATATGCTCTTGTTCGAGGGGCTTGACGGTCCTACTCCGCAAGATGCTTTGACTTCCGAGATCCAGAGGAACTTTGCCGAGGTTATCGCGCTGACTCGTCAGCACAACGACCTCGGGGAAGGATCGCCGCTTCCACCGGCAGAGCCCAAGTCTCGGCTCGAGTCGTTTTGGGGCCCGAGAGGGAACCCAAACCGACGGTGGGTCTGCCGCGATCGGAGCTTGCCGACTGTGTTGAACCAGGAGTGTCTCTCGTCTCCGGACAAGAAGGCTCTCTCAGATCTGGCCGGTCGAACAAGCTACTTCCACCTCCTCTAGTGCGACAGCGGCGTTTCTACATGTCTTCGGTCCTCCTGAGAGGTTTCGACCTCGACGAGGATTGGAATAAGTCGGAGGACGGTATCGGCTCTCTCCTGTCAGGTGTCGATCAGCCCCACCCAGACGACGTTCACAGTGGCGGCAGACCCTTACCTACAGTGTGAGTTCGTAACCCTCCTCGGGAAAACGTTTTCTCTTCACGATACGTTTTCCCAGACTCTGAGGGCGATGGCTGCTCCTACTCTTCTCCAACTGCTAGTTCCGCTGGGAAGGCGAGCGAGTATCCAATTCCTCCCCCATTCCCTCTCTCCTTACGGCTACGAGGGAAAGGGGAGGGATCCTACAGAGATTTCTCTGTAGGTTCCCACGTTAGGGACTGCGCTTCCGGGGGGACCTTCGGGTCCTACCTGACGTAAGCTCCGGTCGTTGAGGAGGGATCCTGCCCCATCCTCAATTTCTACGGGAATCGAGAGGACCACAGCCGATAATAGTTTGACGAATTCGGTGGGGATTTCGCCAAAGTACAGGCCGGTTCCCAGTCCCGGGTTACCGACGGGGGAGGTTCCGTTCTTAAGACGCGTCGTAACCCGAAAATCGTCGTAAGCCGGAACGACGTTCTTGAAAACATGTCCAACAGGGAAAAATTCCACTACTAATTTGCAATTTTTCTTAGGGCCGTATCTCTAAAATTATCACTAATTTACTTTTTTCATGTGCAACACTGTGTATTCACAAATTACTGTATATTTTCATTAAAATAAAATACAAGAGAGAGAGAGAGAGAGAGAGAGAGAGAGAGAGAGGAGAGAGAGAGAGAGAGAGAGAGAGAGAGAGAGAGATAACTCCTTAGGTTTCAATAGATTGAAATGAACGTCTGGTAGGCAACTTTTTCCCCCTCCCATAAATACTATATTTCTCCAGAGAAGAGAGAAAGAGAGGACTGTGCAATTATGTTTGTCTGTCTATCAATTCTTTTGCTGAGAGAGAGCGAGAGAGATAAAAGGAAGAAATAGAAACACCAATGTATGACAAGTATCTTGTGGAGAGAGAGAGAGAGAGAGAAAGAGAGATTGTTTAAAAGAGAGAAATGGAATGATTATTGTATTTAAAATACTCAGATTATGAATTTTGTACTTATGTATTATTATTGGAAAATATAATAAGAAACTTATTACATACACGTCCATGAAATGATCTCATCTCAGTAAGAGAGAGAGAGAGAGAGAGATTACATAAAACCATTAAATCGTTGACCATTGTATGGCATTGTTTAAGCTTGAGTGTCACTCGAGTTGAGGTGGGGGAAATTGATACAGAAAAAGACAAAGGGAAGAAATTTCTTTTGAAATTATTTATCGTATTATTACTACTTCTATTATTATTATTATTATTATTATTATTATTTGAAAATATAATAAACACGTGCATCTACATAAATTCTCTCATCTCAGTAGAAAGAGGAATTATCCTTACAAGTGAAATGGAAAGGTCATTTCATACTCTTTAAAATACGACCATTATGAATTTTGTAATTAAAGTTTTATTATTATTATTATTATTATTATTATATTATTATTAATTATTATTATTATTATTATTAAATAACTGAAATTATCAATAAAACATTTTACATACTAGTACATAAATTCTTTCATCTCGGTAAAAGTGAGAGAGAGAGTGTTTCTCTCTTTGTTTATAACGCTTCCAGCGAAAGAGAGGGAGGGCGTTACCACCATGACTCATTATTACTTGTGTGGCAAAGAGAGAGAGAGAGAGAGAGAAAGAAAGAGAGAGAGAGAGAGAGAGTTAACCTTAATTAAAAGTGACATGGATAGATTAGTACGTATTGTATTTCTTTAAAGTACTATCACATATGAATTTTGTAATTAACATTTTATTTATTATTATTATTATTATTATTATTATTGTTATTATTATTATTATTTGAAAGTATTAAAAACAATAGTAAACAAGTACATAAAAAATCTCGAGTCTCAGTAAATGAGAGAGAGAGAGAGAGAGAGAGAGAGAGAGAGAGAGAGAGAGAGAGAGAGAGAGAGAGAGAGATGTGGGGGGGGGAGGAGTAGGACCACTGATTGCAACACTGCAGCTCTCCCCCAGCTCTTCCCCCTTTTGGCTGTCACAGAACATGATATATTGCAAAAACAATGCGTGTGTGGGGCGGACGTGTTGGAGGTCTCTCTCGCGTTTTTTCACAGATAAGAAGGGTTTTTCGCCCTTGGTGATTATACCTTTTGCAGTAAGCAATGTGTTAATAAGTGCCTCCACGTAATACCGGCGTAATAAGCCGGAGAGTGTTTTATGCAATTGCAGTTATTCTAATATTCTTTCTGCTCCAATCAGTGCCTTAGAAATCTTTCAAATCACAGCTACTCGAGGCCTATTGGTCCTGGGAAATGGGTAAAAGAATGCAGTGTATGTGTTAGTGCTTGGCCCTTCCCTTACCACAAAAATGTCATCCGACCAACCTCCAACCGTTGCGCAAGTGACCCAGGCACCTACCGGTGCCTGTGCCCCACACACAAGTTCCGTACTCGCGAACAATTGTCCTGTATTTTACCCTATACCAATCGAACCGTTCCGACGTCGAGTCCGCTATTCAATCTGTCAGTGATGTCTTCTCCGATGAGGAAATCACGTTGCATATACAAAATGCAAAGATCTGATACCAGAGAGCATTCTCAAGGAGCGATCCGCGAAGAACTGTCCTCACACAAAAAAAATATCATATATCATAAGTGGCTAAGGACCTGCTCGGTGGAAATCTACGCCGACGACCCTTACAATCTGCCTCCAAAGGGGCCCGCTGACCTAAGCCTACCCGCGGTGTACCACACGGCAGAAAATGCCTTCCAAACAGCAAAATCCCTCTCAGAAATAATGGGAAAAAACTCAGAAAAATCGAGGAGACAAATGATAAATTATCAAGAATCTGGGACGTGATCAAAGGACTGCAGGATTCCCTAGACAGTCTTAAAACGGTGGAAAACAATGATCTCACACGGATCTGGATGCTATCAAAGGAGTGCAGGGATCGATTGACAATCGCACAGATAGACCACCAAACTCCTATGAATGCGGTATCCAGTTTTTCCTTGTCTCCCAGCAACACGGAAGTGCCCCCCCCCCCCCCCCCCCCCCCCCCCCCCCCCCCCCCTTTACCTGTAGGCCGTTCTGAGAAGACAGTTGGTCCCCCAACCTCCCCTCCCTCCCCAGTGCTCCGGTGAAGATAGACCCCTCCGGTGATGATTACCAGCCCTTGTGATCCTCCCACCCTATCTCTCCCCGCCAACCCCCCATCGTAGATGCAGATGAGAGTGATCTTGAGGGGTCTAGCGGCTGGCAGATACAACAAGTAGAAAGAAGAGAAGATCCTCTCGTTTGGCCGCTAGACCGGAGCCCAACATTCGAGTTGCACCTCGCCCGACACATGAGAAGAGATGTCACGTAGCAATTCACAATCTGCGCTCATCTGTGACGCTAGACGCCATAGTGGAGAGAGTCAAGTTTCTCACTGCTCTGACCCACTTATCTCTCACGAACTCCCATGTAGAAATAAACATAAAGTGGCTTACAGGATTACCATTTTGCCTATTTCAACCAACCTCGACGTTCTTAAAGGCGAGAATTTCGGCCTAATATATTAGTTTCAAGATATAACCTAATCAGGGACCAACCACCCCCAGGGGAACTTACTGTCACTCCAACCAGGGTCATTTCCACCAGCAAGTGCCAGCCAACCGCCCACGGCGAGTGACTGCCCACTCCCCCTGGATAACCCCCCATCCACCCAAATGATCAGCGCATTCATCTCCATCTTCGTGAGTAGCCATGGATACATTAAACAAAATCTCTTGGAATATTTTTGGCCTCAAGCGGAACATTCCTCTCGTAAACATGCTCTGCAAAATTTCATCGGCATCATTGCATTGCAAAGAAACGCTCCTCTGGCCTCATGACCTTGCCATCTGCGATTCAATTCATGAAGACTTCAGAACCTTCTCGACTTCATCGATGCAAGTTACAGATCAAATCATAGCCGGTCGTCCGAAAGGGGGACTTTCTTTCCTGTGGCACAAATCGTTAGACAATTTGATAAAGGTGATGACCTACAGGAGTGACAGATTGCTTGGGCTTCAAGTGACAGTAGGGAACTCTAAAATCCTAATAATTAATGTTTATATGCCATGGGAAAATAACAATAATTTTGATCATTACTGCATGATCCTAGGGGAGTTACACAGTATTATTCAAGATTCTCCTGCTGATCATATTTGTATAATAGGGGACCTTAATTCTCACCCCACAAAACAATTTTATAATGAACTTACTCGCTTCTGTCAAAATCATGCTCTCCAAATTAGCGATGTAATGCTCCTCCCTCCCTCCTCCTACTCATATGTACATAATAGAGCAGACGCAATTACAACCTCCTGGCTGGACCACTGCATCACATCTCCACAACTTCATGATTCTATTAGACCTGCAATATTCGCTACGATCTTGCAACGGGCTACGATCACATCCCATTACAGGTGTCATTCAGTACCCATCCCTCCCTACCGTGAACCCACTAACTGACCGCCCTCCAGCGGTTAACTGGGAGTTTAAAAACCAACAAAAATCCAGATACTTTAGGGCGACCACGGAAACCAGGTTGCGGTCAATAATTCAACCGGCTGACGCCTTACTGTGTACCAACACAAAATGCAGAAATGACCACCACAAGAGGGATCTGAATGAATTCTATTCGAACATAATCTCCGCTATGCTTGCTTCGGGTAGGACTGCCTTTAGATTTCGTCAAGGTAATTCTCGTAATATACCTGGTTGGAATGACTTGGTTAAGGATCTGTATACATACTCACGGGAAATGTTTTTACTGTGGAGGCAAAATGGCAGCCCGAGGGAAGGACACACTGCATTACTAATGAGGCAGGCGAGAGCGCAATTCAAACTTGCTCTTAAGCACTGCAGGTTAAATGAAAAACAACTAAGAGCCGATGCAATGTCTAGAAACGTAGCAATCTGGTGATTACCCTCGTCTTTGAAAGATATCCAGTCCTTAAATCCCAAAACTAAAAAAGCTATCACAGAGAGTAGGGGAAGCAGTCGGAGATGAGGCTATCGCAAGGATGTGGGGTGATCACTTCAACAATATCCTGAATTGCATAAATGATCAGGATTCCCGAAGCGAGGTAGATAACCTCCTTAATGACAACATTCAATTTCATTTTGCAGACCGTATTATGCCAGGTAACATCAGCGATGCCATAAACAGCATACCTAATAATAAATCGCCCGGCTGTGATGGTCTTCCCGCAGAGGCTTTCAAATTCTGCCATCCGATAATTTACATTTTGCTAGCTGCCTTATTCAATGCGTGCATAATTCACCAGTTTCTTCCAGACTCCTACTCTTAGTTCACTTGATACCATAATCAAAAACAAGCTAAAGGATGCAGCTGACCCTGGCAACTACCGGCCAATTGCAATCACAACGATCGCATCGAAGATCTTGAGTCGGTTCTTCTTGTGAGACTTCTCCCCCTTTCTACACACCACTGACAACCAGTTCGGGTTTAAAGCAAACCACTCAACCGACACCTGCATCTACATACTGAAAGAATTGCTGAACTACTACCTATTATCAGCATCTGCGGTTTTCCTGTGTTTCGTAGATGTGAGAAAAGCATTTGACAGAGTAAACTACCTGAAGCTATTCCTGAAGCTGCATAAAACGGGGCACACCCCTATATCTAATTGGCATTTTACATTGCTGGTTCTCCACACAGCAACTCTGTGTCAAATGGCAACGTATTATCGTACACCTTCGGCTCCCTAAACGGGCTTCGGCAAGGGGGCATTCTCTCTCCATACCTGTTTAATACGTACACAGATGCCTTGAATGTCAAACTGAACTCACTCCCAATCGGATGCACTGTCAATGAAACAACTATAAACAACCTCTGTTACGCCAACGATATGGTTCTGATTTCCCCATCAGTGCATGGCCTCCAACGACTCATCGACACTTGCCGCCAATATGCAGAGGAATTTGATATAATCTACAACGAAACCAAGACCCAGTGCATGTCGCTGCTCCCGAGATCGCTTAAGCATATTGCAGAACCACAAATTTTCCTCGGAAACCATTGGTTGGAATTTGTGCGCGAATTTCCGTATTTGGGTCACATTATACCGACGACCTAAAAGATACGGCAGACATTGAACAGAGGCGTCGTAAACTATGTGCAACTGGCAACATGATTGCAAGGAGGTTTGCTTCTGTCACCGAGACGTGAAACTGCTGCTCTTCCGCTCGTACTGTTACAGTATCTATGGGTGTTCCCTCTGGGACGAACTATACCAAGAGGACCATGAGACGTATCACTGTTGTGCACAATGACATTCTGAGACGGCCTCACAAACACTCCCACGCTACACTCCGCCACACAGATGTTCTTAGAAAACCACCTGGACAATTTAAAAATCATTGTAAGGCGAACAATGTCCAGCCTGGTAACCCGAGTGAGAAACAGCGCAACTCGCTCATACAAAGCATCCTAAGG
>NC_061090.1:77760761-77848261 GCF_015104395.2 Macrobrachium nipponense | reverse complement strand
TGAATATTTAAGAAAAAGCGTCGTAACCTCGGAACGTCGTAAGCCGGACCTGTCATAACCCGGGGACCGCCTGTACTTAGAATTCTGCAGAATTTCTAGCACTCAATGTTCGAAGATTTCGATCTCCAAACACGTAGGCGAAACCACGGTCCAAAGTGAGCTAGATGAGAATTCCCGATAATTGTTACTAATATAATCGGGAACCTCGCTGAATGCTCGAATTCCTGGAATTTCTAGCGTTTGGAAGAAAACTGCCGCTAAAGGAAGATATCTCGCAGTATTAATTCTGGAATAGAGAAGAACGGATGGGAACATCCAGTTTGGCTTGAACTATCGTCTTCGGTATTCTTTTCACCATTGAAGCTTTCCTTCGGGGAAAACTTCTCCTTCACTCTCTTGTTTAGAGATTGAAGGTTGTCGATCTCCAATCCTTATTCTCATTTCTCGAAGAAATGAATTTAGGATGGAGGTCGTTGTACAGAACCTACAAATATACTATGTATATTACCCTCGCAACATGATTCTGTTAAGCAGTTGAATTGTCCGTGGGGTAGGCGCATACTGTAGTTAACTCTACAGATTGTGACCGAGACGATTTGTATCTTAATTGAACTGCAACTCGGGGTTGCCTGCAACCTCCCAGGAGTTACCAGTTTCGATTTTAGATACTTGGTATTGTCACGACAACACCAATCAGCTCTTGTATTTACCGAAATCCGTTTTGTTTAAATATAATTGCTCGAGCGTATTTTTGTATGCTCGATGGTTCTAGCCGAACGCATTCCTTCGTGGAATGGATTACCTGGCAACTCAGGATGACGAGTCAGCGACAGCTACTGTGTATTGAATTGCCCGAGGCAGCTCAGTGCCAGCTGTCGCTTCGAGAAGCACGGTCTTTCTCCTCTGCTTTGATTGACTACCAACCTTATCTCTGCCCAACAATCACGGACTTAGGTCTCTGATTAACGGGGATTCTCGCATACATGAATGACCATCTAATGCTGTGACGCTCGATTTAATCGTCATTGGTATTGCGAGAATTTACAACAGAGATAATTCTTCGACTTTCATCTTTCTGTTTACCGCACAGTAACAGAATTCTGTAATAATCTCTTGCTGCATCGCACTGCGATAATGCGAATGATTTTGCGGAATCTGAGTTTGTCCTCAAAATATCTTGTATTCGGAGGTGTGCAATTGTTCATTGTTCATCCCGGATTAGCAGATGTATTGAAAGACATCGCCTACTCCCAGACCTGTCAGCTCTACTTCCAAACGTTCAGCCCATGAGAAGCAGTTCTTCAGGCAGTACTCCCCTGTGTTTTCATTACTGAAGAACGCCCCGCTTTCATTGCAACTACGACTCCTCACCAGACAGCGATGAAATAGCGGTTAGCGTTTTCAGTCATTTGTAAGCGCAGGTTTAGAATCTTGAGAATCCTTCTCTCAATTCAGCTGGAAGACGTAGGTTGCATTCAATATCTACCTTCGTCTTCAACGGCACATAGTGTTGTTTCTCCTTAGCTGAGATTCAGCTACTATGAGAGTGTCTTGCCTTCAGGGACCTCGGTCTCTAGAAGGCAATTGACTTTCGCCTGTTGAGCATATGCCTTAAGAGATTCATCACCTCGCCGTCCGGCATCGGTGACAAACAAATACATTATTTGTTTGGTCTCTCGGCATAACCCTTTAAAGGGCGAAGGTCACGTGACTTACTCGGATGCTTGGACAACTTGCCTCACTACCGATACTGTACCAGTCAGTCGGCAGCTGTCAGAGTGCCCGAGTCAGTTTCGAACTACGCTGTGGACTTAGTTCGGTTGCTCCAGAGCAATCATTACTTCGTCTTAATAGCTTGTCACAGTACCCATACCATCGACACCTACCGTGGAGTGTCGGTGTCCTATCCACCACCGAGAACTTCGCTGCATGGGGATAGGAGGATGCGAGACTCTTCTTTGCAGACGGACAGGCCAGTATGGGTACTGGACATCACCGAAGTCGAGAAGAGGGATAGGTCATGCGACTATTCCCTTCTTTTCCTCTGAGGAAACTGCATGACTTTTTCTGCGAAGTCAAGCATCCAGGGGATGGGGTTCCGTGACGCTCGATTTCGTACCGAACTTCGTAGCGAAGACTCAGAACCCTTCGGTCCCTGACGGTCGGTTCGAGTCCTTCACAATCCCCTCCCTAATGGGCTTCACCGCCTTCGATGCGAAGGAGATGCTGCTTTGTCCGCAAGAACTTCGTGCCGCAGGTACTGAAGGCAGGGGGTCTGGTCCAACCAGACCATATACACCTTCTACTTTTGGGATATTGCCCACAGGTCCTTGGATCTTTTTCCTTGGAACCCGTGGTGGCTGCTTAACACGTTGTGTAGCGAACCCAGACCCTCGCAGGCTGAACAGCATCGAGTCCTGGTGTGACTGTAAGAATGGATGAGTGAATGAGAGAGTGACTGGCTCCTCTTCCCATCTTTTTCTTCCCCTCTACCTGTGGGTAGAGGGACACGGTCGTCACCCTGCTGGATAAGGACGAGATGCAGGTGAGCTACTCAACAGAGACCCATCTTATCCCTTTCACTAGGGATAGGAGTGTATATCCACCACTTCCTCCAACAAGGGGGAGGAAGTGGATGCCAGCTTAAGACAACCCATACTCTATGTTGCCTCTTGCAAACAGGAACAAGTTCTTGCTTGCTGGTACGAAGAGATACACTTGCCTCTCTCTTAGTACTTGGCCCAGAGGTCTGACCATTGATCCTGCGGTGCACACCCCGATCAATCGGACAGAGGCTTGGATCCCTCCCTCACTCTTACGACCAGGGAGGCATTCCAAGGTTGGACGAACACCAGTCTGTTCACCAAAAGACTCAGATTCCTCCCACCAAGAAGTGAGTCTTCCTATTGTTAAAGGACCGAGGGTTTGTATGCCGTGTCGGAACAAATGGCAATTTGTCGAAAATTGCATTTTTCCTAACTATACAAAGCTGAGGTCCTTTACATATAGTCCTACCTCATGCCACCCCTCAATCTGTGCTTTTTGCATGGGCCTAAAGCAAAAGGGATTCTTACCTCTCAGGCGCGCGGGCGCGCGCACTGTCGGACAAGCAGTTAACTACCGTTCTCCCCTTGTTCGAAGCTTACGACCATTCCAGCTGCCGCTAGCTACTTCCTATTGTTAAAGGACCTCAGGTTTGTATAGTTAGGAAAAATGCAATTTTCGACAAATTGCCATTTTGCACTTCTGCTGCTAGTCCTAGAGGTTCTGCCCCTAAGACTAGTTCCATGTTGGGCGCTCGTTCGCGAGTTTTCTAGAGTGCATGTAAATCTACGGATTCATGTGCATCCAGAGTTGGTGAGGTTGAGTTCGCTCACGTCACGACTCAGGCAAAGAGTGGAAGGAAGGAGTGAGTTGCTTAAGTGACTCACACCTTACTGGTGATCACTCTCACGGTGATTGCTCAGTACCCAGGGTTGATGTGACGGTCCCATTTGGTCCTCTGGAAAAGTTTCGGCCTCGACGAGGACTTGGACAGGTGAGAGAATGATACCAGCCCTCTCCAGTCAGGTGCATGCTCAACCCCACCCAGACTACGGCCATGTTCGCGTGACCAACCAGTCTCAGTGGCGGTGAATGTTTCTCCTGCTGTGCAAGAGTTTCATAACCCTCCGTAGGAAAGCATTTCTCCTGGATGATAACACTTTCTTAGACTTGCGTCATGGCCATCACTGCAGGTTGATGGCTGCCCACGACTCGCTTCTCCTGCTAGTTCTGCTAACAAGGCGAGCGAAAGCGTCCAGTCTTCCTCACCTATTCCCTCTATTTCCCATGACTACACCGGGAAGGGCGAGGTGAATAGGAGGGATCCTGCAGAATGCTCTCCCGTAGGAGCATCGGGGGACTACGTTCCTAGAGTGATCTTAGGGTCCGACCGGACGTACATCCACGTCGTTGAGGAAGAATCTTCTGTCAAATCTGGAGACTATGTTCTCCCTGGCTTTTTCTGTCCTTTGGATAGATTTCAATTCGCAGTCCTCTATGGGTTCTTGCGTTTTGGGAGCCTCAAGTGTAAATTCTGTTGAGTTGCACTCTCATTCCAGTCCTAAATGCTCGCATTGAGGACTGGTTTTTATGCCTGTTCCTCCTCGATTTCTACAGGAGTCGAGGAGGGGCCCCACTCTCATGATTGTTTGACGAAATTCGCGGGTCTCACCAAGCGATTAAATTCTTCGCAATTTCTAGCGCTCTCCGAGTGTTTTGGTCTTCTGTGATCTGCAAACATTCGGTTGAGACGAGAATTCCTGATAATTGTTACCACAATACCCAGGAATCTGGCAGGATGATCGAATTCTTTGGAATTTCTGGCATTCTCAGGGTGTTATGGTTTTCTATAGTTTCCAAACACTCGGGCAAGACAGGCATCCCCAGTAACTGTTATTACAGAAATCGGGAGTCTCGCTAAGCCATTAAATTCCTTGGAATTTCTGGCGTTCAGAGTGAATTAATTTTTTGAGAATTCTAAACTCAGGCAACTGGCATTCCCGATAATTATTACAATAATCGGGAGTCTTGCTGAGTGCCTTGATGCCTTGGTTTCGCTGGCACTTGCCGAGTGCTTGGCTTCATCATGTTGCCGAGTACCAGGGCAAGACAAGGCTCGCCCGATTATTATCTTACAAGTCAGGTTCTCTCGCTGAGCCTGGAAATTCTTATGAATTCTAATGCTCGCCAAGCACTCACTATCACAAGAGTTTGAATAGTGAGACAAGCCTTTACTAGTACAGATGAGTTCGCTCTTCAGTAATGGTTTGGTGTTATGTAGAGCTTGGAACTGCATGCAGCACCTTCTAGGTGAATGGTCAAGTACTGTCCTTGTGTCTTGGACCTTAGGGTCTGAACATGTAGGACAGCAGACACAGAATCCCTCTTTATTTTTCTTCTTGAAGCTTCCGCCTTGAAGGAAAACAGTCGTAGATCATCTGCTAGCAAGCTCTACCAGTTGAAGTGGTCAGTCTTTAGAAAATGGTGTAGAAGACATAATGTCTCTTCTTCTGAAACCACTATCACACAGAAAGTGGATTTTCTTCTATTTTTAAGATCCTCAAGGAAATTATCTAACTGTACCATTAAGAGGTAGAGAACGATGTTAAACAGAGGTCTTGATGAGGGGCACAACAGCAACATTAGTGATCTTATTAGATCCATGGATACTTTCAAGACAGAAAAGTCTAGAGCAGTCTCTTGGAATCTGGACATAGCGCTAAAGTTGCTGTTGGGGACTCTTACGAACCCCTCCGCTCAGTTTCTCTGAGGAACCTTTCTAAGAAGACCCTTTTCCTGTTAGTCTGGCTACAGCCAAAAAGGTCAGCGAATTACAGGCTATAGACAGAAGAGAGGGGTTTTCCTAAGGTACTCAGTTTGTTCTCTGTTCTTGGGGTTTCTGGCAAAGAACGAGGATGCGAATAAACTTTGGCCACGTTCTTTTACCATTAAGAATCTTATGGATATCATAGGACCAGGGGAGGAAGAGTGTCTTTGCTCAGTGAGAGTGTTACGCTACTATTTAAGGAGAACAGAAAAGATTAGAGGACCTGCAAGTAATCTGTGGTGTTCGGTGAAGTCTCCGTCTCATCCTATGCCTATGAACGCCATTTCCTTTTTTCCTAAGGAGCTTGATAGTGGAAGCACACACTCAACTCTAGGAAGAAATATTACCATCCATCAACGCTAAGGCACATGAAGTAAGAGCCTTAGCGATGTCTCTAGCGTTTAGGCATAATATGTCCTTAAAAGCTATTATGAGCTCTAGATTCTGGAAATGTAGATAAGTTTTTTCTGTGCATTATCGTAAAGATATAGAGACCGTTTATGATAATTGTTCTACGTTTGGTCCGTTGTCGGTGGCTGGCATGGTGTTGGGGGAGGAAGCATTGGTGGCCAACTGTCCCTTTACTGTCCTCTGTTGTCTTGGTTGTTGGTGTTGAGTTTTGGGAAGCCTAGAGGTACTTGTTACCCGGAGTACTCACCAGTCTTACAGTAGGGTATCACTGGTTGTATTTTATGGTGTAGGTGTGTTTATTGAGTTTTATCTGGTCTAAGCCCAGAGCAAGGGCATCAATAAATAACTTTTACCCGTTATTGGTGAAACTCCATGACTGAGGAGTTATTTCCCACTACTGCCATGCCTTCTACAGGTTAAGAGAGCAACAACCAGAGGCAGTATTCATCTGCAACGCTCTTGCCAGGTAAGGTACAATAAGTATTTGATAAATACTTGCAGTATTCCTACATTGAGTCATTACTAAACACATAATGTCTTCAATGTAGGTCATGTCCATGATTCCGACCTGCATAAGAGTGGAATCAGCTATAGGTAATTACTTTGTAAGTTACATGTGTAGAAATGACATTTTTTATAATAAAATTAGATTTTACATATACTTACCAAGTAATTACATTATTAAAGCCAACCCTCCTCCCTGCAGATGGACATGGCAGACCAAACAAATTGGTTCTCTCTGCAGTTTTGTACCCATCGGTCCCAAAAGTGGGCAGGTCCTATACACCTACACTAGCGATGGTGGTGCTACCATAAAATTCGTAAGATTTGACTGCTGATTATTGAGCTTTCAGCTATAGGTAATTACTTGGTAAGTATGTGTAAAATCTAATTTTACTATAAAAATGTCATTTTCTGCTTCAGAGTTGCTGCATCTTTTAAAGAGCATCTTTAAAGTTTTTGGGATTTTCAATTTTCTTGACTGATCCGTTTGCGCCTTGGGCTGCAAGATTAGGTCTTGTTCTTTGCTTCTGGAGAACCTCTTGGCAGATTGGATGGGGGTTCTCTCATGTATCGACAAGGGAATAAGGGATGGTTCCCACGAGTTGGCCTCTCTCTACACAGTGGGGACACTCAAGAAGAGGGAGTTCTGGTGCTCCTGCACATCTAAAGGGGCTACTGCCTCTCAAAGGTCAGCTCTGTTTTACTTCCCCTTGGACAAACGACATTTATTCCCTCAAGCAATGGATTTAGGCATTGCATCGGATCTGGAAAGGAAGGGTACACAGGATCTTCTCACCCAGTCCTCCAAAAGGCCTAGAGATCCTCCAGCAGTAGTCTCAAGGCAACCTCTTTCTTCAAGAGTTCAGCCCTTTCGAACCAGACAGAGATCCCTCTCCAAATCTAGAGGAAGTACAAGTTCCCCTGCAAGAGCTATTAAGAATACGGCTACAAAAGGTTCCTCTCACAAGTGAATACACCATTCTCCGCACACATGTAGGTGCTAGACTTCTCATGTTTTGGGAAGTTTGGCAAAAGAAAGGGCCAGAACCATGGATTGTGAAAGTTCTGAAAGAGGGTTACGTTACCCTCTTCATCAAAAGCCTCCCTTAGTCAGCGTGCCAGTTGTCTTGACTGCTTACTCAAGAGGATCAGAGAGGTTTTCAGCTCATGCGGACGAAGTAACCTCTCTTATAGAAAAGGGAGCAGTAGAGCTTGTTCAGGATGGAAACAAACCAGACAGTCCTGTCGTTCATTCACCCAGGACACTGGATGACGTCCATAGATCTACAGGATGCTTACTTCCATGTTCCCATACATCCCAAGTCAAGGAAGTACCTCAGGTTTGTTTTCAAAGGGAGGGTTTATGAATTTCTTGCCCTTTGCTTTGGTTTGATGACAGTATTTACGAGGGTAATGGCTCCCATAGCAAAGGGGCTCCATTTTGAGGGGATATGAATATCCTTGTGTCTAGATGATTGGCTTCTCAGAGCCCACTTGGTAAATTTTACCAACTTGTATGTTTTTGTAATAAATAATTTTATTTTATTTTGTAAAATTATAATTATTGCTCACGCAATATCAAAACATAAGAAAGAAAATCAGTAACAAATGCTTAGCATATTTGTTGAAAAATATTTATGTAAATTTACCGAATGAAGATGCAGTAACTTTTTATTTGTATGTTTTTTGTAATATTTCTTTGCACTTTACTTTGCAAAATTACATGACATACTACACATCATAAAAGACAAGAACAAAAACCAACAGCAACCCCTTGGTATATTTATGAGCAAATTTACAAAAAGACGTCATGCGAGACAGAGACGCAGTACATTCTCCCTTGAAGTCAGAGGCAGAACTGAAGTCCTGAAATACCATATTTGTGATTTTAGCCAGTGTAAAAGTTGCCACTAGTGAATTTATGGGCTATAAAAGTATTGACACCTCTTTCCCCCCGATTCTTTCCAAATCGATAGTGCTTAATATTACTTCTCTACAAGATCAGTCCGTCCACCACCTCAAACCTGTTATTACTACTCCTGAGAAGCTATCCATCCATTAAGGGTTAAAAACTCATCCAGACCATTGTCCTTCGTAATTGATGTCATCTGAGAAGCGCACTCTTCAGTTCAGGAAAATGTACTATTCCTGCTGTGCAAGGCTAAAGCTCATGAAATTATAGCAATAGCCACTTTGCTAACTTTTAAAAGAAATTTATCTCTTTCAACTATTATTATTCAGTGTTTTGGAAATGCAAATCAGTGTTTGCATTGTATTATCTCCATGATGTTGAGACTGTATGAAGACTGCAGTACCGTTGGTCCTTTTCTTGCGTCTGGTGTGGTGTTGGGAAAGGAAGTATGGGAAGTAACCCTTCCTAAAATTCGTATTCTCCTTGGTATAAGGTGTGATGTTTTTATGGGAAGCCTGGAGGTACAAAGTACCTGGAATACCCTCCACTCCTGTGGTAGGGTGGTGGTGGTTGTTTAGAAATTGGTTTGGAAATAGGTAACAGTTTTCTAGTGATTTATTGGTACTTAGCCCTAGGCAGGAGCAATTATTTTGATCCTTTGTTAGCCTTTGGAATTGTCGTTTGCTACAAATATCCCACTAAAGTAATAGGTGCTACATGGCTTTACCACCACGCTGTTACACAATAAGATAAGTGGCAACTAGAGGCAGTATTTTTCTAGAACAACTCTCTTATCAGGTAAGGAATCAACAAACATTTTATTTAATGTTGGCAAAGCTTTCTATCATCCATCTATTTATAAATGTTGAGGTAGAATTATCCATGCTTCCCACCTTCTCACAATGTGGGAATCAGCTCTAAAATTACTGGTTAAGTTACATCATTAGAAATGACATTTTTATGATAAAATAAAGTTTTAATTATACTTACCCAGTAATTATATAATTGGAGCCCACCCTCCTTCCCCTAGCATGGGTTTATTTTGAAGGGCATCAATAGACTGTGCTCTTTGCCAAGTTGTTCCTCTCTCTTGCCCCAAAAGTGGGTGGGGCATTGTTACCTAGCCAAAATAGTAAAACAGAAAAGTAGCGCCACCCACGAATTTTGGGATTTTAACTGATGGCAAGTGAAACTCTTAGCTGTATAATTATTGGGTAAGTATAATTAAAACTTTATTTTATCATAAAATTGTAATTTTTAAAGTCAGAACACTTACATAAATTTAAATGTATAGTAAGTGGTTTTCTTTTTTCATCATTGCATTCTGGGACTAGGTCATGTGAGGTATTCATGAAATCTCAACATCAAGCATGACCATTTCAAAGACAAGACAGACTTGCATCAGTTTCTGTGCTCTTTTTGAAGTGAAGTATGAGTATGCCACAGTCCTATTGGTTAAATATATTTTATACTGGCCTTTGTAAATATTTAAAAGTGCATGTATTTCTCAAAGTTCTTAATCCTTAAGGGACGGGCTAAATATGTAGCATGCACACCCCTAGACATAGCAAATTTTAAGGTTAGCCAATTTAAGAAAAAAACATAACAATGGAAAGAGGAAGGTATGCTAATACACATGGTGTAAGAAAAAAATTTGAAAAAATTTTCCCTACCTTCCACAGGAAGTTGAAAATTTTACCAAGTTATACAGTTTTAGATAAGATCTAAAGTCAGTGACAAATTGTGAGTATATTTGTTGTAAAATATTTACAAGATAAAATAACTTTTGGAAGGTATACATACATGGTTTTTCTAATATTTCTTTACACTTTTTGCAAAATTACAGTTATAGCTAACATACTATCATGAAAGATAAGAGCTAAAGACAACAGCAATCCCTGGGAATATTTGTGATAAAATAAATAAAAAGAAGTCATGGGACAGACAGCTGCGTAACATTTCCCCCCTCAAGTCTAAAATCATACTGAGAGCTCCCTCTGACTCCCGACTCCCCAAGCCGAGAATTTACAGTTGCCACTAATTTTATAGACCAATGAAGCGCTCTGAACTTCTTTCGTGCTAAATTCATCCAAACCATATGGAGCATAATATTGATACTCACTGTGAGTTAGCCTGTCCACCTGCCAAAACTTGTTTTCAATACTCATATGGTGATGCCTATCCGTTGAGAGTTGGATTTGCTCATCTTCATCCCATGAAGTTATATCTACTCATAGTTACAAACTATGATTTGTGTTTTCTGGGTAACTAAAATGACAAAAAATATACATAGTTACAGTATGTACTGTACTTGCCTACTGTACTACTCAAATTTTTATATCCTTTCTGCCTTAATCTATATTTATGGCTACAAAGTTGGGTACATTCTTCACTGCCTTAGTTACAATCATGGCTAAACAGTTGGTATATTCTTTACTGCTAGAGTTGGTATAGGATATATTGTAATTTGTATCTTTACTGCTAGAATTAGTATAGGCTATATTGTAATTTGTATTTCTTTTCAAGGTATGTTTGTGCACTAGAAAGAACCATCATACGAACTTGCCGATCCCTAGATGTCCTGGCAAACACATCCCCCCACACAGGAGTTTGGGTGGGTGACAATAAAATATGTGCTGTAGGTAAGTATTTCACAGCTTTTTGTTTGAATCATAGAATCTCAGTTTTGGCCTCTATAGTCTTAGAAATATGAGTACATAGTTCATATGAAACCTCAAGTTTTTGTCAACAAAAATTTCATACTTATATTACTGAATGTATCATAGAAGTGATGAGCCAGATAACAGTTTTGTTCAAATGCTGAACAAACCTTCAGTCTTAACAATAGGTTAAATCTTCCTGTGCCAGCTGGAAACCAGTTAAAAACAATCAAAGACTGTATATGCAAGGAATCTGTGGCATCTGGCATCTAATGCATAGAAGAGGTGGAGAGTGGTCACTGACCACGCATATGAACCCCATGACGCATTTAGTTTTTCTTTGACCGCCTTGGAGAGCGGATGTTTGCTTTTTCTGTCCTCCACCAAAGCCGGTTTAGTTTTGGACAGCCCATGGTTCCTTCCTGCTTTTTTGTGTTTTTGGGTGTCTTTGTGTGGATTCCTCCATCGATTCTAAGAAGTCTTTGGTATGTCAACACGTGTCCCAGACTTCCACGATTCCTGTGTTCATGCTTCCTAGCCTCCATCTTGACTGACCCCATACAACTTGCAGTAGGTGTCGTGCTAATGTTTGTAATGTAACTAATCCATGCCTGGAGTGGCATTCCTGGGCTGTTATGCAGTGGAAGAACTTCTACAAGAAGTGGGAGCATCATAGAATGTCTATGCGTCCATCATGGGAAGGATTCAGCCCTCTTCAAGTAGATGCTTCTGCTTCCCCTTCCAGACTTTTTCCTTCTGCATCATCATCCAGTGATGCTTTGTCTCCCTCCTTTTCTTCCATTGATTCATCTTTGAAAGCATCGAGATTTGCTCAAGGTGATAATTTGTTTCATCTTTGAAAGCACCGAGAGTTGCTCAAGGTGATCATTTGTTTAATGCTGCCCCTCTCTTTCAGGGGGAGAAGTTTCTTCAGGGAGGGATGAGGCAGCATTTTCTTGTTCCTTTGTTTCAGAGAATGACTTGCACAAGATGGCATCTGTGGGACCTCCTTAGGCCTACAAGGGGTCCCCTCCTTGGAAGGCCTGTTGTCCCATTTCATGTCTGCATGCCTTCCACCTACAGCCTCCCAGCAGTCCCCCCTCCTCCTGGCCTCCATTACTTTGGCTTGCATGTGCTGCTGCCTGGTGAAATGCCATCTGCAACTAAGCCTCATCCTGGGTCACCCTTTACCTTGCCATCAGGGAGGCCATCAACTCGGGCTGAGAGTCTGATGCCCACTGTGACGTCACTCCCAGCATCCTGTGTGCCTGTGACACCAGTTCCAGTGATGTCACAACCAACTCCTGTTGCGTGACGTCACATCCAGCTTCCTCTATGATGTCATCCCAGATGGATGTCAATCCATCGGAGGTATTCTTGCAGGTGATGGTAGACAAACTGGACTGAGAGGAAACGTCGTAAATCACCATCCTCTTGTTGCTTCCCCTTCTGGTAGCATGAGAGATGTGTCATCTTCGTCCTCACACGGACATGAGTCTCCTATTCATGTACGTGGATGTGATTCTCTCTCCCATGTTCGTGTACCTGTGAAGGATAATCTTCCCCCTTTTCCTCAGAGGCCTCTTGCTGGTTCTATGTCTCCTCAACCTGATCGAGTTCACCATAAGGATGACAGGCTCCGATTAAGAAGTTGAAGGTGGTGGTCCCTCAAGTTGGTAATTCAGTTACTATGAGACCTTCAAGATGTTCATCTCCTCTTCCATGACCATGGACGTGTTTGTAGTGACAGCCGTGAAGTTTTTGACAGACGTGGCCTTGAGGCTGTTGATGCCCATGTGTCTCATCATGGACATGCTTTGATACCTCTTCATGATTGGGAGAGGAAGTGTTTTTCTCCAATTACCAAGAAGTGTCGGCATTCCTCTTCTCATTCTCCAAGGAAGGCCTTTGGTCGTTGTTCGCCTTCCAAAGTTGGGGGTCATGACTATCTCAACAACAATTTCACACTGATCCTTCTCGCAGAGGATCTCACATATGACATTCATCTCTGTACAGCCACGTACATGATTCTCCTGTCCCTGTTCCTACGATCACAGACGTGGTCCTTCAAGGAGAAGAGATGACATTCTTCCTTTAAGGATGAGCTCTTCAGTGGCCAGAGGAAGTGATAGTAGGGATCTCTCTTGGGAGAGTCAGGAGTTTTGTTTTTCTTACATGGAGATTATTGGTCTCATTCATGAGTTCAATAGCCTTTCTGAGAAGACTCAGACTCCATCTTCTATGACTCATACATACATAGAGGCCTTGCTTGGGCCAAAGAAGGATGTGAGGACTTTGTTTGAGATGCTATGTTCTGGGCATGCTCTTTTGATTTTGCAGCATGTTAATTCTTTGGTGTCTGGACTGGAGAATTCTCTTCGTTCCAATAGGTCGTTCAAGCTTCTGCCCCTCCTCTCATCCAGCATAAGAAATATTACTCAACTGGTTCAGCTGATGAGTAGGGAGGTTAATTCAGATGAGGTTTGTCTGAAGCCTAGCTTGACCCTGGATCAGGTTAGGGCTGAGGGTTCTTCATTGACCTTTCTCTTAAGAGGCTTCTGCTTTGGAGTCTACTGCTTCTTCTGCCTTTCAGACTATCTCATGGCTGGACTTGTGGTCATCTGCAGTAGCTAGGATAACGTCGTCCCATTCAGCAAGAGGGTCTGTCAGTACACCATCCAAGTTCCTCATTGGATGATTGGTTTACGTGCTGGCTTACCGATTCAGTGGTCTGGGTTCGATTCCCCGCTTTGCCAATGTGGAATCAGAGGAATTTATTTCTGGTGATTAGAAATTCATTTCTCGATATAATGTGGTTCAGATTCCACAACTAGCTGTAGGTCCTGTTGCTCGGAAACCAATTGGTTCCTAGCTATGTTAAAATATCTAATCCTTTGGGCCAGCCCTAGGAGAGCTGTTAATCAGCTCAGTGGTCTGGTTAAACTAAGATATACTTAACTTAGCACTCCTTCTTTCATCAGATTGCTTCAGTCTGGTGCGAAGGCCATCTCATATCTGGGACAACTAAATGCTTATTTGTGGGCTAACTTGCTCCTAATTAGAAGGGACGCAGCCCTTTCTAAGGTGGCTTGTTTGGTGGATTCAGATTCCTTGTCGTCTCTCTGGAATGGAGATATTCCAGAGTCCCAGCTCCTCCTTCTCAGAGATCAGTTGAAGGTAGCGATAAACAGACAGCATGCTGACACCAACAATCATTTTGTCCAGCAGGTGGTCACTAAATCGAAGGCTCCTTGTCCTCCACCTCCAAGGTAGAGTAGGCAGTCACCTCCAAAAAAAAGTCTTCAAAATCATCGACTTCCACTAGGGCCTCTCAGCCAGCATCTTCTCCCTAGAAGCAGCCACAGCAGTGTCCCTTCCAGCCTCGCTCTTCCAAACCAGGGAGGGGGCTAGGGGCAGGGGCAGGTCAGGTCGTTGGTAGAGAGGGCACCACTCCCCACCTGTTGCCATGGGGTGGGGGAATGCCTGGCGGGCCACTGGGCCAAATGGCAATTGCACAGAGCAGAGAAGTGGGTGTTAGATGTCCTTCAGGTAGGGTCTCTACTTCCGTTCAACTTACCTACGCCTTTCTCCGATCGTCCTCTCCTGCACTTGACATATGCTAGAGGCTCTCTGAAGTACCTGGCTTTCCAGGAGGATGTATCGAAGATGATGGACAAGGGCGCAGTGGAGAGGGTAGATCATTCCTCCCTGGGGTTCTACAGTTGAGTCTTTCTGGTTCTAAAGGCCATGGGCAATTGGAGACCAGTGGTAGACCTTTCCATGTTGAACCACTTTATCAAGAAGACAAGGTTCAGGATGCAGACATCCCAGACAGTCTTGGCAGCTGTAAGGGAGAACAACTTCGTACTGTCAATAGACTTGAAGGACGCCTACTTACAGATTCCAATACACCCTTCATCCAGGAAATTCCTCCGCTTCAGCCTTGTGGAGCAGGTCTTCCAGTTCAAGGTCCTTTGCTTCAGTTTGACTACAGCTCCCCAGGTGTTCACAAGGGTCTTTACTCTAGTGTTGATGTGGACTCATTCTCAGGGGATTTGCCTATTGAGATATCTCAGCAAATGCCTGGTCTTGGCAAGTTCCAGAGAGAGACTGGTTCAGGACAGGGAACTACTCCTCCAGTTTTGTAGAACCTAGCGTTGTGGTAGATCTTAAGAAGTTCAATCTCCTTCCCAGCCAGAGGATTCTAACCTTGGGAGTGGTGATGGGTTAAGCATCGTCAAGAGTTTTTCTGTTGGACCAGAGGTTACAGAAACTCAGTACTGTCGCTTGCTCCTTCCTTTCGAGTGGGGGAAACAACCAGCTATCCAGTGGCAAGTTCTTTTTGGCCTTTGTCTTCTCTCGAGAAGCTGGTTCTTCTTGGGCGTCTTCACATTCGTTCCCTGAAATGGAGACTGAAGGAGTTTTGGTCCCCAGCAGGAGATTCTCCTCAGCACCAGGTCCCTCTATCAGCAAAGGTAAGAAGCAACCATCTGTGGTGGTTGGATGTCCAGAACTTGACAGCAAGAGTTCCTCTTCATTCATCTCCTCTGGATCTTCTCTTGTTCTCGGATGCCTCCTTCGAAGGTTGGGGTGCTTATCTCAAAGAGCTCCTGGCCTCAGGGGCATGGAACACACAGGAGAAACAACTCCACTTCAGTATGTTGGAGTTAAGGCAGCTTTCATGTGTCTTCAGGAATTTCAAGAAAGGGTGGTGGGGCATTCTGATGTCAGAACACCACAGTGGTAGCGTATGTGAACAGACAGGGGTGTGGTGTCTCGCCAACTTCACTGATTGGCAGTTGAGTGACACCAGTGGGTGATAGACAAGTCAGTACAGCTCACAGCCAGGTACATTCCAGGCAGGAGGAATGTAGTCCCCAACAAGCTGAGTTGTTAAAGTCAAGTTCTAGGTACAGATTGGTCTCTGCATCAGAATATAGTGGACAGCCTATTTCTCCTATGGAGAAGACCCATGTTAGATCTCTTCACAACATGCTTTAACAGGAAGCTAGAGGCTTACCGTTTGGTGGTCCCAGATCCCTTCTCTGTGGCGGAGGACGCCCTTCAGCATCCTTGGGACAATCTGGAAGTGTATGCCTTCCCTCCATTCTGCCTGATCTGTCATGTCCTGAAGAGAGCGATGGGTTCCAGAAATCTCAGGATGACCCTGGTAGCTCCTTTGTGGCCCCAAGCAGAGTGGTTCCCAGACCTTCTGTCTCTTCTGTCAGCGGTTCTGAGAGAAATTCCCCCTTGGCACAACATTCTCTGCCAACCTCATGTGGAGAGGTTCCACCAGTCGGTAGGGTCCCTGTTTCTTCACAGCTGGAGGCTGTCCTTTTCTACCAGGGCAGTGACTCAGATGTCCAGCTACCTCAAGAGTTCTTCATCAACTGCGTACCTGGGCAAGTGGGCTGTCTACTGTGATTGATATTGTCAACAGGGTTTCTCTCCACTCGGAGAGCTTTGGACAGTCTTGGGCAACTAGAAAACTCAAACCTCCTATGTGGGACCTTACTCTGGTGCTGAGCAGTCTAACTCAGGGTCCATTTGAACTACTACATCGATCATCAGACTGAACTGACTTTGAAAACAGTTTTCCTCCTGACCTTGGCTTCCTCAAAGAGAGTTAGAGTTGGAGAGCTTCTTGGCTTAGATTATAACAAAACACACCAAGGGTTGGGAGTCCATAGCCTTCAAATTTGTCCTAGAATTCGTGGCTACGACCCAAAATCCCTCAGTTCATGATGACAGATTTCCCTCGTTTTCCATTCCTTCCCTGAAGGAGTTTGTTGACAACGAATTTCAGGAGTTATTGCTTTGTCCCATCAGAGCGCTGCGTTGCTATCTAAAAAGGACTTGTTACCTAAGGCCTGGGAGTCATAGGCTTTTTGTTAGCACAGGCAAAGCCAAGAAATAAGTATCCAAGAATACCATTTAATTTTTGGCTCCATTAGATGATAGACAAGCCTACTCCTCACCTTCAAGGTCTTTCACAAATGCTGTACATGCAAGAGCACATGACATTAGATGAATAAGTTCCTTTCTGGCCGTAGCCTTCAAGAAGTACTTGTCTGTTCATAGGATTTTGAATGTTGGTTCCTGGCTTTGGAAGACCACTTTTACTTCCTTTTACCTGAAGGATATTGCTCACATTTTTTCCTTGGGTCCGGTGGTGGCTGCCCAACAAGTTGTGTAGCTCATCCAGTGCCCCTGGCAGGATAGTTTAGTTTGTATCATGCCTAAGATGACTGTGTGGAAGAGAGAATGAGTGAGATGACTAGTCTCTTTCTTTCCCTTTATTCCATTCTTCATTCCTACAGTTGGATTGAAGATTAGACACATCATATGCTGGAATGGGCTTGATGCAGGTGAGCACAGCAGCCTTACTGTTATAGCACTTATTTTTATGTTCTATACAACATACAAATCTGCTTCTCAGTTAGTATATACTCCTCTCTCCAGCAAGGGGAGTGAGCAGTGGTGACAAACCCTTTGCTTGTGACCAGCATAATTTGTTGCTGAAACAGAGTGAGTTCTCGTTCTCTTCCATGGCTGCAATGAATCTGGACATGTCTTATTGTGTTTACATCTAGTGGACTGAGTTTTAGATACCTATAGATCTAATCTCTCACAGACTAGACCCCTTCTTTAGAATTCTCATTTCAGGGAAGGGTGGTCAGGTGTGCCAAACCTGCAGTCAGTTCCAGACTCTCTTACCTACCTCCAATTATGAGTCAATCCTATTGTTAAGACTGAAGGTTTGTTCCTTACATGAACAAATGACAAATTTGTAATCAATTTTTATTTTTTATAGCTAACAAACCTGATGTCTTAATTTAGACTGCCCACCTGTAGCCACCCCTCTAGTAATCCTGGTTTGGAAGAAAGACTAAATGCATTGCTGGGTTCACGAGTGGTCGATGACCACTCTCCACATTAGATGCCAGATGCCACAGATTCCTTGCAGATACAGTTTTTGATTGTTTTTAACTGGCGCCAGAAGATTTATCCTATTGGTAAAATCCCCAGGTTTGTTAGCTAAAAAATACAAACGGGCAGTCCCCGTTCTCACCAGGATGCTCATAAGTGAAAACCGCCATTGACGGAAACTCGACTATTTTTGGCACTGATATCCGGTTAATGGCACTAATAACCAGTTTTTGGCCCTCTGTTACGTATGTTATGGCGACATAATTGTTATCGGTGACTTATGGCACTGATAACCGGAACTCGGCACATTAGGGCACCATAAATCACCGATTTTGTGGCGCTACACAATTGCCATAAAACTGGATTGCCTTTAACCGAGTTCATCAATGACCTGGGACTGCCTGTATATTGATTAAACATTTGTTATTGTAAAAATTATAATCTTACTATGAAAGGAAGCCATCAAAGTGCAAGCACAGATAGTAAAGAATTTGATAATGATGTAATGTTAATCTTTGTGTATTTGTTTGCTATTTTTCAGGTATTCAGGGACGTCATGTAACTACACATGGGATAGCTTTAAATTGTAACACAGAGTTACACTGGTTTCAGAACATAGTTCCCTGTGGAATACCAGACAAAGGAGTTACAACTCTAAGTAAGGAACTGAATCGTAATGTTGGAGTGGAAGAGGTAGTGCCCCACTTTTTAAAAGCTTTTGCTGATATTTTCCAATGTAAATTAGTGGAGGAATTCTATGAAAACAAGACCTCATGATGGTAATCAAGTGAGTTACTATTTACTAAGTTATATAGTGTATTATAAACAATTAAGTTATAGAGTGTATTATAAAGAAAACTGTCTGGAACTCATATAGTTAAGAGTTACTACTGACAAAATTTTTGTAAATAAATTTTCAGTTGGATGCAGTTTTCAAGATTGCATTATTTGTGTTTGTAAAGCTTGGAGTATGGATGAAAAAAAAAATAAAATGTTACTAGAAGTACAGAGTACCTGATATTAACCTCTCAGTCAACAGGTTGTCACCTTCTGACTTTTAAAGTCCATATTCTAACATAGTGGTTTTTTTTGCTAACCAAAATATCTAGTAGTAATTCACTTCTGTTTTCGCATCAGACAGCAATGTATGCAATTAGAACATCGGACATGAATGTTACAAAATGTACTTATACGGAATATTCAGCAACTTTTGACATACAGGATCTTACAATTTTACTTACCGTATATACTCGCATATTATGCGACTTTTGAAACCTAATTTTGAAGCTAATTTTAAAGGGGTTGCATCATACACACGGTATAAAATTAGCGTACCGTTTATGCTTTCCAATATCGCCCGATTGCGATAGTTACTATTGGAGGAAAACAGTAGATCTTTTAAAAAGTTATGCTTTACTTGTACTTCACTGTATCCAATAATATTATATGTATTCTCATATTACTATTGCATTTTAAAATACAAAAGAGCGATCGTGCGCCATTTGTATTATTTTGGTTTATACAACATGTTTAACTGTTCTAGACTAACCATCTTTGAATATCCTTGAGACAAACCCTGAGGTTATAATTAGAAGATTATAAGGGTTTTTCATTCCCAGGTACTTTAATCTCCTTCCTATTCGGCCCTGCTCTCTCTCTCTCTCTCTCTCTCCTAAATCTTACTGCTGTCCAAGCGAGAGCTTTTTATGGGATAACATAGACCCGCATTTCGCATTTTCCATACCTATTTATTTTGTATATGATTGTCCTTACTCGGCTGTGAAGTTGATGTCTGTCCATGGCTGTGAGAAGACCAGGAATAACTTGTAAGTCGGTGTCAAAGTCACTCCACACTTCAGTCAGGCCAAAACTTTGCCATATCGCATTCAAGCAACATTCAGTCATTGTTTCCTATCTATTATTGTATCAGAGAGAGAGAGAGAGAGAGAGAGAGAGAGAGAGAGTCTGTCTGTATACGATTGTTTATTTTCTCACTCGTCAAACCTACTCTGTTATGCTTTATTTCATATTTCCTTGCTCACCAATTTATTCTATACCTACAATATTAAGAAATCAAGATATGTGTAGAAGGGAGAACTGCCTCCAGGCTGTACAGTGTGGATTTAAACGCACGTGGAACTGTTGGAAATATTTGCAACAGCACCAATGTGGATAGAAAATCTAACTCCGTTTCTTTTTATTTCATAAAAAAAACTATCAATTGTTAACCTACATAATTTATTTAGAATTCTGCGTAACTGAAAAGATAATATCTGTAATGGGAGAAATTGTTTTATCTCTGTTGTTGTTATAAATTTGGCAGATATGTGGAGATCAAACACGTGGGAGGACCAAAACATCCCAGCCAGAGAGCTCTGTTCATTTTTTGTAAATACTATAGTTTGGCGTGCTAGGCTTACCCGATATATTGGGTGTGCGCTGCAGCTGCTGCTACTGCTACTCAAATTATGGCATTTTTCTTACTAATCCCAAGATAACCAAAAACCCCAAGATAATAAAATAATTGACATATGCCAAGCCCTAAATATTTACGCTGTCTGTCTGTCTGTCTATCAGGAAAAGATACTGATAATTTGAATTGACGGTATCTTTCCTGAGAGAGAGAGAGAGAGAGAGAGAGAGTATATTTAACCAGTGGGCATTAGTACATATGGAGGCAGTGTGTTCATGCTTGTTAAAAAATGTGCAGTACTGGTAATTCATATCTGGAAGACATAAAAACAAATATGAATTTTGTTGTTGTCAGTCGCATGGACTAAATTTACAAGAGCAAGGAACAAATCTTAACATTCCTCGAGAGTTTATAGAGATGAACCATCGCTGAACACTCACTCTCTCTCTCTCTCTCTCTCAACTAACTATACTTGAGTCTCTGAAACCAATAGGTATTAGCACACGCGCAACTGTATGTGTGTGTATGTATGGGTATACTGTTAAAAAATGTGCTGTACCTACAGGTAATACCTACATCTTTGAAAGATAAAACAAACAAACAAATTTTGTTGTTGCTAGTCGTGGGGGCTATAAAGGGTGTGACCAGCAGACAGAAAGATTAACATTTTTCCAGAGATTAAAGAGCTGAATTTTGTTTTGAAGGTATATCAACAACGTTAGTAAATAGGTATCATCTTCTAAAGAACTTTTTCTTTCTTTTTTCTTTTTGCAGAAGAATCTTCAAACCATTTTGCATTCAAAGTAATGAGAAGGAAACATTCTATTCTTCATGTAATCAGTAAAATACTTACACTATTAAAAACTAAAACTACGTACTGTATGCAAAACACACACATCATCGTCAGCTTCGCGTGTGTAAACGTTCATTCTAAGAAATTCACAATCGTCAGCTGCATGTGTGTAAACATTCATTCTAAGAAATTCACATAGTAGTAGTATAACCAACACCTGATTGGCTGGTTGGTAGCCTTGGAGATCTGTTATCCAATGACTGCCCTCTGCTTCTGTTCTATATATAGACATATGCCGTGGATGGCACTAGGTTTGAATGTTACCATGATCGTGATTTTCTGACTGCTGACAGCAAGCAAAAGTTACTTAATAATTTTCTTTATATAATTATTTCTTCGAGAAAACAATAATATAATATGATCATTTTAACTTTAATGTAGAGTGGTATGAAAAATACCATGCAGTGTGTCGTAGCGATGCGTCATCAATATAGTGGTATGAAAATACCACATTGTGTTGTAGCGATGCGTCATCACTAAGTGCAAATCCTTTTCCCGGACCATCCTCAAAATTTTACAACTCTTCAACTTCAAGATCGATTTGGTGAAATATATTTTATAGTCATACTTATTGTTAAAATTCACAAGTTGAACTGCAAAACATTATTATATTTTGATTGTTATGTACATCCATATTTTTTGCGTTTTACGGAATGTTTGTTTTGAAAATAATAGCTATTAGTGAACATATGGTATTAATTGTCCCACTATTTTATTATAGGTGATCTTAATTATCTCACATTCATTTAATAGTATTATATTAATATTTATTTAAATAAACTGTAAGTAATAAATAACAATAATAAAAACATAAAGGGAAAATTTTTTTTTGCTGCAGTAGTGATGTTTGTTTGATTATGCATCTGACCTCACATTTCTGAGATTGAAACATTCCAAAAACCAAAAAATCAGATAAAAGAATGTGTGTGTACTGCACATTTTTTAAAACATTATGTACACGCACACAATGTCTACACATTTACTGATACCCGTTGGTAAAAGACTCAAATTACAGTAGTATTTATTCCTGAGAGAGAGAGAGAGAGAGAGAGAATGATTTAGGACTCCAAGGCGTGGTATTTTTACAATTAGTATTTTTATCTTGGGATTCTTTTTTAATCTTGAGATTTTCTATTCAATTCTCGGGATTAGTAAGAAAATTACCGTAACTTGACTAGCAGCAGCACACATCTGAATGACTCGGCCATTAGCACACTAAACCACCAACCTTATGAATTGACGCTCTCGGAAAAGGAACTCGCATGATACATGAGATACATGACAAAACCACTGTTTATTGGTGAAAATTTGGGGGTCGCATTATATGCGAGATCACACGTTACTCGAGTATATACGGTATACATACAACAAATTAAAGTTTTCATTCCACAGATTATATTTAGCAACTATCACAAGTTTTGTTTAGTAATTATAATTTGCCTAGGTATACAAACCAAAGCCTTTCATATAGTGCAGTGTATTCTTTAGTACATGCATTGGACTGGCTGTAAACTAAACTAACAAGTAAGGTTTCCTGGTCATGAAGGGGAGAAAAGGGGGATTACTCACTCTCTCCTCATGCACACCATACATTGTCCCTTCGGCACGGAAAATGGAGTGACAGATGAGTTGGGTAAATCCTATATTAAAGGCTTTGTTTTAAATACCTACAAAAAATATACAAATTACTGGAAAATTGTGCAATTTGTTCTTACAAGGATAGGTGGGAGGTAATTCCTCTTAATAGAGGATAAGTAGAAAACCAGGAAAACTCTTCATTCTGTTGTTTGCAACCCAGGGATGAAGGATCAGCGTTACTACTTATCCGCAAAGAAAAAAAAGACCTCAGGGTCTGGAACCTGCTGGAGTTTTTGTAGTGCAGAAACTTCGTAAGTACAAATTCTCAGAGAACCAAGAACATTTCCAGGGGTCCTAAGAAAAAGGTATCGAAGGACATGTAGGTGACATCCCCCCTGGTAGAATGAGGTAAAAGTAGTAGTCTTGACTAAGGCAGACCCAAGCCTTCATTGCTTGTTGAACCAAGAAGTTCTTATGAAAGATCCCATTCTCCTTATTAGTCGGCCAGCCATGTTCCCTTAAAGTAGTTTCCAATGGTATTTTTTTTTGTACAAGCAACCAACCATGTGGAATCACATCACCATAAGGTACAGATTAGTGTATGGGGTGTTGGCCATCACCATTTTCTAATTTTGACCCTAATTTTCAAGATGGTTGCCAATACGGCCACCAAAATCTTAAAATGGCCATAAGTTGCTTTTCACATACCCTAGGGGTATAATTTTGGGGCTGCAACTATGTTTTAGGGCCCCAGAAACCCAAATAGATCAATAAAAGTGTACTTGAACAATGGGAAAGCTTTCAAATCTGAGATGGCATCCAAAATGGCTGCTAAAACATAAAAATAGTATCACCTAATTGCCTCTCTATTTTAGAGATACCAGGGGGCTGCTGGGGATTATCATCATCAGATGCCACCTGGTTCATTGTCATTAGTTTTTATTTTTTTCCCCTAGTAATGAACACTGGGGGCTTAATCCTCAGTGCCAGTACCATATACTTATATTTGTGATGGCAGTATTGATGACTTTGGCATGTCCCGGGAGCTATTCGTGTAGTATATGGCAATGTATAAGCTATTTTTAACTCCATTTGGTAATTGTGCGGTGATGTAATTAATTGCCAAGGCAAACAAAGTACAACTCAGGACACTGCCCTGTCCTGAGGAATCCCTTCTAATAAATTAAAGTATTCTGAATACGAATTTTCTACTCGTGTGGAAAGTTCTATCCATAAAGTTTTTAATGAAAATTGGCAGGTGACCCCGCAACCCTACTGAGTGAAGTTTTTGCAAGATGTTAAATCTCCACGTTGTGTCATAAGCTTTTTCTATATAAAAAAGAAGACAGCTACTGTCAATTTTTTCTGATCAAAGCCCTTCCTGATATAGTCCTCTAGTGATGTTAGGGGATCTAAGGTTGACTGACCAGCTATTGAACCTGATTGTGTTAAGAGTTAGTATGATTCCTTGATGATAAATGTTTATCGAGCATTGACCATTTTTTCTAAAAATTTTACATAAACAGCTTGCGAGAGATATTGTTATATATAATTAGATGGATTACATGCAACTTTTCCAGGTTTATTTATAGTAATAATAAAAGCATGTTTCCACTTGTCAGGGAAAACACACTTCAGCCAAATATGATTTGGCTATAGGGCCCAGTTTTTGTATCATCTCAAATGAAATCCTGTCATGACCTGGGGCTGAAGGATGACACAACTCGAAAGCATTTTTAGTTCATCCATATTAAAGGTATGATTGTACTCCAAGTCCTCAACAGTTTCAAAATTGAGTATGACATTTTCTTTCTCTTTTGTGGCTTGAAATTGGTGTCCAGACTAGAGTAAGCACTTATGTTCTCAAGGTGTTTTTCTATTTTATTTGATTTGTCATATGGGTCATGATATGATTTTCCATCTTTGTACGTATATTGTACTTCTAGGAGGTCTTACATATTTACCATAAATTTTCTTTGATAAACTTGACACATAATTCCTCCATGATAAAATTTTCCTGCTATTGCAGCTTTGTGAAATTTGGCAGTGGTTTTATTATACAATGGTTTGATGTAATTGATTTATATTTATTGTCACCTTCTTGTTTTTAATATTTACACTGTAAGGTATCTTGCTGAGGGATTTCAGGCAGGTTTTAAGTCTGCTAAGATTACAACTTAATATCTGTTTGATCTTCAAGGTCGTTAATGTTGGAGACCACCATGGAACAGAGGATTTCTTGGGGTGTGGCTTAGTTTTAGGAGTGCTTTTGTCAGCAGCATTTATTATAAAGTCTGTGAAAAATTCACATGTGCTATTGTGATCTTGAGTGTGTGGAAATGGTGGTATATTACAGGTATGTAGATTATAATCATCCCATCAGCATTTTGAATATTGAATCTTACAGGTGGTGATATTGTGGCATTATTTAAATAATTTAGGACCATGGGGAAATGGTCATTGGTGTACGAAACATCCAGAACATTCCACTCAAATCTCTTGACTATATCAACTGAACATAATGAGATGTCAACTGAGGAAAAAGTTAAGTGAGTATTAGAGAAGTATGTTGGAACATCAGTTTCATTTAGACAAAAGTCATGCTCCACAACAAACCTCTCTATGTTGGCTCCTGATATGCCAATAGAGTGGTTGGTATCCCAAAGGGGACTATGAACATTAGAATCTTCTACTATAAGTAGTGGGTCAGGTAAAGTTAATTAATTCAGATAGATCACTGAAGTTTGAATGGAAGTTTGGTTGATTGTACATATTGCATACAGTGATTATACTTTTATCGGACATATATTGTTTCACAGCTGTTATCTGATAGAGCAGAGCTGGTATATTTAAAGGTTCATATGTTACACTGTTGTGAACACATATATAAGTTTGTAGTGCCAGATTTGTGCAGGGTTAGGCCCTACATGTTGTAGGATGACCATGGGGTTGTAGTCCCATAGGACTTTGTAGTTCACCCAATTGCAAATGTGTCAAAAGACCGTTTACATTCCATTGGATGATTTTATAATCCATTATTGGGTAGTGCAGGTTTAAAATTCTGCAGGTTAACTGCAGATTTTATTTTGTCATGGTTTATACATATTGGAGGTTTCTTAACTGTACTATTTATTTGTTGAGAATGAAACTCAACAGTTGACTGTTTTTCATAACTGATTATTAATGTGTGGATTTTTTATTTAATTATTTCCTTCTTGTATTGCAAAGATTCAGAACCTAGTCCATCCTCAAGATGGTGGGCTAAAGGACATTTTTGCAATCGAACAAAATTATTTATGCAATTCCATGTTGAGTGTTCTGTTTTGATTGGTAATTGGTTGCAAGCACTTATAAAGCACTCATTATAACCATAAGACTGAGCATGCTTGTTGTTGGTAATTGTTGGTTCAGTCTTTCTGACTCGAGTGTTGCCCCCTTTATTAAAGACTGATTTTCCTGCATTGGCAACATCCGATTTTGTTTAGATTGTTTTTTGTCCTCTGCGGTAAGGAATGTTGGTTTAAGGAACTACTTGATTTGCTGTTAAAAGATGTTGGTTTAGTGGAAGATTGGTGTGTATTAAACACATCTTTATTCACATCATATGATTTTCATTAGTGCCACAGTGAAATACTGTACTCAGTGTCACAGGTTGGGATTGTTAGTGTGGTTAACTGGTCCATTACAAGCATGTTGTTGATTGTTACATTGTTGTATACGTGATAGGGATGGAGGACAGTTGTGAACCTCCACTTGTGATGAAGTCAGCGCAATTTCTTTTTTGAACTCTTCACTTGATGCAGGTAGGGTTTCTTTGAATTGGAGCACTTTGCAACATTTGAATTTTTTCCTTTAGGCAGACCAGGATTCTTTTCTTTTTGTCATTTCAGGAGTTGGAGTTATTTGATTCTTCTTCCACTGGAGTTCCCATTGCAGAGTTATCAGAATCTTCAATGTTAATAGCAGCAGCAGTGGATAGAATGCTGTACTTAATTTGGATGTTAGTACTATTAGCATGTTGGATATGTTCATATCTTTTTATATTCTGCTGCTCAATATTATGTTTTTAACTGCAATTGTAAAAAAAAAAAAAAAAAAAATGAGGGATTTTTGGATAGCACAAGGAACCCCCCACCCCTACTTTTAACTCCAGTGTAGCTTCTTTAGCTGCCATTCCTGCTCTAGTTATTAACAGTTTAAGCTCTGTATTGTATTGGTAAAAGAAGCACTAGATCTAGCATGAACGAGTTAACCCACAATTGTTACACTTTAGAGGACTCCAATTCCAATATGTAGTATGCTCTTGAGATGAGCACTGCACATATTATTGTCTTAGTCTTATTATATAATAACATTTTTTGTATGTTGGGCCAAATATTGAGCATTGTGTGCACTGAAGTGGTTCTGGTATAAATAGAAGTAATTCTCTACTTTGCCCAAAAATTTTAATTTTAAGTAAATTTTACTTTTGCAATTTTAATTTTTATTCTTATCCCTTCTGCTTGGAACTGAATAAACTTCTAGGTCATGGATATTATTATTTCTTAGTCTAAGGGAGTCAAGTAGCAAGTCTCTTGGAGGTAGATCTTCACCCTCAAAGTTAGGTAAGATGACCGTGCCTTGTACATAATTTAACATTTCATGGCTTGTCTTTGTTACTTTTATGCCATTAATTCGTTTTATGTTCAAAAAGGCAGTGGAATGTTTTTTAGTGGTTACTTCAAGTAACCACTCATTAGTTTTGGTATATCTACAGTCCATTTCTTAGGATGGACACAGGTTCAATAATTTGTTTTCAACTAGTATAGCAGTTGGAATTTTATGTTTTGCTTTAAGGATCAGAAATCTTGACCAGTTCTCTGATCCAAAAAGGTCGTCAAAATGCACCTTTGTGTGTGATGCCAGTGTCGGTGGGTTGGGAGGGTTATTCGCCTGATTCAGTCATCTTTTGCCATGTATGGCTCCAATGTTACAACATTGGAATCTACCAAGAGGTTTTAGCTTCTTTCAGTTTTTAATGTTATTGCACCCTGATGGGTGTTCTGATACTTCACTTGAAGCAGGATGGTGGTTCTTTGGTGCACTAGTGTCATCTACAACTATGCAAGGGTGGTTGAGTGAGGGTTCCAGCAGTCATCAACTGTGCCATCAGAGGGCCCAGGGGTTATTATTATTAATAGGGGTTAGTTTTTCCAGACCTCTGAGTCTCAAGTAGACTCTTCTCGGGCTGGTTCTCAGGGATCCTAAAAAAAAAATTAATTAATTAATTTTAAAAATTAGACTTTATTTGAGAAACCTGTCTTATTTAAAAAATTTATGATGTTATTAATTGAAAAATCTTTGCTTTCAGCAAGAATACTTTTCATTTTTGAATTCCGTAGATAAATAGATCTTTGCTGGGTCCAATTTGGGCACTCAACAAGTAAATGCTGTACTGTCATGGGTGTTTGACATCTGCTACACTTCATTGGGTCAGCATGTGGTGTTGACATCGAGTGACCATGCGAGAATTTTGTGTGTCCTATACGAAGCCTTGCTAGGATCACTTCTTTTGATCTTTCCTCCTGTGAGGATGTCCTCCATGCATACAATACAGTTTTTATGTTTAAGTTTATTTGTTGTTGGCACCAAGGCCCATTCTCCTTTCCAATCCTGGTAAATCAATGGTTTAACAGATTTTACCCAGTCTGACACTGGGGCATGTGTAATTGTTGGAGGGATAGTGCAGGCTAATTTGGCAGCTGAGTCTGCATATTAATTTCCTTTTATTCCCATGTGTGCTGGGATCCAACATATTTCCATTGATAATCCTGATTGGAGGAGTTGATGATTTTTTATTTGCATTTCCTGCACTATTTGGTTTCCTGATTTATACTGTCTTATAGCATCTATAGTGCTACGTGATAATAATAGACACACTTGCTTTTGCCTCAAATATCATATCAAGAGCCATCTGTATGGCTGTGACTTCAGCAGTAAATACTGATGATATTAAAGGTAGGCTCTTTTTTTTTTATTAACATATTTTTCAAATATGCAGATGCTCCTACTCCAACATTATTTTTGGAGCCGTCTGTATATACCATAAATTTGTTTCCTTTTCTTCTAATGCGCTCCAAAGCATGTTGGCGGTACATTTCTGTACTTGTCATTTGCTTTTTGAGTAGGTACATATCTTTATTCGATTTAAAATCCATGGTGGTGGCAATTCCATTGGTGGGTAAAAAATTGGATCCATGTTATGCAAGTTCATTATGTATCTAGCTCTTTTTGGGAAAGAGCTAGTACTATTAACTGCTGTTACTGGATTACAGTTTTGGAAGCAGTCAGCTGCAGGAGACGATCCCGCTTGCATTGAAAGACCTCTTCGTATTGTTATCAAATTATGGTGATGTTTTAAGGGAAAAACACCTGCCTCTACCAGAAGTGAGTTTGTTGGGGACGATCGGAATGCTCCTGTGCACAATTGCACGCCTTCATGGTGCACTGCATCGAGAGATTTTAATGCAGATTCTGAGGCGGATGAATATATTGGACAGCAGTAATCTATTATGGATAAGACTGTTGCCTTATATATCATTAATAAAATGTCTCGCTTTGCTCCCAAATTAGTGTGTGATAACTTTTTTAATATGGCAAGGGCTTTGATGCCCTTGGCTTTAATGTATCTGATGTAGTCTTTCCAATTTAAATGTTGATCAAATATCACTCTTAGATACTTGATTTTTGTACAAAATTGTATTTCAGTGCTATAAAGGTGAAGTTTGATTGTTTGGTTCTTCATCCATCTTTTGTCTTTGTAGAAGACGATTGCTTTTGTTTTATCAGTTGAAAATTTAAATCCAACTGAATTTGTCCAACTGCATATATTTGGAATGTCAGTACTGAGAACTCTGAGCATGTCTCAAATTACTACTCGTATAGTAAATGACAAAGTCATCAACATATAAACTGTTTTTTACACCACTTGGTAAATTTATAGTAATATCATTGATTGCTAAAGCAAACAATGTACAGCTCAAGACACTACCTTGAGGGATTCCTTCTTCCAGTTTATAGGTTACCGAGTAGGAATTTTCTACTCTTACTTGAAAAGTTCTGTTTGTTAAGAAGTTCTTAATAAATATTGGTAAGTGGCCTCTTAGTCCCTTGGAGTGGAGTTTTTGCATGATGTTATGTTTCCATGTTGTATCGTATGCCTTTTCTATATAAAAAAATATAGCTACTGTTAATTTCTTTTTTTCAAAGCCTTTTTTGATATGATCTTCTAAATGTGTTAAGGGATCTAGGGTTGATCTGCCAGCTATTGAACCAGACTGTGTTGGTGTTAAAATAGATTATGTGGTTATTACATACATTAATCGTGCATTAACCATTTTTTCTAAGATTTTGCATAGGCAACTTGTTAGAGATATCGGTCTATAATTGGATGGATTACTTGTATCCTTTCCTGGTTTATTTATTGGAATTATTATGGCATGTTTCCATTTATCAGGAAAGACACGTTTTAGCCAGATACTATTATAAAATTTTAATAAATATTGTTTAGCTATAGGTACTAATTTTTCCATCATTTCAAATGATATTTTATCATATCCTGGTGTGGAGGGATGACAAGAGTTGATGGCATTATCTAGTTCATCCATGTTAAAAATATAATTAAATTCCAGGTCTTCAAGAGCTTCAAAATTTAGTATTATATTTTCTTTTTGTTTTCTGATATTTTGAAAATGTACATCTAGGCTAGAGTAAGCACTGATGTTTTCAAAATGCTTTCCAATTATATTTGATATTTCATAAGTATCATGGTATATTTTTCCATTTAAATGTATTGCACTTCTTGGAGGTTTTATATGTTTTCCATTGATTTTCCTTATCTTTTGCCAGATATCCCTTGTGGATGTGTTTGAAGATATGTTTGAGACATATTCCTTCCATGATGCTTTTCTTTCAGCTATTACCGTTTTTCTAAATTTGTTATATAGTGGTTTAATGTGGTTAATTGTTATGTTTTTCATAACTATTTTGTTTAATATGTTTATATTATTGGGCATTTTGTTGAGTGATTTAAGGCGAGTTTTGAGTCTGTTAAGATTGCGGCCCAATATGTTTTATTTTACTTAAGGTTGTTAAGGTTGGGTTCCACCATGGGACAGTGGATTTTGTGGAATATGATTTGGTTTTTGGAATACTTTTATCTGCAGCATTTATTATGAAGTTTGAGAAGGATTCACATGTAGTATTGTGATCTTCATTATGTGGGAATGGTGGTATGTTTCGTCTGTATAGGAAATATTTATCCCAGTTAGCTTTTTGAATATTATATCTTGTAGGTGGCAATATTTTGATATTACTTAAGTAGTTCAGAATGATTGGGGAATGGGTCCACTTGTGTATGAATCGAAGGTCCTATGGAATTTTTGTTCCATTCAAATTTCTCGGCTACATCATTTGAACATAATGAAATGTCAGTTGAAGAAAAGGTTAGGTGTGTATTTGAAAAATATGTTGGAACTTCACTTTCATTGAGACAATACAGGTTGTGTTTCATTATAGTATTCTCTATGTTGATTCCGGATGTGTCAGTGGGGTTATTAGTATCCCATAATGGGTTATGTGCATTAAAATCTCCTACTATAAGTAGGGATTCCTGTATACTTTTGCTAATAAGTTCAGAAAAATCACTAAAATTTGCATTGAAATTTGGTTGGTTATATAAATTACAAATGGTGATTTTACTTCTGCCGTGCATATACAGTTTAATTGATGTTATTTGATATGGCATAGATGGTATGTTGAAAGGTTCATATGTAATGCTATTATGAACGTATATGGCTGTGCCTAATTTTCCACCGTCAGTTGGTGAATAACAGGCAATTTTAGTGTTGGATATTTGTAGGGTTACTTCCTATGTTTTAGACATATGCACATTGGGTTGTGGTCTCGTATGATTCTTTGTAATTCACCCAGACGTAGTCGGGTTAAGAGACCATTTATATTCCATTGAATGATTTTATGTTTCATTATTGGGAGGAATTGGTGTTAAATTCTGTAAATTGATTGCTGAGTTTACTTTGCCTCATAGTTTATATGCATTTGAATTTATTTGTGGTTTTTTAATCATGGCATTTGTATGTTGGTTATTAGATTCTGCAGTTGTTTGTTTTTCATAATTGAATAATAACCCTTTAACGCCGATTGGACGTATTAAACGTTGATATAAATTGTTTGTTGGGTGCCGATTGGACGTATGGTACGTCGATATAAAAAAAGGTTTTTTTTAAATTTGCGGAAAAATAGTTATAGGCCTACTAAGCGAAAACTTTTGAATCACGTGCCTTGGGGGATGTTGGGAGCTCACGGATCAAGGCGTTGTTTTGTTTACAATCGTTACCCAGGTGCGCAAGCACAAATTTCTTTCTTCTCATGCTAAAAAGTATCAGCAACATATCTCAGAAATTATTTTGTCACTTTGACATAATTTTTGCACCATTTTATATAAGCCGTTACATGGAGTATTATATATGAAAATGTGCGCAATTTCATGTAGAATACAACTAAAAACAACTCATGGTTGTAGCTTTTATCAGTTTTGAAATATTTTCATATAAATAACGATGTGCCAAAATTTCAACCTTCGGTCAACTTTGACTCTATCGAAATGGTCGAAAAACGCAATTGTAAGCTAAAACTTATATTCTAGTAATATTCAATCATTTACCTTCATTTTGCAACAAATTGGAAGTCTCTAGCACAATATTTCGATTTATGGTGAATTTATGAAAAAAAAATTTTACTTACGTCCGCGTGGTAACTTTTGAAAAAAGCAGAAATTTTTTCGTCCGATTGTCGTAATGTTTGCACCATTTTAAATTAGCCGTTACATGAAGTTTTATATATGGAAATGTGCGCAATTTCATGTAGAATACAACTAATAACAATCCATGGTTGTAGCTTTTATCACTTTTGAAATATTTTCATATAAATAACGATGTGCCAAAATATCAACCTTCGGTCAACTTTGACTCAACCGAAATGGTAAAAAAACGCAATTGTAAGCTAAAACTCTTACATTCTAGTAATATTCAATCATTTAACTTTATTTTGCAACAAATTGGAAGTCTCTAGCACAATATTTTTATTTATGGTGAATTTGTGAAAAAAAAAAAATTTTCCTTACGTCCGCACGGTAACTTCCGAAAAAAAGAAATTTTTTTGTCCGACTGTCGTAATGTTTGCACCATTTTAAATTAGCCGTTACGTAAAGTTTTATATATTGAAATGTGCACAATATCATGTAGAATACAACAAAAAACAACCTATGGTTGTAGCTTTTATCAGTTTTGAAATATTTTCATATAAATAACGATATAGAAAAAATTCGACCTTCGGTCAACTTTGACTCGACCCAAATGGTCGAAAAACGCAATTGTAAGCTAAAACTATTACATTCTAGTAATATTCAATCATTCACCTTTATTTTTCAACAAATTGGAAGTCTCTAACACAATATTTTGATTTATGGTGAATTTATGAAATAAACTTTTCCCTTACGTCCGCGCAGTAACTCTTCCGAAAAAATCATAAATTTTTTTGTCCAATTGTCATAATGTTTGCACCATTTTAAATTATCCGTTACATAAAGTTTTATCTATGAAAATGTGCGCAATTTCATGAAGAATACAACAAAAAACAACCTATGGTTATAGCTTTTATCAGTTTTGAAATATTTTTATATAAATAACGATAAATAGAACAAATTTGTCCTTCGGTCAACTTTAACTCGACCGAAATTGTCGAAAACTGCAATTGTAAGCTACAGCACTTACAGTCTAGTAATATTCAATCAATCACCTTCATTTTGCAACAAATGGAAAGTCTCTAGCACAATATTTTGATTTATGGTGAATTTTTGTGCATAATTTTGTGATGATATTTTCTCCTTGTTGACTTGATCGTTTTACAATGTGTTATATACCAAAATGATCGCAATTTAGTGTACAATACAACAACAAAAAATTACCTCGTTAGCTCACAGCGCGATATGTATAGCCTACAATTATATATGAAATTTTTTTTTTCGCTCTGTCATATATCCCAATATTTATATATGATAATGATATTTTTTTTCGGCGACCACTCGCAAACGCCGCCGGCATACTGGAGACAATTTTTAAAATACTGCTTCGGCGTTTACGGGTTAACAAGTCTATTTTTTTATTTTATAATTTCCTTTTTGTATTTTAAGGATTCAGAACATAATTCGTTCTCATGTTGGTGTGTTAACCCTTAAACGCCGAAGCGGTAAAAAAAAAAATGTCTCCCGTGTGCCGGAGGTGTTTCAGAGTGAGCGCGGAAGCGGAAAAAATATTTTTTTCAAAAAATCACAGCGCGCTTAGTTTTCAAGATTAAGTGTTTATTTTTGGCTCCTTTTTTTGTCATTGGCTGAAGTTTAGTATGCAATCATCAGAAATGAAAATAATTATCATTATCATATATAAATAATGCGATATATGATAGCGCAAAAACGAAATTTCATATATAATTGTATTCAAATCGCTCTGTGCGCAAAACGGTTAAAGGTAACGAGTTACTTCTTTTTTCGTTGTAATGTACACTAAATTGGGATCATTTTGGTATATAACACATCGTAAAACGATAAAAGCAACACAGAGAAAATATTATCACAAAATAATGCATGAATTCGTAACGCACGGACGTAAATATTTTTTTCAAAAATTCACCATAAATCTAAATATTGTCCTAGAGACTTCCAATTTCTTTCAAAATGAAGACAAATGATTGAATATTACTATACTGTAAGAATATTAGCTTAAAAATGCAATTTTCGACCATATCTGACTAGGCAAAGTTGACCGAATGTCGAATTTTTTATATATATATTTTTTTATATGCAATTATTTCGGAAATAAGAAAAGCTACAACCTTCAAATATTTTTCGTTTTATTCTACATGAAATTGCGCATATTTTCATATATGAAACTCTATGAAATGCCTAATATGAAACGGAGCAAATATTCCGAGAATGGAACGTACGCATTTCGGAGATTTGTGGCGGAGAATCCGCGCGCGGAGGGAAGGAAAGATTTTTTTAAAATTCACCATAAATCTAAATATTGTGCTAGAGACTTCGAATTTGTTTCAAGATGAAGATAAATGACTGAATATTACTAGACTGTAAGAGTTTTAGCTTGCAATTGCGTTTTTCGCGACCATTTCGGTAGAGGTCAAAGTTGACCGAACGTGTTTTTTTTTCTATTTATCGTGATTTATATGCAAATATTTCAAAAATGAGAAAAGCTACAACCTTCAATTATTTTATTGTTGTATTCTACATGAAATTGCGCACATTTTCATATATAAAACTTTATGTAACGGCTAATTTAAAATGGTGCAAACATTACCACAATCGCACGTATGATTTTTTCGGAAGAGTTACCGCGCGGACGTAAAGAAAATGTTATTTTTTTCATAAATTCACCATAAATCGAAATATTGTGCTAGAGACTTCCAATTTGTTGCAAACTGAAGGTAAATGCTTGAATATTACTAGAATATAAGCGGTTTAGCTTACAATTACGTTTTTCGACCATTTCGGTAGAGTCAAAGTTGACCGAAGGTTGAAAATTTGTCACTTATCATTTTTAATATGAAAATATTTCAAAATTGATAAAAGCTACAACCATGGGTTGTTTTTAGTTGTATTGTGCATGAAATTGCGCACATTTTCATATATAAAACTTTATGTAACGGCTAATTTAAAATGGTGCAAACATTACCACAATCGCATGTATGTTTTTTTCGGAAGAGTTACCGCGCGGACGTAAGGACAAAGTTTTTTCATAAATTCACCATAAATCGAAATATTGTGCTAGACTTCCAATTAGTTGCAAAATTAAGTTAAATGATTGAATATTACTAAAATATTAGAGTTTTAGCTTATAATTGCGTTTTTCGACCATTTCGATAGAGTCAAAGTTGACCGAAGGTTGAAATTTTGGCACATCGTTATTTATATGAAAATATCTCAAAACTGATAAAAGCTACAATCATGAGTATTTTTTTGTTGTATTCTTCATAAAAATGCGCACATTTTCATATATAACACTAAAAGTATTTTTCCGCGAATTTTTAAAAAAACTTTTGTATGTCGACGTAAAATACGTCCAGTCGGCACCCGAGAGACAAAAAATGTCGACGTAAAATACGTCCAGTCGGCGTTTAAGGGTTAAAGGGCACCTCCTTAATTTAGTAAAATTGTCTATACAACTTTGTACTGTGTCCTCTGTCTTGGTAGTAAAGTCAAACCATTTTATGAGTGGATTCCAAGATCATTTCCAGCTCTGCCAATTCTCCTTAACCTGGCTACCTTCGCTTCACTAAGAGAAAGGAAGAAAAATGACAAACTTGGAGATCTGGCATACTTTGTGCCACTTCTTCTCTTGGATCAGATCACTGAGACCCTTGGTCAAATCTTATAAAATGGGTCAAGATAATCTTCCTTATTCATTGTCTCGCACAGCAAGCTTCTGTGAACACCGTGGAGAGATCCCCGCAGCGTGTCCTTCGTTCTGAAGAACGCGAAATGGCATACGTGTGCAAGTTTTTTTGAATGGGGAAAAAGAAAATGAAATTTCAAAGGTTGGAATCAATCAAGCAGATGCAACAAAGATATCAAGAGGAACTTTCATCAGATTTGTATGGAAGCTAAAGAAACGTTAGAAGAGTTTAGAGAGCTGGTTTTTAGGGAAAAGAAAAGGAAAAGATAAAAAACCGTAACAAATGTGGACGATTTCGATTGATGCGTTATACGGCGAACTGTATTGGCTTTTTATGCAAAGGAAAGAAATTCCAAAGATAGACAAAGTTTTACAAGTGAAGGAAAATATTGGGTTTGGTGGTTACAAGGAATAATTTTGTAAAGTGCTGCATGAAATTGGTTAAAAACATAAATAATGAAGGAAACTATTCAGAGGGACAGTACCAAATTAAAGGATTATCTACTTTGACCATTCAAATCTGGGATAACGAGGGAATTAAACTACCCTTTCTCTTTATCTTAGTCTGACCATCTTCTAATAGAGGTGTCAAACCAGGTGTGGATTAAAATAGTCAGAGGGATCTGGCAACGTCGAAAATGGGCTCGGAGTCCGCTCGTAAATTGGTTTGACTTTAGTTGGTTATATGTACTTACAAAGCATTCATTACAACCACAAGATGAAACATGTTTGGTAATGTTAATTATTGGTTAAGAAGTATTTGGTCTAGCTTCATAAATTTTTGGTTTTGTAATTCTATTGGTACTTTTCTGTAGTGATAAGGACTGTTGGTTTGAGGGGTTATTTGTTTTGTTTTTGTCAATGGAATATTTGGGTCTTGTGGATGAGGTTATTTTTTTACCTTAAGTGGGGCTCTTTCCAGAATTCTTTTCTTTTTGCCAATTCGATTATCATCATTATTTAACTCCTCTTCCATTGGAAGTTCTTTTCCATTGATAACTGAATCATCTGTTAGTGGTGGTATTGGTTGTTGTAACATCACTTTTATTTTGGGTTTCAGTATTATTGGTATGAAATTTAGTTTCTATGTTTATATGATCTTGTTTGTCATTGTGCTGCTTGATGTCTTGATTTTTAGTCACATTTGAAAAGGTTGGGGTTTTGGATGGATTGTTAACTCTAACTTTTAGCTCAAGTCTGGCTTCCATGACTGACATTCCTGTACTATTGATTAACAACTGAAGTTCTGTGTTATATTGGTAAAATGAGCACTGCTTAGATTTCGTGTGATGGGCTAGTCCGCAATTAATACATTTTGGTTGATTATAGTTCCAATTAGTGGTATGGTCATCTGATGCACAGACTGCACATATAGCCTTATTACAGCATCTTTTGTATGTGTCCTTACCTTGAGCACTGTGTACATTGTAGTGGTTTTGGAACAAAAGGACAAACTTCTCTTATTTTGTCCAAGAATTTTTATTTTAAATGGTAGGTCTTGGCCTGTAAATTTTATTTTGGCAATGTTGATATTTTTATTTTTATGTTTCTTACTTGAAATAGAGTATATTTCTAAATCGTGGATATTGTTATATCTCAATTTTAAGGAGTCTAGCAGCAGTAGTTTTGAAGGAAGCTCCTGCTCGCTATTGGGTAGGATGACTGTACCCTGTATATAATTCAATGTTTTGTGGCTTGTAATTGTTACTTTTATATTATTTATTTCAGTTATATACTTAAAAAAGGCAGTGGACTACTTTTTATTGGTTACTTGGATAAGCCATTCATTGTCCTTGATGTGTCAGCATTCCATGTCTTGTGTTGGATATGTCAAGTAATTTGTTTTCTAGTATCGCTGCTGAGATTTTGTTGTCAACTTTGAGGACTAGAAATCTTGACAAGTTATCTGGTCCAAGGAGCTCATCAAAATGTACCAATGTGGGACTAAGTCTGTAATTTTTGTTTCTTTTTGGTCCTTGTTTTATGTATGTTGCTTGTCTATTATGATTTTTATATTCTTCTGTATTGTTGGGGGGATCATTTGTCTCTAATTCAGAATTATTGTTCATCATATATGGTTCCATTGTTACGATATTGGAGTTTACCAATTTATTTTTGTTTGTTTCTTTTTTATTTATGCACTATTTGGTTTTCTGGCTCTGCTGCTTTACTTTGAACAGGGTGTTCTTTTGTATCATTTTTAGTACTTTCACTACTTGTGGCAGTACCAAGGAAATTCGGGAGTGACATGCCAATAGTCATCAACTGTGCCGTAGTTTTTCCATCATGGGGCCCAAGGGTACTCAAATCATTTATTTCAATATTCAGAAATTTTGATTTATAAAATAAAGAAAAGAAAATATATTGAAAAGATATCATTGGCCCTTCGCGAAGTTAAATCTTCCGCCAATGGCACAAGTGAGAAAGGACTCCCAAATGTCCGCATCCCTACCCTACCCCAAAAAGGGGATGGCATAACATGATTAGTATGGCCCAAGTGTAAGCAGAACCCGCTTGCTAGGACTAAGAGTATTACGTTAATACAATTATCTCCATCCTAATCACATTATGGGCAAACTGGATAGAATGCAGTTCTATTCCTAGAACCAGGCCCCCCTTGGAATCCGTGGTCCAGCTCCACAGAATAGTTTCGCCTGAAAAACAGGCGCGAACATTGTCGGGTAGATGATGGATCTACCACAGTTCTCACTATTTAGCTTTGGATTTAACTCCATGTTAAGCCAAGATGTTTTCTCATTTATTTGCTTCCGAAAATTTTGGCAAAAATGGAAAATTCCACAGAAGTTAACTCGAAAATATATAATGTCATATGAGACTCTTGGGTTTGAACCTGGGAAGAGATTCCTGAGGTTTGAAAGCCCCCTCACCGCGTCAAGGTGGCTCCATGATAAGGGGGGTCAGGGGTACTCTAATCTTTATTTATATTTTCCATAAAGATTAGAGAAAAAAAAAAAAATAAAAACCTGAAGACCTTAAAATATCATTAGCCTTTCATGGCTCAAATGTCTGTGTCCCTACCTACCACACAGGAGATGGCAGAAAATGATTAGTGTGGCCCAAGTGTAAGCTAAACCCGCTTGGTAGGACTGAGATTATTACAAGAATACAATCATCCCTACCCTAATCATGTTATGGGCAAACTGGATAGAATGCTGAGAGTCCTATCCCCAGAACCAGACTCCCCCTGAAATCCGTGGTCCAGCCCTGAAGTTCTGCCCTTGAGATAACGAATTGATATCTCTTAGGTCCGAACATTATCGGGTCTTACCACAGTTTCCACTATTTAGCTTTGGTTATAAACCTAGTCCAAGCTATGATATCTTTCCTTATTTATCAGGTCCAACAAATGTTTTGCCAAGTGGAAAATTTCACAAACATTAATCCAAAGAAATATTATGATGATATATGGGACTCTGGACTCAAACCCAGTAACAAGGTGGTCCCAGGTTGAAGGGGTTTTTCAGTGTGGAATCAGCTAAGTAATTATGGGGGAAGCTAATTAAATAAAAATGACATTTTTATGATAAAATAAAAACTTGTATAATACACTGTAATTACAGATGGAGCCCACCCTCCTCCCCACATATGAACTTTTAGCATAATCAAATTGACTGCTTGGCTGAAATGTTCCTCTCTCCTACCCCGAAAGTGGGTGGGGTTCCCGTCACCCACTTAAAAACCAAAGAACCACTATTGCTAATTTCAAAATTCAAACTGCTGTTGAAACTCTTAGCTAAGTAATTACTTGGCACAGTAAGTATTATAAAAAATTGTATTTTATCATAAAAATGTCATTTCTTCACATGGTTACTGGTTCCTGACAAAGAGTGTACACGCTGCTTTCAACTTAATTTGGCTTAGACGCCTCGAGTTAAAAATGCCCAATTCTCATATAGGTGGCCAAAAGAATGTTTTTGTACATAAAAACTTTTTCTACTTTCAGGAAAGAAATAAAACACACACTGCAATGCAATAAAAACTGTACAGTTAAATTTTTTGAGAAATATAAACGTTGCTATTTACCTAAAATACATGTCCTTTATTACATGACTATTTATAATAATCACTACCATTATGATATGAAGAACCAGGCCAAACCTACAGCATTTAATCTTGGAGCAGAACATCTACATAATGTCTTTAGTGCTAAAAAAAAATATAAAAAAAAATAAGACTAGACAAATAATAAACAATATATATATATATTTTTCCAAATCAAAATTAAGCTGGTATATTAACATTCAAATACAGACTACTATATTTTATCGTTACACATACTGAAATTTATACCAAAATTGGTAAATTATTCAGATGCTGGCTCCACCAAATGAAAATTCCTACTTGTTATACTTCAATTCAAAACACTCAAAAGAAAGCTGTCATTTTATGACATCCTAAGTGAGTCCCAATTTCTTTATGGCAAAAGGTAAGGAAAATCTTTTGGCAAAAAATTAAAGGAAGGCAACTGGAAAAAATACCAGGTGCCAACAATTTTGAAGCCCAATTCCCAACACTTACTGTAGAACTGGGTAACATGGAGAAAAGAAGGGTTTAAAAAAAAATTCATGACATTACTAACCATCACATAACATCTGCAAATTACCTTTGCTTGGCATTTTTGTATACAGCTCGACAGCAATTCCCTTCAGTTAGAACATAAATATTTCATTTTCTCATTACTGATGATTTTGGTTAACTGAACTACTTGCCACTTGAGAAAACCATGCAAGACCTCACAAAATACTGCTCAGTAATGCTGTAGATTTTGGTAGGTGGCCTATTACAGAAATCATCATAATAAATTACAGTATATAGAATGCTAATGTAAAGCACAAAGTGTCCTGCAGGTACATTTCCACACTTATTTAATTATTAGTACAGTAATGGTGTGGACATTACATATATAACTATTACTGAGAAATGTTCCTAAGCCTCAAAATGGTTAAATTGTAATAATGAAATCATTTCATCTGGATCTTGACTAGGATTGGTCTGCACATCCTTCAAAATAAGAGGGCATTCATTGAAAAATTGAAAGAAATATCACTATTTATACCTGAAAGTCATAATAATTCCAAGAGCAAAACAAAGCACCAATCCCTAACATAAAAATAAAATTCTGGATAAAAATTAATTAGTTCTCTCAAACTTATTCTAGCACTTCCGATTTACTTCTTTTCAACAAAACAATGAAACCACATCTTCAAAAAAAAAGGCTTTTCCACATAAAACTAATTCAAAGTCAATGAATAAGTTGAACATTTTTAAGGACGAGAGGAAAAACATTTTCCTACAAAGGAAAAAAAATCTTGCACACTGACCTGAGACCATAAACAAGGCACTCCTTCCCAAACCTGAAATGCCTCCCCAAATGAAACTCCTTTCACCTACCATCAGTTAAAAAGCAAAACCAAAAATTATAATTGTTAGTATGCATTAGTAAAAACAAGCTATAACCATCAACTTGACCATTAGTACGTTAGTAAACTGCACTGATGGTGATCGCAGTCAAGGCGATCCACAGGAGTTTACATGCCTACGCTTTGTTTGTTTTGCTCTTGGTAAAGAAATAAAATCACACAGAATTTCGAATACTTGTAAATAATGACCTACAACTATTAAATACTCAACAATACTTATAATACAACAATGTGCTCCTCTCCTAATAAACATCCAAGTATATTAGTAACCAAAGTTTGGAATGCGATGTGAAAAAATATAAGGATTACTTGATCAAACACTGAAAGATGTTAATATTGTTTTCAGCCAAATATCATACTACTACGTACTCTAAGAAGTTATATAACCATTAATGTAACAGCAACGAACTCACTGGTACCATTTTTCAATTCATGGTAACCCTCAATATATGACTTCTGCTAGAAGACAAAGATCACCTTCTGCTAAACATACCTAACAAAACTGCCCAAAATATAAGCAATTGCAATGTACCCTTTTCATCCTTAAATTCTTTTTGACACAAAAATAACCCAAAAAGTTCAACTAAATATTCTATATTTGACAGCCTATAGTATAAAAATTCCTGATACTGTACTTATGCTACATAAATTCTCTTAGAGCATGAAACGAATACCTCTATATATTAAACGAAGTTCTGTTGTATAGGATTTTTTCCATTAAAAATGAGTTATTTTAGATTTTACCTTCATGAAGGGAAAAATATATACACGCACACACACACACACACACCTATAAATATATATATTCACTGGCATTCAAGATTAAAGAAGTAAAGGTTATTAGAAGTAATTCTGTAAGTTAAGAGAAAATTTACCCTGGTTTCCAAAGAATCAACACAACCTTGACAAAGTGTAAGTCAACACCCTGAATGAAACAAATCAGACTTAAATATCACCTCAGTAAACAACCAGTTTCTGCACTAATGTGTAGACAATATCCAAAAAGCACCAACAGATTGGCTCAGTGAAGATGTGACAAAAGTAACAGATATAAATAAAACATCCACATGATAAGCTATACTGTATGCAAGGCCAAGTCAAATTATCACAGCATTTGCTCATAGTATTTTGAGCCCAAAAATATATAGTATATATAAAACTTCTAAATATACAACTATGCTGAGCAAAGTTACACCAGCCAATATTCACATCTTTAGATTTTATCATTCACAACATTAAAGCCAAAACACCCATTGAATAACCTAACAACAGGGGCTATCACACAAAATGTTTTCCAAAACAGTAAAAATGTGTCCACCTATGCATTAATTTCATTTTCTGTCTTATGGTAAGGACTGAATTCTAGTTATGCTCTATACTCGGTTTTTTTCCATCTGTCCACCCGCCTGTGGTGTTTGCGTACGGTAACACTGCGTCTCGGGCTTTAGATAGTTACTTTCAGCTTACATTCAACAATAATAATAATATCCTATTTCAAATATTAAGGATGCAATTTGCATACAGTAAATTATTTTAAAACACTTTTCAGTTGCAAATGCACACCCAGATATCCTTTTATTTACTTAAAACATACACATAGCGTAACTATCTAAAGCTCCAGACGCAGTGTTACCATACACAAACACCAGAGGTGGGTGGACAGATGGAAAAAAACAGAGTATAGGTACCTCTTTCAGAACATTTTTAGTGTCATACTTTGTCTACAGATGGCAAAATTGCAAAAACACAGGTACAAATATTCTGAACACAATTTTTTGTCCATCGAGAATTTATTTTGACTCTACTGGAGGGGAAGAAAGGTGGTCTCATGCCAACTCAATATGAAGAGGAAGTGATGTCAAAATAAAATAGAGTAAAAATGTTATCAGAATGAGGTATATGTGGTGGAGAAAGGAGGGTACAGAATCCTTTTAATAGAAGTCAAAATTCCATTAAAAGTTGTTATTACCAAGTTGCAACAAAAAATTTTCAGACCAAGAATGTGTACAAATTGTCCAAGTGCCTTACACATTACTAATTCTAATTGCCTTTGAAAACAAACAAATCACTATTTTCATTATACTAATCAACAGTTTACTAGCGAGGTCTTTCCCAAATATAGAAAAGAATATATATTGCCACTACCTAAATTTGTTCATTAAAAAACATCTTAAAACCCAGCTCCCACTCTTACTGAAAAGGCAGTGAAGTTTCATGGAATTCAAGGCATGGTGCAGATGAAGTTTGAAAGAGAATATAGTAGCCTCAAAAATGACTTATAAACAATACCTTATAAAAATGTAAAACCTGTACACAACAGAAAACCTCCTGAATATCAAACAGAAGAGACATAATTACAGTATATACTCACCATTTTGTTGTAAAAAAAAAAAAAAAATAACAAACTTCTAGAGCTTATGTATCAACCCCAATTCATGTATATAAATGCACATGCTTTATATATAAATATACGCCCTGTGTGCATTGTCAAGTGTGGGAAACTATACAGCAGTACAAAGCATAATGTTGAATGAAATTGAAATTAGCAAGTGTGTGTGTTTACTGTATAAATACATATTTACAAGAACATAATTATATAACAGTCCTTAATAGAATAGTGTACAAAATATATTGGTTTACCAAATGGATTATGCACGTGACTTAAAGCCTTTGCATAAATATATTAGCATTCACAGAATAAAGTTCATCTCTGTACCAAGTATTTTAAAATCGTTGGAATAAAAACTAAAGCCTATAATATTCCTTATAACAATGATTGAGAACAAATGTTTGCTATAATGTCTTATGATGCATTTTTCCTAATATATACTACATACTATACTGTCTACAAGTTTCAGTCTCAAAAAAGAAACAGAGAAAGGCCCCTGTGCTTTTATAAAATATGCCTAACTTATAATGTGAACCTCTACTATGAAAAATATTGTCAGTCATTTGTGATGTCTGACCTAAAATCACAATCTAATTTCTTAATTAGAGGCAAGACATAAATCATTGTGGAATAATGAGTATCAACATTTGGCATACTTATACAAGATTAACACCACCACACAGTTACAAACCATACATTAAAGTAGACATGACAATAAAATAGAACATACAAAGAGGTATTAAACAATCAATACGTTAATTTTAAGTGTGTTACTATTATAAAGGATTAGTTTATCCAGACCCATAAGTAATAAAAGCTCTTCTCGGGCTGGTTAATCTGAAATGTGACAATATTAATCTAACCCAGAGGGAGTTAATCTGAAATGTGAAAATATTAATCTAACCCAGAGGGAAAAAAAATCAACAGTACAATTGACACATTAGTGTCTAGTAATTCTGCATTTAACTTAACTTTTGTCAAAATAAAAAGCTATCATTAAATATACATGTCAAATGACAAGTTAAACCACATCCTTCATGTCAACCACATACATCCCCTTGTAGTAATGAAACTGGGTACTGCAGTGTATAAGATGGAGAGAAAAAAAAAAATCCTATAACCAGACAAGGACTGAGGGAAAGTTTATGGTAATGTCTTGAATACTGATACTATAGTGATTATTTGGCTTCTATGGATGAAGCTCCGCTATCAGGTGTAGTGTGTGCTGTTTATGATGTCCATGCTTATAGTTTATTACACTGGATTTTCAGATATACACTAGCATATGTATTAGTGCACCGGGATATCGTACATTTATATACAAGTACATGCATTTATATTTTCTACTTATACTAAAGATATGTTTTAAGTCTTAAACTAATAACAGCAAAAATTTTAATGCAAGCTATATGATCACCTTGTTAACAGTCTCAAATAAAAGTATAATCCCAACCTCAAGAGTGTTCCAGTATTATACATCTTTATTCCATTTTCTGAGAAACCAACAGGTGTAACCGAATTCTTTTGTGTAATACTATATCCAAACTATAAAAAATAATTGTACTTGTGTCCTTAAAGTCAAATCCAGTTACGTACTGTTCAATGAAATTAAACCCAAACTCTAGTTCCCCAAGGAGTATTACTCAATTATTTTTGACCCAGAGCCAGTTAACATAGATAGAACCTTGAACATTACAGTCTGAAATGACTTCAAAGACTTGATGTTCACCTAAAAACCAACTGTTTTTTATCTTATAATACTTATGTTAATAAAAAAATTCTTATTTCTGATCTAACACCTATAGGTTCTGTGGTATAAGAACAGCATTACCCAGTTTAAAATCATTCATAGATAATAATCACATTCTGAAAGACTCGACGAGGTTCAAGACTCCTAAAACTACTGTTTTGTGCACATGCTCCTGAGAACGTGTCAGGGAAAATATGAGTTTCTTTAATAAAAGTTCTAAATATACAATTTTAGAGGGAATACACATGACCCAAGAAATAACTGGTCCATTCTCAACAAAAAAGGGAAACAAAGTAGAAATAACCATAAAATTATACTGACAGTGATGATGTAATATTGATAATACAGTGGGATTTTCTATGAGTAGCAGGTACCTACTGAACAGGACTACAGCAAAACTAACAAACTTTTCCATATTCTCTTGAACTCTACATTATTGAAAAGGACCAAATTCTGTCAATAATACAATCACAGATGAGCAGCCACTCTGAGTAATTTGGGAAGGAGAAAGGACTACCATAAAATCTATACAAGCATAAAATGTACACAGTACAATCACACATCCCTCTTTGTCTTTATGTATATATATATATACTGTATATATTTATTTACTTAGGTAATCAAACCTTAATTCAGCGTAATAAAACATATGATGGCCTTACACACTGGAATAATGTTATAGTGTATGCTCACTCTCCTACACCACAGCAACAAACACCTTTTTAGAGCACATCTAGCAAAAATGTAAGCTGCCCTAAGTGGGATTAAAATTCGATAACTTACGGGAATAAGTTATTGCTTTCCAAACTGCATTACAAGATAATGAAGGAACATATCTTTGAAGTTCTACTACATTCAAGTCATTTATACTCCCCTAATACTTTAATGTAGAGACTAAGTAAATTTGCAACTAATAAACACAAAGTTCTTGAGTTTTATTCCATACCAAAGGCTTAGGCAGCATACATATTTAATACTGGGCTGAAGTGTTGTTGAAAAATATCTAGCCAAAGTACATAAATATGGTACTGCAGTACTACATTGTGCTTGGATGTACAGCATTCAATTAGAACTGGTACAGCAATCAATTTTACCACCATACTCCATTACTTTTCAAGTACATTGTACTTTGTATGCATTAAATGTGATGTTAAGCCATTATGCCACTCTGTTCTCATTACCAATGGCAATGCTGTAATTGGAGTAGTCAACATAAAACCTAAAAAGACCATAGTTTCAAATTCCACCTGGGCAGATGGAAACATTAATGCTGAAATACAGAGAAGGGTTTGCTGCCATGGTGTAGTATTTACTTGTATATGCATGTGTGTGTGCGTGTGTTTAAAAATAGGGCTATTAACCTAATAATCTACTTCACATAAAATTATTTACTTTGTATTCACATGCTCTACATTTTGATTCTTCTAAAGTTTCTTACCAGTATTATTTAATATATTTAAATAGTGTTCTATGTAAACTTTCACAGAATTGTGATAAAAGATAAGGAAAACTGAAAATAAAGCATTAGTAACTGACCATGAAGAAGTATCAATTGCTAAATAAACTTTAGCTACAACAATATTATAGTTGTCCCTTGTAAACAATAACAAACTAACAAAAATACCAGGGGGCACCTTTAAATGTGACCGAGGGTACGAAATTGCATACCACTCAGTAACCCTGCATTGAGTCTCCAACTTGAAAAAAGAAACATTTGCATCAAAACTAAAAGGTGCTGGATTGGAAATTTTTATACTGAAGAGAAAATTATGCCAGCAACACACAAAGGTGGCTGCATACCCATCACTGACACAACTGTATGATGAATTACAATGAAGAGAACCATCACACATTTGTATTAGCTGGGTGATAAAGAGAAAAGGGGCACTTTGAAAGGAAGGAAACACGTCTGAGTGATATGTTATCACTGTTTGCTTTTGTTAACAGCATACTGTAATACTGGTTCATCATTGTTATTAAGACTAGTGAGATCAAGCTACTGTACATTAGAATTAACAAGTGTTGTAGCTACCAAGTCATATTATGCTACAACTATCACAATATGTAAGATACAAAATCAGCAGGAATACAGAACCATTTCCTTCAGTATGCTAGTATCTGCAGGTTATGCTTCTACCAAAGTGCCCCAGTACACGGTACGTATTCAGTTTTTAAACCCTAGCCAACACCCTCTGTCCATACCACTGATGGCGATCGTTACGCAGGTAACTGCCACTGTTCCATTTAAACTTCTGGGCAGATCCCATGTGAGGAGGAGAACGGTTGTAATGAGATGGACTGTGAGTGTAATGAGGAGCAGGTGTTGGAGGGTAGATGAATCCAGCAGAACTAAACATGGGAAGATGCGCAGTTGGAGGAGGTGGGGGAGGTGTCTGACTCAAGTTAAGCCAAGACTGAGTTTTGTAGAAGGGAGGAGAGTAGGACCCATTGGCATGAGAACTATGATGAGGAGGCTGTGGAAGGTGGTGTGGGGTTACCATTGAAATGGAAATTATTATCAAAATGTCTTTTTTCTCTCAGGCCTCCATTTCCTCTTCCAGGAGAACCTGTGCCACCTCTTCCAGAGTTCTGGTTCTTGTAGTTGTACACTGAGTGAGTAGGGCTGAAGGATTTCCTCTTCGTAGGGGTAGACTGAGTGCTTGATGGAGGACTTGAATTATTACAGTTATTGAAGGTGCGTTCTCGTAACACTCCCGCTGACTGAAATTGTCATTTTACATAAAAATTAATAACAGTGAAATGAATTTGTTAAGTACTTACATTGCTGGCAGCTAATATAAAATGAGCATAAATTCATAAAAACAAAACCTACTGCAAATACTTATACACAAAAAAAGTGATGCCTAACTTTTTAAGCATTTCTGATTACTCAATGCCTTTCAAATGCAAGACCTGGAATCTTCTTTGCCACAGCTAATATCAATAAAATCTAACAGGTAACCAAACCATTTTAATAATATAATAATAATAATAATAATAATAATAATAATAATAATAATAATAATAATGGTAATAATAATTATAATAACAACAAAATAATAATACAGTGGACCCCATGTATTCATGTTACTATTGGTATTCCCAGACTCGAAGTATTCGCGGATTTCTCTATGAGAAATATCCACAAATTTTTATGTCAATTTCATGATTAAATGCACTTTGTGTCACAAAACTATTGAACAAACCAGGTAGAGTCACCTCTCAATTAACACATTTTCGCCGTCTGCCACTCTTCCAAAAATATAGTTAAAAAAAGTGCAAATTTAGTGATCGATGTGGCAATTTTATAAATGTTCATGCTTTAATGTTTAAAATGTGTATGCATATGTATTATGCATAGGTATTTTTATTTCTGTGTAGAAATATGATACTAAGGCAGCTTTTGAAATTGCCCTTCACATTATCAAAAACGATGTTTTTTCATGTTCATTCTTGTAAGCAGCTGGCTGCTGCTCTTCCGAAAATATCAAGTCAAAGAGTCCAAATTTAGCGATCGATGTGTCGATTTTATAAATGTTCATCTTTAATGTTTAAAATGTGTATGAAAATATATTGCGTATAGGGTATTTTTATTTTTTACATAAATATGATACAAATTAAGGCAGCCTTTATAACTACCCTCCACGTTGTCAGAGGATGTTTTTTCATGTTCGTTCTTGTCCGCCACTGTTCCGAAAAATGCATGGTGTTATTTTACTAATTATGCATCTTTTACATAAATCCTTTAAAAAGTTATACATTACTTCACTGTATCCAATAATATTGTATGTACAGGCAGTCCCCAGGTTACGACGGTGTCGGCTTACGACGTTCTGAGGTTACGACGCTTGTCAATAGACATTATTTCCAGGGTTACGTCGCATGTTCCAGGGTTACGATGCCTACAACGCTCATCTAGGAGATGAAGTATGACACCAAATATGCAAAATAATCAATATTTGAAGGTTTTTTTGATGAAAAATGCCATAAGAATGCAGTTTACATAGCTTTCAATGCACCCGAAGCATTAAAAGTAAGGTTTTCTTAGGATTTTTGACGATGTTCCGGCTTACGACGCGTCTCAAGAATGGAACCCCTGTCATAACCCGGGGACTGCCTGTATTCTCATATTACTGTATTATAAAATACTTGGGCAAATCTAGGCTAGTATTCTGCAGAGCAGCCAATGTTTTGTTTCAAATCAGCTGATGGCGAACACGAGTTTGTTTCGCCATATTTAACGCAATTCTGAGCACATTTTCTCGCTTCTAGTTGGCATAAACGAATATCTAGATACTTGACTAATATGAGACAAGGTTATTTTTCCTTATACGACATGTTTTTAGGTGGAAATATGAATTGAATATGTCTCGTTGTGATTGTGAATTTTTTATTTTTTTTGTTAACAGATTACGTTGGCGGCATGTTTATTGCGTGAAAAAATTACGTGATTCTGTTCGCAATTCTCCTTTATATCATCGTAATACGAACTTTACGTTATTTATCTTATATTGGCGTGAAACCAACAGTAAAATGTGTTCTTTCAAGCACAGTAGTTTTGATTAAAATTATTTTATCTCAAATTTATCTACGGTTGTGTTTGATGGCATACGTTTACTGGAGTTTTATCCTGGTTGCTGATGAACGATAATAGTCATTAGCAGCTTGACAGTTTGCTCAGCTTCAGTTATAACTAGGTTTAAATTTAACAATATATTTGCCGCTTGATCTTTGATCTATAGCGAATAAAGTTATTACATTAAGACATCTCAGTTCTATTCTACATAACGTCATATATAACAACTACGGTAATAGTGTACTATAGTACTACGATACGATGATTGAAATACAAGCCAAACACATGTTATCGAATTCGGTTGTACTTAAAAAAAAACATAGTTTCACGTTCAGTTGTTCATGGCTGTACCTGTTTATGCAATGAGTATAACGTTAAAACCATACTTTCATCATTCTCTTTACCTGTTTTTGAACTTATGTAACTAGAAGATGGGATAAAGTTAGGCTATTGTAATTTGGTCTCATAAAATCGGATTATCGTAAGACAAATTATCGTAACTTGAACACTGCAGCTACCAGTACACTGTATAACACCTTATAATATCTTTACATACTCTAGACACCCAAAGGATTAAAGCTAGGCTTTTTTCACTTTACAGTATTTATAATGCAATAATGTACTGTACAGTAAATTCTAAAGATCTATACTGCATAAATATAATTTTACTTATTGCGCCATCGCGGGATTAAGGCACCGTTTGACTAGTCTAGGGCACTGTTAACTGGTCTAGAATTTCGAAAGGTGTGCAGCGGCCATAGGCTTTAAAATCGCTTAGCATCGAAAATCACTTAGCGTTGGCGGCCAGGAACAGAACCCCTGCCGCTAACCGAGGGCCGCCTGTATTGTGTGCGCGCGTAGTGAAATTCCTAGTGTTGAGGTTGGTTTGTCGCAGGAGTTGGTGCTTTCTAAGACAATTTGTATTTTTCATAGCTACAAACCTGAGGTCTTAACATTGTACTGCCCACCTCTAGCCGCCCCTCTGTCTTGCTAAAGACATCCTGGGCTGGGAAAGACTGAACGCTGTGGCATGGGTGCATGGTCCTTGACCACTTTTCACCCAATATATGCACACATTGCCAGATCTCAAAAGATTCCTTGCTTTTAATATGTGATTTAACCGGATCCAGCTAGGCACCAGAAATTATCCTATTGTTAAGACCCCAGGTCTGTAGCTATGAAAAATACAAATTTTCTTATAAAATTTGTCATTTTTGTAAATTATATAAAATAAAAAACTTCCGTATTTCTGAAAATCAAAATGAAAATTACAAGAAAAAAAATGTTCCATCTGACAATGTACTGTACATACCTTGACCATGCCAGATGGGGTAGAACTTGGGCGTTCTATTTCTGAAAAGTCAAACTTATCGATGTTGTTTTCTTTGTTTCCATCCTTGAACGATGCAATGGTACAACAAGAACCCTTGTGCTCTCCAAATCTACAGCACACTTCCTCTGGATCAACCCATATCGTCAATTCGACTGGTAGATTAAGGCGATCGTAATTTAACCCACACTCTTTTGCAGCCCTCTCAATCATTGGCTCTCTTCTTGTATTTTCATTTAGTCTGAAATTTTATTTTAAATGGTTCAACATTCAAGTAAAGTTTCGTGACACTCAAACATTTACCAGGTCCTAAACTTTCCAATTCATAGCAAACTTCTTTGACATCATTATACACAATGCTCACTAAGTATCAATAAATTTTTGATATTCTCAATAAATTTTTGATATCAATGAGTTAGACCAAACAACCTCATGTACTTGTCATGTGAATATATTTACTTTGCAAAAGGATATAATTCACTAATTCACGCATTGAAAATTTAGAAAACTTTATAATAGTCTTATTATTTAACCTTCAGACCTATGTTTTACAACTGATCCTATTCTTTAATGGACACAAAAATGTAAGACAGCCCTAAATATCCATAAGTTTAACAAAAGCATTCAAATTAAACAATGTAGGAAAATTCATCCTATACGTAATTTACTTTGCAATGATGAATACTATAATATAATGCTGACATTTAATATGATATTTTTAAGATAAAATGAAGTTTTATATATACTGTAATTATCAAGTAACTACAAAGCTATAAGGTTTTCAACCATGGCAGCATAAAATTTCAAAATTCACAACAGCGCTCCTTTTGTTTTGTGTACGTGACAGGTGTGGCCTACTTTCAAGGACCGACAGGAACAACTTAGCAGAAAGTTTCAATTTGTTTGTGCCCTATTGTACATATGAGAGGAGGTGGAAGGGTTCCAGTTATGTAATTGCTTGGTAAGTATATGTATATAAAACTTAATCATGAAAATGTCATTTTTTATATAAGTAACTTACCAAGTCATTACATAGCTGACTCCACATTAAATGGAGGTGGGATACATGGAAATATTCTATTCCAAAACATTCAAAAAGGCAATGACTTTGAAATGGGAAAGTTGCTGGCATTGACGCAATACTTGTTTCCCTAACTGGCAAGAGATATGAAAGGTGGGTGCTGCCTTTGGTCAGTGCTCACCTTGACCTGTAGTGGGCGTGGCGGTATAGTCAAGGGTCATCATACTTCAATAGGAACTTCGCAGTGAAGGAAGTTCTCTGAAGGCTGGCAAAGTTTAAAAAGGGTGCCCTTGCCCTGGGCGTAGAGTAGAATAAAACCAAACAACGCTGTCACCTACAGAGCAATAAAAACCACAATCCCAATCCACTAAAAAACTGTGGGTACTGCAGGTGCAATGTACCCCCAGACTCCCTTTTTAAAGAAAGCCCACTATGCTTCCTCTCCCAGCACCATGCCAGCCATGTATAAAGATCCTAAGGTAGTACAATTTTCAAAACCAATTTTGTTCTGGATATCCAGCCAGCTAACTCCTTTATATTATTCATAGAGAAAAGAAAAAAAAAAAAAAAAAGAAAAATCATAGTTCTGCTAGACTTTTTCACAAGGATTCCAAATATCCTCTTACTTTGCTTCTACAATGAAAAAAAATTTGATATTACGGGTTTTGATCCAGAAACTGTCCAGTTGTCAGGCCATGCTAACTTTATTATTATTTGCAGGGAAAAAAAGAAAGCACTAATCTGATAGAACTTTTCACAAGGATTCAAGATTTGCTCTCACTTTTCTTCTACGATGAAAAATAACGTTGATATTAGTGGTTTTGATCCGGATATCCAGCCATGCCAACTTCTTTATTATTATTTGCAGAGAAAAAATAAAACACTATTCTGATCATACTTTTCACAAGGATTTCAAATATGTTCTTACTTTTCCCTCTACAATGAAAAATAACAATAATGTTATGGGTTTCCATCTGGATATCCACATGGGTATCCGGCCAAGCTAATTTCTTTATTGTTACTCATAGAGAAAAAAGAAAGCATTTTTCTGGTAGAATTTTTTACAAGAATTCCAAATATTCTCTTTATTTTCTTCTACAATGGAAAATAATAATAATAGAGGTTGGTGTCAGCTGGGTTCCGTTTTGATCCAAATATGCCGCCAGATATCCAGCCATGCTAACTTTTTTAATATTAGTTGTAGGGAAAAAATAAAAATTATCCTGATTGAACACTTCCCAAGGATTCAAAATATGCTCTTACATTTCTTCTATGATGAAAAATAAGGATGATGTTACAGTTCAAACAATGCCGGCCTATGGTTGCCCGCCACCAGGCACTCCAGCTAGTATGGTACATACCTGCATGTGTGTTTTAATCTGTTTCTTTGTTGTGATACACATTTCTTTGATTGACTGATATAAAGACCCTAATGTTGTAAAGGGCAAAATATATACATATGTGTTCTAATATGTTTTGTATACAGTCAAACCTCGGTTTTCGCACTCCTCTCTTTTCGTACGTTTCGGTTTTTGTAGACTTTTTTTCTACAAAATTTTGTCTCGATTATTGTATGTTTCCTCGGTTTTCGTAAACTCGGAAACGCTCCATCTGGGGCTCAGTACATGACCAGGCTCCGTATCAAGCGCCAAAACAAAGCATCCCATCTTCTTTCATGACCCATCCTCTTTGGTGTTCGTTGTTTTTGTTCTTTTTGTGCTTTTTCATTCGAGTGCAACTGCTAAATAAGCCATCATGGGGCCAAAGAAAGTTCCAACAGAATTTAAGAGAGAACTCATAGCAAAGTGTTGGAGGAAGTTGCATGCCGATCTCGGTGAGAAAATCCCTACAAGTGCTGCTGTTGGTAAATTTAAGGCTGGTTTGAAAAATTCAGAAATCAAATGGGCTTACATAATGTGCCTACTTCAAGGATGAAGGACATGTTTGCAAATGTCTCTAAAGAGTTGTACTGTGCAACAGGGGTCCAGTAACTTACAAGCTGGTCCTAGTGCCAGTCAAAACTAAAGAGGGGAAGTAACCTCAGTTAGTGCCAGTAAAAAAATGAAAAAGTGCCAGTAAAAAAATGAAAAGTAACCCCAGATAGGTCCTTGATACCTGAAGTCCTTCTGGAGGGAGATTCCCTTTCCAAACAATAACCTCTCCTCCTCCCTCTCCCCTCCTCTCCGTCTTCCATACGCTAACAAGTATTTTCCCTAAAGGTAAGAGTGATTTTAAATATTCATTTATTCATTTAATTATGTAATCACTTATATTTATTTCTCATTGTTTTCTGTATGTAAAACTGTGTTTATTCCCTATAAATGTATTTTTGTTAATATTTTTCGGGGTCTGGAACACATTAACCCTCTTACGCCGACTGGACGTATATTACGTCAACATTTTTTGTCTCCCGTGTGCTGACTGGACGTATTTTACGTCGACTTACAAAAGTTTTTTTTTAAATTCGCGGAAAAATACTTATAGGCCTACCAGCCTAAAACTTTTGAATCACGTGCCTTGGGGGATGCTGGGAGTTCACGGATCAAGGTGTTGTTTTGTTTACAATCGTTACGCAGGCGCGCAAGCGCGAATTTCTTTCTTGCCGCACTAAAAAGTATCTGTGACACATCTCAAAAATTATTTTGTCACTTTGACATAATTTTTGTACCATTGTAAATTAGCCGTTACATGAAGTATTATATATGAAAATGTGCGCATTTTTATGTAGAATACAACAATAAAGGGATTTTGACGTAAGGAAAAATCTATTTCTGGGCGATTGGCTCGTGTCGCCAGCGAAATATCCTTTAATCTATTATTTCTAGGGTAAATGTACTAACACATACCAGAGAATAAATAAATAAAGAAAAAAGGTCAGTATAACTGACTCGCTCACCCTCCAAGAGGGTGTCGGTATGAACACTATGGCGAGTGAGACCACTACCACGAGCCAAATGCCAATAGAACTCCCCCACTACAAAATCCCTCCAAGAGGAGAGCCGACCCACAGAGTGGGCAGCAACTACTACTACTACTCCATCCCATGCTGCCGACTGCTGCGCCTCTGGTGGCCATCCTGAAGTTAGCAGACAATCTTGGGCGATGGGATGGGTAGGGCGGGATTTCGCTGGCGACACGAGCCAATCGCCCAGAAATAGATTTTTCCTTACGTCAAAATCCCTTTTCTGGGCTCAGCTCGTGTCGCTGCGCGAAATCGTACCAGAGAAATAGCACAAGATTGTAAACAAAATTAATAAAATAAAAGAAGGTCTCAAATAAAAGGTAAAATAAAATTGAAAGAATATAATTGCTAATAAGGATACATATACACAATGATACAAAATAGAATATTGCTTAAATTACACTTAATTCTAATAATATTTCTTAACTTAAGGTAATTTACATATATACAGGGGTAATAAGGCATATATGTGCAAAAATGGTATCTGTGTAAAGCTATGTATCAGAAATCCAGAGCAATTAACATAATAAGTTGAACAAAACAAACTCAACAATAATAATATATAAAGGAATGTATATAACTTAATATACAAAACCCGCGTACCACATTACAAATAAGATGTATCCCCTAGCATAAAAATAAGGGGATGACATCCAGAGATCAAAATCCATAATCAATTGTGAGTGCCCCTAGCAAAAAAATAAGGGACACCCACTACATCATCAACAAAGCAGCTAAGACACAAGGTGACCGTAGATGAACAAGGCAGGAATAGACGAACTGTTGGGTGAGGCAGGTAGAAAGGAGGACTGGTTCTTCTACTAAAGATTAGGTGGAGTCAGGGGAAACTATGTTACCCGCTGCTACTGCTGAAAATTTCAGAGCTTCCAAGGACTTTAAGTAATGACGTTTGAACACTGTCGGCGATTTCCATCCAGTATATTTTTTTCAACTCATCGAAGTTCATATGTTGGAAATAGTTAATTGAGGTGGCTACTGCCCTGACATCATGTGCTTTTGGGAAAGAGTCAGGATTGGCCTGTTTAATGAAGTACAGGATTTGTTGCCTGATGCCTTTAATAGATAAAGTACCACCTTTTTCTCTCTTAAAGAGAGGACCCGATGAGGATGAGGAGGTCCTAGACAGAAAGGCTCGTAAGGTTGAAACTGGGCAAAGAGATACATCTTGTGGAAGGGGTAGAACCTTCCATGGTTCCCAACCTCATCAAAGGATCTTCATTCTTAGCTATAAAGCTACGTTCCGGAGAAAGTAGCACTTCCCCTGTGGGAAGGAACTGGATATGATCCGGATCTCTGGATAAAGCCGACAGTTCTGAAATCCTAGCTCCTGAGGCCAAGCTTAATAAAAATAGAGTTTTTCTTAAGAGCATTATAAACGAGCATGTGTCATTATTGGTTTCTGAAGCCAGCTTTAGAACATCGTTTAAGAACCATGATACTGACGTAGGCCTTACAGAAGGTCTAAGTCTAGCACACGCCTTGGGAATAGACGAGAAGTAGGAATCTGTCAAGTCTATGTTGAAACCAAATTGAAAAATCTTTTTCAAGGCTGACTTGTTTGTCGTAATCGTGCTAGCTGCTAAGCCTTTTTCAAATAAGGATCTGAAAAAGGATATAGCTGAATTGATTGTCATGATCCTAATATCTGATTCTCTCAGGAAGGTTGCTAACTTTTTGACAGCAGCATCATACTGTCTCAAAGTTGAATCTCTTTTATCGGATTCCAAGAAGAGAATATTTTGCGGGTCAATATTCGCATCCCTTTTTGCTGCAAACTTCATGAAATCCATAAAGTTAGGGTTTTGAGAATCCCTGAGGAAGCGAACACAGTCTTCGTTTGAACTGACTGGGAGAGCCTGGGATTGGGAATCCGAAGAGGGCGAAGACCCAGTTCCAGAATTAGAGGGTACCAATTGCTCTTCGGCCAGTCTGGGGCTACTAGAGCCACTTGACCCTTGAATGTCCTGAGTTTGTTTAACACCTTCATGAGAAGATTCACTGGAGGAAAGACATAAATCTTCTCCCAGTTGTTCCAGTCTAGAGCCAGGGCGTCCGTGGCATAGGCCAGAGGGTCCAGGTTGGGGGCCACATAACATGGGAGTTTGTGGTTCGCTTGAGATGCGAAGAGATCCACCTGTAGACCTGGAACTCTCTGAAGAATCCATTGGAACGAACTGTTGTCCAGTGACCATTCCGACTCTAGAGGTACTGATCGGGATAGAGCATCTGCTATGACGTTCCTCACTCCAGCTATATGAGTGGAGGAGAGATGCCAACTGAACTTGTCCGCCAGGGAGAAGATGGCTACCATGACATGATTTAGATGACGTGATTTGGAGCCTCCTCTGTTTATACATGTACTACCACTGCGCTGTCCAGGACTAGCTTTATGTGGGAGCACTTTGGCGGACGTAACCTTTTTAGAGTCAAGAACACTGCCATTGCTTCCAGTACGTTTATATTGGAACTGACGGAACTGAGGTGACCACGTTCCTTGAACTTTCTTGAACTGGGAATATCCTCCCCAACCGCTTAATGAAGCGTCCGTGTGGATGGTGATCCCTGGTGGAGGAAACTGAAGGGGCACTGACACCGACAAGTTCTTGACTTTCGCCCACGGCCGGAGTCGATTCTTTAGAATCAGAGGGACTGAGGATAATTTGTCCCTGGACCTGACATTTGCTCGTGAGCGCCAGATTCTGGTTAGGTCTTTCAGTTTGGCTTTCATTAGGATGTTCGTCACTGATGCAAACTGGAGTGAACCCAGGATCCTTTCCTGAGTTCTTCTTGACGCCAGTTTGTGACTCAGAAATTGCTTGACTGACTTCGCTATTTCCTTCCTCTTGGTTGATGGAATCGACAGAGTATGGGAGGATAGATTCCATTGAATGCCTAGCCACTGAAAGTTTGACTCTGGAGTGAGTCTTGACTTGGTCCTGTTTATCTTGAAGCCTAGATATTCCAGGAACTGAATCACTTTCAGTGTTGCTCTGTTGCATTCCTCGACTGTTGAAGCCCAGATCAACCAATCGTCGAGATACGCTACTACCATAACCCCTTGCGATCTTAGTTGTTGAACTACTACTTCCGCCAGCTTCGTAAACACCCTGGGTGCTACGTTGAGCCCGAAAGGAACTACCTTGAAGGAAAATGTCTGGTCTCCTATCTTGAAGCCCAGATACGGACGGAAGTGTCTTGCAATAGGGATATGATAGTAAGCGTCGGTAAGATCGATAGAGGTGGTGACGGCCCCACGGGGAAGTAAGGTCCGCACCTGCGAGATCGTGAGCATCTTGAACTTGTCGCAGCGAATGGCTAAGTTTAAGCGGGACAAGTCTAAGATTACCCTTCTTTTTTGTGAGCCTTTCTTTGGCACGCTGAACAAGCGTCCTTGAAATTTTAACCTTTTGACTCTCGCTATAGCTCCTTTCTGAAGGAGATCCTCCGCATACTCCGTCAATTCCTTGGAAGGAAGTTGGCGGAAAGGTCTGGATGGGGGTGGGTTCGCTAACCAGCTCCAACCCAGGCCTTTTGACACAATGCTCTGAGCCCAATTGCTGAAGTTCCACCGGTGGCGAAAGTGAAACAGCCTCCCTCCTACCTGAAGTTCCTCATTGGTTCTGGTAGCCTCCTCGGCCTCCCCTGAAATGTTTTCCCCTATTAAAGGGACCTCCCGATCCTCTCCCACGAAAGAATCGCTTACCTCTGCCTCCCTTACCCGAGCGGTCATACTTCTGTGAAGCTTGACCCTCGAAGACCTGGTTGTAGGCTGGAGAGAGGGCGTAAGAGGTGGAGGGCGGTGGAGGCTGAGGGGAGATAACATAAATCGGCTGCGACTGAGCCTTTGAGGTGGAAGGTTGGGCTGTTTGCACTAAGGGAACAGCCGGAACTTGCTGAGAGAAGCGTGGCTGCTTCTTCTGGTAGGGCTGGAAACGTCTAGGTTTCCTTTGAGCCTTACCCTTACCGGCTTGATCCTGTCGTCTCTTGGCCGTAAGACCCCAACGGTCTTTAAGGCTCTGGTTCAGTCTCGTAGCCTCTGACTGAACCTCCTTCACCATCGCTTCTGGGAAGAGGTCTGCTCCCCAGATGCTTGACGTAAGCAACTTATTCGGCTCGTGTCGAATTGTCGCTTCTTGTAGGACATGTTTCCTACAATTCGTCCTGGCAGTGGCGAACTCAAACATATCCGACTGCACCGTTTGAGTCAAAGATTTGGTAAGAAGCTTGAAGAGTGGCTCCGACCCATAGGCAATGGTAGCCACCTCGGTCATAGCCATGGAATTAATAGACCTGGCTAACCGTGACTTGGCATCGAATTCTGCCTGAATAAGGCTATCTGGAAGCCTAGGTAGCTTCTCACCAAACTGCTCCATAGCACAGTCTGGTTTTGGAGTTTTGCCAGCTGAGAAGGTGTTAGGTAAATCTTCCCACAATTCACCGGCTGAAGGAAGTAAAGGAGATGTAGGATCTGCTTCCTTCAGTTGAGGCATGGAATCCCCCTTCTGGGCTGCTGGAATAGTAGTTGTCGCGATCTTTGTCAAGAAAGGGAGCGGGGTACTCTCTTCCATCGTAAAGATCGTAAACGGACTCTTAAAGGGTTGGATTTTCGTGTTGGAACAATCCATGTCCTCTAGACACCTGAGCCCATTCTCTCTGAGCCTGGTCAAACGTGAATAGAGGACTGTCTCCTTTGGTACTTTATCATCCCGAGTCATGGCTGAGGCGGTGAGCCTGGCGTAGCCGATGAACGGAGGCTGAAGGTCTTCCGGGTAGAACTCGAAGTCCTCAATCCTCCGAGTTCCACATTCCGGGATAGAGATAAGCCCGTCCTGGAAGGGGGCGTATGACGCTACTCTCCAAGGGTTGTTCATTGAGAACGGAGGTAGAGAGTCATACGGGGGTAGCTGGGCTCCACCTGTGTTGAAAGGTGGAGGAGAGGCTAGAGGAGCTTGGCTCAGTCCGGCTATAATGTTGTCCTGAGAGGTAATCCTATCAGACAACCGAGAGATCATTTGTTCCATGCTATTTTTCAGAGACCCAACCAGATCGCCCACTTGTTGTAACAGACCAGCGTTGGAATCCAAAGCCGGAGCTGCTGCGGAGGTGGAAGGGTGGCTCTGAATCGGAACCAAGGGTAGCGGAACTGACGACTCCGCTGGAGTGTGAGATCTCTCCCTGGAGGATCTACTCCTCGAAGACTTAGAGCCGGACCCAGAAGCTTTAGATCTCTCTGCTCCGGGGTTTTTAGCCGGAGACTTACGAGAAGAAGATGACGCCGAAGCCGTCTTCTTAGACGACGACGACGTCTTCGTCAAGGTTTTCACTGTTTGACCCTTGACCTTGGGTCTAACTGAAGCGTCAGGAGAAGTATACAGTTCATTACCTGTAAAGCCTTGGAAGGATGGAGAGGTTGCAGGGGTAGAAGAACCAGTTGCACCCAAGGGCATCCCTTGGGTGTCCAACGTACCTACCTCGACCAACAGGTCGTCTACACCTACCATAGGTTCCACATTGATATCAAGCGTCGCGACTTCGAGGAGATGTCCTGGCCTTGGTCCGTCAACGAGGCAGCCAGCTGTTGCTGGATGAAAGCGATAGTCGGGGCCGCCTCTGCTGGGTCACGTAGCCTGTAGCCTTGCCTCCGGGGAAGATTAGTACCGCCAACCTCTTCTCAAGGATGTAGGGCATACCCTTGGCGGCGTTCTTCCCAAAACCGCCGACCCAGGCCCGCAGGGTTGCCAGTGCGGTATCCCTCACAGCCGGGGCCTGGAAGAGAAGGTATTGATTAGATTTTAAGAATAACTTAAAACTAAAACCAATTTAAAGCTTAACTTAAAATTTTATAGGGGCTATAAGACCCCCTGAATTTTATCTTAAGTTAGGGTGATTAATGTAAAAACTTAAGCACTATAACAAATGAGGACCAGTTACCGGAGTTGGAATACTTACCCCGTCTAAGAGCTGGCTCACCAGATCGTAACAGATGGTACACGTCTCGTGGTACCAGACCTGGATGTCCCCGTGCGGAGTCGCGCATGGAGCATGGGACCGGCAAACTTCGTGTCCACATGGGTCCTGAAGTGTGGCGGCGCATCCCGGATGCTCACAGTGGTGGTCTGTAAGTGAAAAGACACATGAGTATCTTAAAGACTATCCACTTACAGGCAAAGGACAGAAGAACTCCGTTGCATGCCGGAGCTCGGAAAAAATTTGGGCATAACCCCTCCCTTATCGCCTGAATAGGCTATAACCCCGGAGAGATCCGGTGAGACAGGTAAGGGAGGGGGGGGGGGGGTGGTTTAAGGTACTTAAGATAAACTTACTAGTTTAACATAAAAGATCTTAAACCTAAAAACTCGAACGTACCGGACTAAGTCCCGTGCGTGGCGGAGTGTTGTAACTCAGCGAGACGGAGTGGTTAGAAGGGACCAACTGTATGCTCCGGTCCACCCTGCTGGGTGGACTAGCACCTTTCCGCTGGATGCCAGGTCTCCGGTGGTAAAGGAGCCCTAGTAAGGTGGGAAAGAGCGAGAGGACATACAGACTCGGGCTAGTAACGGAGCGACGGGGTAGCTACGGAGGGGGGAAAGGCCAGTCCCCCCCCACCTTACCATCCGGCCGGACCGAGAAGCCGGAGAGGTCGAGTCCAGTCTGGGTCTGTCCCGTCCCTCTACTCCCTCCGCCTGGGGGGAGAAAGGGAGGCAGGCTCGGGTATGCGGAGCGAGCATGGGAAGACCGACCCACCGACTCTATAGAAAGAGCGGGAGGGGGGGAAGGTGACTGGACAGGCGTCTGGCTGCCTCGTGATCACGTAGTGACCACGGGGCGGTAAGAACCAAACAAAAGACAACTAAGCCTAGAAACATAACCAACTGATCAGAGAGATGCTATCGGGAAGCAACCGAACTGAAGAGCGGTAGCATATAGGCCCTATGGGCCATAACCTAGGCTAAGCAAGCCAGACGCCTAACTAACCTAAACAAATATCATATAAATAAATCAAATGAATAATAATGAAAGAAAGAAAACAACATAGTAGGAGAAAAAATCCAGGAGTGTACGACTAACCCGAAGGCAAGTCTACCACTCAAAGCTAGCCGAGGCCGATACTAAGAGCCGTGGCTAGGGTCTGGATGGAAGGGGCCTACATAAGGTAAAAGACATGCATGCATGACAAAACCGTGTAGACCGTACCCTAAACAAAGCGGATAATAGAAACAGAGCGTAGCTTAAGTAAGGGGATGTTCTGGGTATGGGCGACCAAGAACGAACCCACCACGAGGCAGAACCATGCTGCCATGCTTCCGACCTAGAGTTCGTATTTATACCTAAAAAACGGCAAATACAGGCTCAGGGCCGGAAAAAACCAAATAGCAATAAACACTGAGTACTTAACTTAGCTGCTGCGATGGCTGCACGCTCCATGGTAAATAAATCCAAAGAAAAGGGCACAAAACCACCGAGTAAAAAAGGGCACGTGTGAATCGTGTGCGCTAACTGAAAAGGATGGCCACCAGAGGCGCAGCAGTCGGCAGCATGGGATGGAGTAGTAGTAGTAGTTGCTGCCACGCTCTGTGGGTCGCTCTCCTCTTGGAGGGATTTTGTAGTGGGGGAGTTCTATTGGCATTTGGCTCGTGGTAGTGGTCTCACTCGCCATAGTGTTCATACCGACACCCTCTTGGAGGGTGAGCGAGTCAGTTATACTGACCTTTTTTCTTTATTTATTTATTCTCTGGTATGTGTTAGTACATTTACCCTAGAAATAATAGATTAAAGGATATTTCGCGCAGCGACACGAGCTGAGCCCAGAAAAATACTTATAATTGTAGCTTTTATCAGTTTTGAGATATTTTCATATAAATAACGATAATTGCCAAAATTTCAACCTTCGGTCAACTTTGACGCTACCGAAATGGTCGAAAACGCAATTTGTAAGCTAAAACGCTTATATTCTAGTAATATTCAAGCATTTACCTTCATTTTGCAACAAATTGGAAGTCTCTAGCACAATATTTCGATTTATGGTGAATTTAGGAAAAAAATAACATTTTCTTTACGTCCGCGCGGTAACTCTTCCGAAAAAATCATATGTGCGATTGTGGTAATGTTTGCACCATTTTAAATTAGCCGTTACATAAAGTTTTATATATGAAAATGTGCACAATTTCATGTAGAATACAACAACAAATAATTGAAGGTTGTAGCTTTTCTCATTTTTGAAATATTTGCATATAAATCACGATAAATAGAAAAAAAACCATGTTCGGTCAACTTTGACTCTACCAAAATGGTCGAAAAACGCAATTGTAAGCTAAAACTCTTACAGTCTAGTAATATTCAGTCATTTATCTTCATCTTGAAACAAATTCGAAGTCTCTAGCAAAATATTTAGATTAATGGTGAATTTTAAAAAAAATCTTTCCTTCTCTCTGCGCGAGGATTCTCCGCCACAAATCTCCGAAATACGTACGTACCATTCTCGGAATATTTGCTCCGTTTAGGCATTTCATAGAGTTTTATATATGAAAATGTGCGCAATTTCATGTAGAATAAAACGAAAAATATTTTAAGGTTGTAGCTTTTCTTATTTCCGAAATAATTGCATATAAAAAATATATATATATAAAAAAATTCTACATTCTGTCAACTTTAACTCGTCAGATATGGTCGAAAACTGCAATTGTAAGCTAAAACTCTTACAGTATAGTAATATTCAATCATTTGTCTTCATTTTGAAAGAAATTGGAAGTCTCTAGGACAATATTTGGATTTATGGTGAATTTTTGAAAAAAATATTAGTTTACGTTCGCGCGTTACGAATTCATGCATTATTTTGTGATAATATTTTCTCTGTGTTGCTTTTATTGTTATACAATGTGTTGTATACCAAAATGATCGCAATTTAGTGTACATTACAACAACAAAAAAAGTAACTTGTTACCTTTAACCGTTTTGCGCACAGCGCGATTTGAATACAATTATATATGACATTTTGTTTTTGCGCTATCATATATCGCATTATTTATATATGATAAAGATAAGTTTTTTCATTTCTGATGGTTGCATACTAAACTTCAGCCAATGACAAAAAAAGGAGCCATAAATGAACTCTTAATCTTGAAAACTAAGCGCGCTGTGATTTTTTGAAAAAAAATATTTTTTCCGCTTCCGCGCTCACTCCGAAACACCTCCGGCACACAGGAGACAATTTTTTTTTACCGCTTCGGCGTAAGAGGGTTAATTGTATTTACACTATTCCTTATGGGAAATATTGTTTCGGTTTTCATGGTAGGTTCTGGAATGGATTATGTACGAAAGCCAAGGTTCCACTGTACACACCTTGATGTAGTTTTTTTTTTTTGTTTTTTTTTAAATAAAAAGGCACTCCCCAGTTATCAGTAATCCAGTTTTATGGGCTTGTCTAGTGCGAACCAAAAATTGCAGATTTCTGGTGCCATAATGGCCAATTTCAGGTTATCTGTGCTGATAATAGAGTTATGGCCCCCTCCCCCCACGATAACCGGGAACTGCCTGTATAATGAATTGCAGATACTGTAGTATACAGTTTTTCTCTATATTACTTTGCAGATGCAGGGTAATCCTTCCGATATTCAAAGTTCACAGTTTGTTTTTAGTTTGGTTTCTTAGATTAAGAAGTTGTAGAAAATTGGTATGGGGGGCATGAAAGTGGTATATTTTCCTTAAAAATTCCATATTTTTCTTAGAAAATAGTTGCACTGTATTTCATGCATATGTATCTACATTTTTTAATTTGCTCTGAATTTGGAAACCTTGAGTTGTTAAGGGTCAAAATTCCATTGTCTGGTTGTGTGTAATTCTAGAATAAATTAGTAATAAAGAAAATTTCGTCTGAATACCCTTAACATATTTTTACTTGAAACCATCTGCCCTTTGTTTCTTTACTTTCAATCTGGCCACAACAGTGAATGGCTGACAGAACTGAACAGTTTGTTTCCATCTTGAATTTTGTTATTTGAACTAACACAATCAGGGTGCTGAAGTCAAGGTCAGGCCTCCAACCTCCTGATGATGTGGGAATGACAAACAAACGGTTGTGAAAACCTTCCATGCATAAGTCTTTGACCACCTCTACAGCTCTCTTCCTGAGCAGAAACAAGACTTCTTGGGACAAGGCCAAAAACCTCTCCAAGCCTACCAACTAAGCTGCTAAGCAGATGCAGGACACTAAGGGAGGTTTCTCCCTGAATGGGATGGAATATCCCTCTGAATACTTTTAAAACCCATGGCTCTGCATTTCTGGCTTCCCACTTGCTCCAAAAGTGGAGAAGACTGGCTCCTACCGAACACAGAGGACAGGATCCTCACTTGAGAGAGGAGGGCTTGACAGATGGCTTCATAACTGAATGAACTGACCGAAGGTTCGTGTCCAGACAGGGCTGGACCTTTGTTCTGTTGCCTTGAAAGGGCTGCTGTTGCAACAATGAGACTGTCCTTGAACTAAAGGAGATTATAGGACCATGTCCCGACTCCTTAGGGCTTCTTTTGCAACTCTGCTGCTGTTTGACTGTAGCAAAGGGAAACAGGATTAAACAGTCCCAGGCAAAAAGAGAAGAGTTGACCTTTGGGAGGGAGTGACCCTATGTGGTAAAAGAACATCATGGCTCTCTTTTCTTGAGAACTCCCACTGCAAATAAAGCAGCCAGTTCTTGTGAGCCATCCTTAATTGTCTTATTTGTGCATGAGAAGACTCATAACCAGTACGCAGAAAAATTCTCGAAGCATGGTGCAATCTTCAAACTTCTTGGCTAAGGCACCCACTGTCCAATCTGAAAAACTGAAGATCTCAAAGACCTTTAATGTCCCGCACTGAATGGCCCAGTTCTGAAAATTTGAACGAGATCTAGGAGGAGGAAAACACTGATCTATGTGCTGAAGCAATTAGGCTGGAGAAGTCCCCTTGGGAGGAGACAGAAAGTCCCAAAGAAGGAACTTCCCCAGTGACGTATGAGACATCCCCTTTTCAACAAGCCTTGCCAAGATCCCGCTTCTCTGTCAACCAACCCCCCATACTTGATAGGGCTTTCTTTGATGAGGAGGATAGGACCATCCTGGGCAGCCTGGAAGACTCTGCAGGCTATCAAGAAAGCTGAACTGGGAGATGACAGGGTTGCTGGAGAGAATGACAAGTAACAGAACAGGACGTACTTCAAGAGAACCGCATACGACAAAGAAGGCTGTTCCTGTTCGATGTCTTCTTCACCAGAAGAAATAGGAGAAGGAGCAATGTCTGAAGGTTCCTGAGTCAATGTACTTGGAAGCTTCTGCATGAGATCCAGAGTACTGTCCAGACGACTCTGTAGGGGTATACAAATGCTTGGAGCCTGACTGAAAAGGGGCATTTGGTGCCCAGAGTGTAGTGCCAAATGCTTGGCAGATACTGGTGCCAAGCTGGCAGGTGAATGGACAGACACCGATGGGTACACGTGCACAGGCAAATAATCAGACACTGACTCGTACACTGGGCGCTTGAATAAGTTCTCCCTGGCTCCTCATATCCCGAAGGGCACTTGGATCCCTCTAGGTGCTTGGATTCTGTCGGGCGCTCGGACCCCACCAGGTGCTTGGAACACTTCTTAGAAAATGAAGCTCGCTTTGGTGCCAATCACTGGTGCTCTATCACCAAACCAGCGAGAGATGAATGACTGGGGTTGTCCCAAAGGCTACAGGAAGGCTTGGGACTGCTCCTATTCTTTGGTCTGATTACACGGAAGTGGGGAAGCACATTAAGCAGTGGATACATGCCTTTTAAATGGCATGGATGCACCCAAAAAGGGCCCACTGTGTCCCCTCTCCGCACTGGAGTCCGAATCACTGGATGATAAAGCATGCACTCCCAGTTGGATGCCTTTCCAGTGGCTGTCCACCAAGTCCTGGGATCCACATACGTACAACAGGCTCAGTCAAGGGAGCAACAACTTGTAAGGAAATCCCACTGACCTCCCTTGGACCTCCAGTTTGCCTCTTCCCAGGTCTAGGGGAGTTTGACATGGACCTTCGCCTGGCAGTATTGGTGGGACAAGTAGTTACCTCCTCAACTGACACTACATTTGCGCCATGATCATTAGCACTCATCTTGTCCTTGAGACCTGTGACTGAAGCCCCAATTTGGGATACAGTATTAACCAAGACTAAACTTTGGGTCTATCCTGGCTTCAAGACTGGCGATGGCTTTGGGTTCGGAAGGTTAGGAGCTACATAACAGCGTTGCTGGAAAAGTCAGAGGACTGGTCATAACGGAAAAAAACAGTAACAAGCATAGAAAGAGCAGTTATGACATTTTAGGAGAACCCTGGCTAGCAGAACCCCTAGCTTTGGCTCTAGCAGCTGCCTTTCTCTATTTCTTTCAAATTTGTCTAAATGAGTAGTTAAGTCTTCCACCTCCCCTGATCCCAGTCCCTACACTCTTTGCAAGTTAGATCAGCAAAGAACATATGCATTCTACAATGACAGAAAATAAGAGTAAGTGTCATATCCGGCTGAATTAAGTCTAGTATTGCAGCCTCTGTAGCAAAACCAGATACTAGTCAAACTAGTGTCAGACATAATGTGTCACAATCGGGAAAATTCATATCTAAATAAGCCAAACAAAATCCAACAAAGGCTGCTCAAACAACCAATGATCAGTTGTCGGCTGGCAGAAACAAATTGAGCTCTACCATAAATTTCAAAATTCAAGCAGGCACAATAGTTAGAAAGTAATAGCCGTATAGTTACTTGGTACATTACTTATATAAAATGAGAGAGCACACAAGCAATACAGCTAGTTATGAACAGAACAATGGGAAAGTCAGGCAAAGGGGAATATCGTTTTCTGATCTTCATAAGTATGTATCCCCTTTGTTAGTTCGCTGGTCCAGTGCATGTGAACAAAAGGTACTCCAGATATGAAAGGTAATGGTTTGTGTCTCCATAGTAACAAATATCTCAACAATTAAATGGTGACTTGATATTGCAATCACCTTACCTTACCCAAATAATCTGTTAAATGACCTTGGTGGAAAAATAAATCTCTTCTCCTTATAATATGGCATTTCTTCATTCATTTCACATTAAACAAAGAGGGCTCCTAAAAACTTTCAAGTACCTGACAGCTGTAGTAGGTAGTTGGACTTACCTTAAACACCTATATCCTTGTCCTCTCCAAGGTTGACTGGGATGCCAGTGAGTGCTAAACCTATCCCTCAACAGTTCTTCCAGACATTGCTCAAACTTTTCAATTTTTTCCTCATCTTCATTGGAATTCCGGCGGATGAGTTTAGAAATGAAGCATACTGCAGCAGAAATTTCTTCTTTCATGATGCAATGGGATGGTTGAATACAAGTGAAAACTATATTCTTGAAAGGAATACAAGAACAAAACAAAACACATGGGGAGGTAGAAGCAACTCTGGTCAAGTGATAGCTTCAGCACCGGGCTCCTGTTGAATAAGTAAAAAAAAAAAAAATTAATTAAATTACAATCTAATAGATAAGTCAGGACAATTTTCAGCTGAAAACCTCATTAAATATGATATTGTTATGATACAATAAAGTTTGTTCATACTTACCTGGCAGATATATATATAGCTGTATTTTCTGAAGTCCGACAGAAATTCAAAAACTTCCGGCACACACAGTGGTCGGCCAGGTGGTTAGTACCCATTCCCGCCGCTGGGAGGCGGGTATCAGGAACCAGTCCCATTTTCTATTCATAATTTTTATTTCCACTGTCCCCTGAGGGGAGGTGGGTGGGTACTTAATTATATATATCTGCCAGGTAAGTATGAACAAACTTTATTGTATCATAACAATATCATTTTGTTCATGAAACTTACCTGTCAGATATATATATAGCTGAATCCCACCGTTGGAGGTGGGAAGGGACAGAATAGAAGGATTTTGGGAAACAAATGCATGCAGATGATTTACATCTTGGTTCCACCTGTTAGCATTGCTGGCTTCGTGGTTATTGCCATGTAAGTCTGCTTGTGCTACTAGAGTTGCCAGCGAGGTAGAGACCTATATAGCTGGTGCACTCCAGATGATCTGTCAACAGGGGCGAGACCACGACGTGACTAGACCATATTGACCATACCATGAGGGCTAAGAAGTAAAATAAATATATATATAAAAATATATATCACCACCTGACCAACCTAGCCAAAGTTAAGGTGTGTTAACTAAGGCTTAAGAGTTAAGAAGTCACCGTTGTCGGCGACTCAACTACTAAATTAAGAGCTCTTCCTAACCATTTTCTACAGGATAGGATGAGTGGTACTACTTGCCCCCAAGATTGTGTCTGCAGACACGTATGGCCCTAGCGAGCAGCAGATCTCATATGCCATCTTCACATCTCGCAGGGAGTGTGAATTGAACACAGAGTTGCTTCGCTAAAACATGGTACTCAGGATGTTGCTGAGTGCCATGCTCTGTTGAATGCTTCCGAGGCCGCGCCCTCACCTCGTGAGCATTCAAATCAAAAGATTTCATATCTTTGTGCCAACACAATGAAGGAGCTTTTTTTGAAAGAACTCCTTAACAATAAAGCCAGGGTGTTCTTCGATATGGGCAAGTCTGGTCTTTTCGGAACACTGCAGATTGTCCGTACGACTTCGACTTTCTTGAGTTTTATGTAGATAAAACTTGAGAGACCTGACAGGGCACAGGACTCTCTCTGGCTCCTGCCCAATAACTTGTGCCATCCTTGATTCCAAGCTCCTGGCCCAAGAACAAGACGGGTTTCCATTCTTAGGCCACAACGGAAGGCTTAGAGAACGCACCGCCTTGTGTTCTCTAATGCCAAAACTTCTGACGATGGCTGAAAACCTCACTAACCCTCTTTGTCGTATCAGGGTGGTTAGAAAAGGGCCTTCCTGATCACGTGCAAGAAGTTAACAGGTAGGAGATGTTCGAATGCTTTGACATCAAGAACTTCAGACTATGTCTAAGTTCCATATTGAAAGCTTCGATCTGGACATGCACAGTCAGTCAGTCTGTACTAAAGTCAGGTGACCGACCAGTTGACCAGTCAGACGCATCAAGGACAGCAAGGCTGTACCCTGAAGACCATAAGGCACTATTCTTCGCTGAAGGATGAGTGTCTGGACTGCCTGGGCGATTCAAGCTAAGCAAACCTTGGGGTATGAACGCAACCCAACGTCGTTAGCGAATCAACTCCTGAGCCACTCCTGACTCGAGCTTCTGGTGCCAGGAGAAAGGAGCGAGGAGCAAAAAGGCGATTCAGTCCCGAAGGACGAATGCCTGACAGTCCAACCTGGTCTCATGTTAAACGATCATCGGGGGTGTGTAAACGCAACCGACTTCGTCAACAAGAAACTCAGGGCTACTATGTGTCTCCTGATCTCGCACGAGTGTCTTGACTCGAGAAAACAGGTGAGACAAAAAGTAGATGGTGAGCGAGTTTCGTGAGATTTTCCACAGAACTCAGAAGATCGTGAAGGGCTTTGTTGTTTGACAGAAGCAATCTCCTGAGCCCAACGGCCGTCAACAACATATTTTGCGTATTCTTTAATAGTTGTGACGGGCCAGCTTATCCCATCTTAAACGGGAAAGGGGAAGACGGCAAATCTTTATCTGTCAACATCTCGATAGTCCTGAGAACGTAGTCGACTCGAGCGGAGAGGTTATAGGTTACTTTCGTGTTAAAGTAGACCCGACTCTCCTCTCGGAAAAGGTCCTTGGAAGGACGTGACCTCTGTGAACTGGATCCTTGAGGCCAACATGGGGCGATTGCGTCATTGTCCGCTCCTGTGATGGATAAAAGGAGATTTTGTACGTAAGGAAAAATCTATTTCCTGGGCTCAGCTACTGTCGCTGCGCGAATATCCTTTACTCTATTATTTCTAAGGTAAATGTTACACATACCAAGAATAAATAAAATAAAGAAAAAGGTTCAGTTATAACGGACTCGCTCACCCTCCAAGAGGGTGTCGGTATAACACTAGGCGAGTGAGACCACTCCACGAGCAAATACAATAGCATCTCCACAACAAAACCCTCACATGAGGAGAGCCGACCCACAGAGTGAGCAGCTCGTACTACTACTACTCCATCCCATGCTGCCGACTGCTGCGCCTCTGGTGGCCATCCTTTTCAGTTTAGCGCACACGAGTCACACGTGATATTTTTCTCTCTGTGTTTTTTGTGCCCTTTCGTTGGATTTATCTATGATGGAGCGTGCAGCTATCGCAGCAGCTAAGTTTAAGTACTCAGTATTTATGGTTAGTTGGTTTTTTTCCGGCCCTCAGTCAGTATTTGCCGTTTTTTAGGTATAAATACGAACTCGGGGTCGGAAGCATGGCAGCATGGTTCTGCCGCGTGGTGTTCGTTCTCGGTCTCCCATACCTAGAACATCCCCTTATCTATATACGCTCTATATTATTATCCATTTTACTTAGGGTACTGTCTACTCAGGTTTGTCATGCATGCATGTCTTTTTACCTTATGTAGGCTTCTCTTTCCAGACCCTAGTCCCGCTCTTAGTATCGGCCTCTGACTAGCTTTGAGTGTGGTAGACTTTCCTTCGGGTTAGTCGTACACTCCTGGATTTTTTCTCCTACTATATTGTTTTCTTTCTTCTTTTATTTTATTTTATTATACCATGTATTTTGTTGTGGCTAGGTTAGTTAGGCGTCTGGCTTAGCCTAGGTCCTGGCTCCTTGAGCCTATGCTACCGCTCATCAGTTCGGTTGCTTCCCTATAGCATCTCTCTGATCAGTCGGTTTTGGCCCAGTAGGTCTCCATGCTTCCGCTTTTCAGTTCAGTTGCTTCCCGATAGCATCTCTCTGATCAGTTGGTTGGTCCTAGGCTTAGTTGTCTTATTTTAGTCTTACCGCCTCGTGGTCACTACGCGATCACGAGACAGCCAGACGCCTGCCCAGTCCCCTTCCTCCTTCCCTCCTCCCCGCTCTTCCATAGAGTCGGGGGAGGGTGGGTCGGTCTGCCCACGCTCGCTCCACATACCCGAGCATGCCTCCCTCTCTCCCCCCCCAGCGGAGGGCCAGGGAGACGGGACAGACCCAGACTGGACGCGACCTCTCCGGCTTCTCGGTCCGGCCCGGTGGTGATGTGGTGGGGGGTACGTGGCCTTTCCCCCCATCCGTTGCTTCCTTGTCGCTCCGGTTCGCTCGAGCCTGTATGTCTCCTCGCTCTTCCCGACCTTGCTAGGACTCCTTTCCTGATCGGAGTCCTGGCATCCAGCGGGAAGATGTTAGTCCACCCAGTAGATGGACCGGAACATACAGTGGGTCCCTGCTAACCTTACCTTACCGCATTGCTGAGTTACTAAAACTCCGCTACGCACTGGACTTGGTCCGGTTCGTTTGAGTTTTAGGTTTAAGCGTTATTAGATTAACTATAAGTTTATCTTAACGTACCTTAAACCTTTCCCCCCCTCCCTTACATGTCTTACCGGATATCTCCGGGATTATAGCCTATTCAGGCGAGGCAGGGGGGTTATGCCCAAATTTTTTCCGAGCTCCGGCATGCAACGGAGTTCTTCTGTCCTTTAGCCTGTAAGTGTTATTCTTTAAGATACTCATGTATCTTCCCACTTACAGGCCACCAACTGTGAGCATCCGGGATGCGCCGCCACACTTCAGGACCCATGTGGACACGAAGTTTGCCGGTCCCATGCTCCATGCGCGACGCTGCACGGGGACATCCAGGTCTGGTACCATGAGACGTGTACCATATGTTACGATCTGGTGAGCCAGCTTTTAGAAGGGGTGAGTATCCCATCTCCGGTAGCTGCTCCGCTTCTGTTTTAGTGCTTAAGTTTTCATCATCCACGTTAACTTAAGGCATCTAGTTTAAGTTATATTTTAAGTTTTAGTTTTAAGTGATTCTTAAATCTAATCTACGCCCTCTCTTCCAGGCGCCGGCAGTGAAGGATACCGCACTGGCAACCCTGCGGGCCTGGGCCCTGGTCGGCGGTTTTGGGTTTTTAAGAACGCCGCCAAGGGTATGCCCTACATCTTGGAGAACGGAAGAAGCGGTTGGCGCTGTTAATCTTCCCCGGAGGCAAGGCGACAGGATACGTCGACCCAGTAGAGGCGGCCCCTACTATCGCCTTCATCCAACAACAGCTGGCTGCCTCATTAACTGATCAAGACCAGGATATCTCCACGGACGTCGCGACTCTAGATATTAATGTGGAACCTATGGTAGGTGTAGACGACCTGTTGGTCGAGGTAAGTAGGGTGGACACCCAAGGGTCACCCTTGGGTGTAACTGTTTCTTCTACTCCTGCAACCTCTCCATCCTTCCAAGGCTTTACAGGTGATGAATTATATACTCCTCCTGACGCTTCGTTGAGACCTAAGGTCAAGGGTCAAGCAGTGAAATCCTTGACTAAGACGTCGTCGTCGTCTAAGAAGTCGACTTCGGCGTCATCCTCCTCACGTAAGTCTCCGGCTGCGAATCCCGGAGCAGACAGGTCTAAAGCTTCTAGCTCCGGCTCTAAGTCCTCGAGGAGTAAATCCTCCAGAGAGAGATCTCGCACCCCGCAGAGTCACCAGTTCCGCTACCCTTGGTTCCGATTCAGAGCCACCCCTCCACCTCCGCAGCAGCTCCGGCCTTGGACTCCAATGCTGGCCTGTTGCAAACAGGTGGGCGACCTGGTTGGGTCCCTAAAGAGTAGCATGGAACAAATGATCTCTCGTCTGTCGGATAGGATTACTTCCAAGACTCCATTATAGCCGGACTGAGAGAAGCCTCTAGCCTCTCTCCACTTTCCAATACGAGTGGAACTCAGCTTCCTCCGTATGACTCGCTACCTAATCCGTTCTCGATGAACAATCCATGGAGAGTAGCGTCATACGCCCCCTTCCACGACGGTCTCATTTCCATACCGGAATTCGGAACTCGAAGATAGAGGACTTCGAGTTCTTCCCGGAAGACCTCCAGCCTCCGTTCATAGGCTACGCAAGGCTTACAGCTTCAGCCATGGTTCGGGATGATAGGGTACCAAAGGAGACAGTCCTCTATTCACGAGACCAGGCTCAGAGAGAATGGCTCAGATGTTTAGAGGACATGGATTGTTCTAATACCAGGATACAACCTTTCAAGAGTCCCTTTACCATTTTTCACAATGGATGAGAGTACCCCGCTCCCGTTCCTGACAAAGATCGCGAGGTCTATCATCTTATTACATTTCCTAAGCATTTGAAAAAGGGGAAAAGAGACTAAACATCCATCCCTGTTCAATATCATAGCGAAGAGATGTATGAAAGGACGTCCCTCTAAAGTCTCCATAACTCTCAACATACTTCTAAAGAAAGATTCCACTCGGAAGTCAGTGTTGCTGCCGTCGATCGAGACGATTCGTACGGACTTTTGCAATCCTGTAACGAACCTCTAGAGGATCGTTACATTCTACGTCTGTTGTTATAATAGGCTCTTTCTCGTAAACCCGAACAGGGACCGAGAGAAGATACTTCCTAAGATATGAGAGAGCTGTGGAAGATCAGAGTTGATATGGACCACTGATTCCAAAAACTCGTTTCAGGACTGGAGGGACGACAGAATTGCTTCCACTTCTTTCAGATTATGATCCAGGACATCTGAAACCCTCTCCAGATGTCCGGCACCTTCTTTCTATCACCTCAAGTGATACTTAACGCACCGAGAGATGTTCAGAATCATTCCTAGATCTTTAATAAAATTTCAGTTTCCCGGTAGGAAAAAACTGTAGAGGTCTGAATTGCAGTCTATTCAGGGAAACAAACTTCTTTAGGAAGGAAATGGTCCCCATGCAGCAAATCATCCATTCCCTCACACAGTATGTTTACTTCTTCCCTAAAAAGGCTGCGCTTTGCCTAAGCAGGAGAGCATATATAGTGAAATGTTGCGGTAGACTCGTAGTCCTATACCGTGCGGTAACGAGCACCGAAAGGAGTAAGAGATATCTCTGAGAACATAGTAAGGCAAAAACGAATGCAATGTTTATTCATTCATGTAAGAAATCCCTCAATCTTAGGCTAAAGTCCGTGATTGTAGGGCAGAGATACAGTTAGTCAGTCAATCCCGCAGGAGAGAGAGAGACGTAACCTGCCAGCACAGAGATACAGTTAGTCAGTCAATCCCGCAAGAGAGAAGGACGTAACCTACCGCGCATGACAGCGAACGAGCTGGTACTGCCTCGTTTGGACTGGCGGAGAGGACAGTGACAGCAGCAGCTTACGATCGTCGTCTCTTAACTTTATGCCTGGGTTGCCAGCTACCCTATTCTACGAAGAAATAGGTCCGTAATTTTTAGCATAAAGAGACTCTCAAGCTGGTATAATTTAAGCGAAACAGAAAACGCTAAATATATAGATGCGTTTGTGTCGTCATAACACTACCATACAACGGTAAAAGATAAATCGGAAACTCCTGGAAGGCTGCAGGGAGTAATGATTAAATGTCCTTTAAATTAATAGACAATAGACCTCTCGGTTGCCATCCGAAGAGGTAACTACAGCAAGCTTATATGACTTGACCGCCAACCAGTAGTAAAATAACGCAAGGCAAAATATGATATTATATTTGCAATAAAGTTTTTTCATACTTACCTGGCAGACACATATACTATAGCTGAATTCGGAAATACAGCTACATACATATCTGACAGGCAAGTTTCATAAACAAACTCAAGAGAATTTTGAAGCGGACAGTTCAAGCTTCTTATGTTATTGGACATAAGCGTTCATTGACGTAGTCTACAAGTCTATTTCTTGTACGAGTCTGCGAATGATGAATGAGAGCTCTTCCGAATCTTGTCAATAAGAGCTTATCCGCTTACGCAATATAAAGTTAATGAGAAGTTTGTCAATGAGAACTAACCCATTTACGGGACAAAGAGATAATTTGTCAATGAGGGGATACCCACTTACTTGACAAAACGATAGTATATTGTCAATGGGGGAAATTCACTGAATTGACAAAACGTAATCCAGGAAGTCGAGCATTTTATTTTCGATTCCCGTCTCAAAACGAGGAATGGGGCAAGAATCCTGTTAAGAGACGGCTTACGACAGGTAGAACGACGATGTTCAATTCGGCAGCGTAAGTCCCGACTAGGAACTAACAAAATCTATCATCTGAAAAAGCCCTTTCAGAAGGGCTCAAAAAGCTTGCAAAATTATCCTGGGAAGAGGAAGAAACTCTCCAACCAGCTTCCTCTCCCGTATCAAAATTTATTGGCAGTATGGCAAAGGAAGTCCTGTCTTGCGCTTTCCTCCTTTTGATGAGTGCCTTTGCAAGAATCCTACTGAACGTTGCCGAGAGTCCTGACGTGCAGGACGTCGAGCTTTTACATAACCCATAGCTGCCTTACCGCAAAGTCTTGACTGCGGTAGAGCAAAAGAGATCTTTCCTTGAGCTTTCCATAACTCCATCCAATCCTGGACTTTACGAAAAGCAATATTACTGACAAAGACCTCTATAATTCACGAAACCCGTGGTCTTGCTGGGTTTCAAAAACGAAGTTGCCTTTTCACTTTAAGCTTCCTCCGAAGCACTGCTTACTTCACATTCTTCGCAGGCGATGTAGAAGGATCACCGAAGTTAGGTAAAAACTGTTTAGGCCCAAATCAGCTTGAACTTCAACAGACGTTCGCCAGGCGACACACCCTGCGTTCGCGCCGGCTACGGCGACCACTGACCTAGGCAGTTGCGCACGCTCGGCGTCCACGTGACTAGCAGCGACACGCTCGGCGTCCATTGGCGAGCAGCGAGCACTCTCGGCGCGCGCATCTGGCGTCCACTGGCGAGCAGCGAGCACTCTCCGGCGCGCCGCTCGCGCTCGGTATCCCACTGGCCGTGCGCTCGGCCTCGGCGTCTACTGGTGCGCGCTTGGCGTGCACCGCCGCGCGTGCGCCTGGCGTCCATCCGAACGTCCCGTCCAAGCCTGAGCGTCAAAAAAAAAAAGCGTGCAGAAAAGCGTCACGCTCCTGACAGGCGTCAATGCAAGCGAAACTGCCTTCAGGGAAGAGCATTAGACATCTCGGAGAGAAAACCGACTGCACGAAGCAGTCTCAGGTGAAGGGTTGATCGTGTGAGAATACGCGGGGCGAGGGAACGCCTTCTTATTCTCACAGCAACAAAGCTAGGACGTCCGCGCTCAAAAGCGTCCTGCTAATATGTGCAACGCATGACGAGAGAGAGAGAGAGGACGTGAAACGTCCTCTTCTATAAAGCTTCTATTTAGAGGGCGCGAGTCCTTCCGAAAGCTCCAAACCCTGCGCAGGGAGGACGCTTCGGAGGACGAGAAGGAATCCTTCAGGATTCGTGGCACGCACTTTTTGGCAGCCTGGGAGGTAACTTCAGGTCTGCCGAAGGCACGTCAGATCGGTGGGAGTTCCTCGTAACCCTCCTTCGGCTTTCGACATGCTCTCTCCCTGTTCCCTGGGAGTCAAGCAGAGGTCCCGGCCTAGAGGCGAAATAAGGCCGATCTGACGCACCCTCCACTACACAAGGGGCACTGTCACTGCACTTAGCCACTTCACTTTTGCTCTCCAAAGCCAGCACTTTCGATTCTAAGTTACGAATCGATAGAGTATCAGAGAAAGGTCAATACCCTCTACAGAAACTGTTTAGGGCCCGAAGGCAACATTACAGGGTTAGGAGTAACAAACTACAGAAGTAGCACTTTTCACCACAATGATAGGAGAGCGAGCACCTTAGATTCCAAGATAACAGATGGAATCTATAACGTAAAAGGGCATTTAACCTCAGCGAGACATATTTATAGCCCGTAGGCCATACTTAACAGGGTTAGGGCAAAAAATAGTCTACAGGTAGGTTAGCCTACCCTGACTTTGTTTACTGATTAATTGCGTACATATGAATCATACGTCTTCCTTATGGAATTAGACAAAGTCTCACACTCCTTACATGACAAATCTCAACAAAGAAGCAAGACACCTAGCCCTCGTGCATATCGAGTGCGGAACTACCGAAGCTTTCGGTAGCCACACCCTATCTTAGCAGACAACACCCTCTGAAACTAGCCTAACTAGATTCAGATATACAAAAATGAATCATATTCAAAACAATTTAAGATAGCGTATGCCTAGCCACAAATCCAAGTCAATAAATCAAAAGACAATTAGGATATTTAGCGGCCATGAAGTTTCCAAAATCCTAAGACGGAGGTACTGAAAACAGGTGTTTCCAGCACCGGCGACAGAAAAATTATGAATAGAAAATGGGACTGGTTCCTGATACCCGCCTCCCAGCGGCGGGAATGGGTACTAACCACCTGGCCGACCACTGTGTGTGCCGGAAGTTTTTGAATTTCTGTCGGACTTCAGAAAATACAGCTATATATATATCTGACAGGTAAGTTTCATGAACAAAAATACAATTTCAAGCAAGATTTTACATGGCCACAATGCTGACCATTAAAAATGTAACTTGTTAATTCACCATGTCCAAACCCTTGGCCTAGAGCAATCCTAGTAAAAAGACAAAAAAGAAAAGACCCTATCAAAATTTCCTTTTATCTTTTTTGTTCATTATCTGAACAATCCTAATAAAATTACAAAAAAGAAAAGACCCTATCACAATTTCCTTTTATCTTTTTTGTTCATTCTCCATTATGCAACCTTTGAAAAGCTATTCAGCTCCTACATGCCAAGTTGGTTACACCACAACAATTTGACTGGATTACTTTTTAGGTAGACAAGCTAATAGATTCAAACTTGGTACCCTTGCATATTATGTAGTAAGGAAGAACAATTTAAAAGGTAATTTTTTGCAAAGATGTAACAACCACAATGAATATCTTGTACACACTCAATTATTTGCTCTATACACAGCCTACTGAGCTATGAAATAAGGCCTGGGGCTGGGGCAACAGTAATGAATTGTTTATGGTCCCCTACCTCTTCAGCAGTTCTTCCACTGAATTCTCTACCCAGCATCACAAATTTTCAAAGTAAATTGTATTTCCTAACTATACAAACCTGAGGTCCTTTATAATAGGAATTGCTTACAGCGAAGCTGGAACAAGGCTGTTAAAACTCCTGAACAAGGTGGTTAGGCAGTCACTACCTTCTAGTAGAGGGTCTCCTGGATGTAACATTCCACTTTGCCTTTCAGCCAAGGTTTCAGATTGAGGAGTGGCATGAGATGGGCATTAGTGTAAAGGGCCTCAGGTTTGTATAGTTAGGAAAAATATAATTCACTTTCAAAAATTGATATTCGTTCCTACACAATATACAAATCTTTGGTCCTTTACAATAAAAAGACTCACTTATTGGAGGGAGAAATCTGTGAGTCTCTAGGACTGACTGGAGTTCAGTACATCTGGGCTGCTACTTCTGGTCGAAAGAGCAAATTGATTGGAGTATATAAGAAATGCGAAATCAAGAGTCAGACTTCTGGGCCTTTTCAAAATGAATGAGGAATCAGAACTCATACAAAAAGGCTGGGAAGAATATTAAGAGACGGAGGCATTACGGCAGAGAACTGAGAAAGGTTTGTCTTTTTGCCAGTCTCCTTCCTCCCCTTGCTAGAGAAAGGATCGGGATTGCTCCCATGATTCTGACAAGAAAAACAGAAAGGAAGCTCGATGTGTAGACTTACCACATCAGGCCCCAGACTAGCAAGTGAAGGTTCGAGTTCTATTCTTAACCGAAGGAAGAGAAGAAGGACAAGGAAGGAGGAGGGGGAGAGGCCAGTCACTCTTGAATCCTTCTCACCTCTAAAACTGCACATCTTAGGCGAGGTGCAAATTTCCTCCTAAAGGAGCCTGGTAAGAAAACACAACTTGTTAAGCACCCACCACAGGTCCAAGGAAAAAAGATTCCAAGGTCTTATGGGCAAACAACTGAAGCTAGAAAGACACAAATGTGGTCCTGATGAGACCACATCTATCTCCCAGTCCAACATATTCTTCAGAATGTGAGGAAAGCTCAAGCCACTAGTACCGTGCGGTCTCGGGAAAAGTACAGGTGACGTCGTTGCCAACTGCAGAGAACCTTCTCCCAATCTCGCAAGACCAGGAAAAAGACGTGTCCTTAGACATTTCTCCCTTGGCGATTCAGTACTGAAGAAATGTTAACAACATCCAAGCTAAGAGTGTTGAGTCTTTGGTAGGCACAGAAACACACCAATAGGACAAAGCAATGAATGATCTAGATCATCAATAGAAAGTCCAATTCACAGTGAATCATGAAGGCTTCGAACCTGTCAACTGGTGCTGAATGCTTCAACATTCGAGACAAAGTCGAGACATGATACCTGCCTTCTGAAAGATGATGTTGAAGACAATCCATGCAAATAGTCTATCCTCTCCACCAATGCTGGAGAGACGAAATGCGGTCTTCAAAAACAAAACTCTGTCTGATGATTCTCGCAAGGGCTTTAGTGCCCTAAACGAGAGCAAAATGCCATCCAGAGGCCTGAGGTCCCTGTGGGGCAAGACAGAGGGAAGTTTCTCATAAATAGTTGAATCTCAACTAAGGAGAAACAATACTATTCATGTGAAAGACTAAGGCGAATGTGGGTCTATGTCCTTCACAATGAATCAGAGAAGTTAACTCAGGATTCAGATCAGAGAAAAAGTCACGTCAATCACACTAACCAGTGAAGGCGTCTCTAATCCCGGGAATGTTACAGAGGAATGAAAGAGTTATTCAGCTATTTCACTCCTGCTCAGCAAGAAAGCCTGTGCTTACAATAAAGGTCTGAGTCTTTTAGCTGTGAAAATACAGGGATTGTACCACCTGAAAAACTGCTTCTTGACCAAAGGTTAGTTCAAGGAGGAACTCTTCTTGTTACCCTGAAAACAGAGTTAGCAGGTCGTGCAAATCAAAGTCTTCCGTCAATCATTTTCAATTTGGGGTGAACCATTACTGGTTGAACACCTTACGAATTAAAAAATGTACTATAAAGAAGAGAAAAACTGTCGAGTTTGTCTGAAAAAATCATTGTGAGTCATCACAGTGGCCCATTGGTCAGTTGCAATGGAGCAAAAGATTTACAGGCTTCTGTTACACCATGGGGTAAACAGAAAGATGATAGTGAGTCTATTGAGACATCTCCATCTGATGATATTCGCAATGGCACGTGCGGAGCATGAGACAAGAACCTTAAATGAGAATCAAATGACAGCCAGAAACCATAGGTCTGTGATGGACGGACAGACAGGTTCATATTAGTAGTTAACCCTCGACAGAGGAAAAACAATACTAAGACAAACAATGTCTCTGTGAGAAAGCAGTACCCTGCTCCTCACTCGACTCCAGAGGCTGAGTTGCTTAGTAGTAGTACTTACATTCAAACTTGGAATGAATTTGGCTTACAGAGTTATCGAGTGCACTAGTTACACTCGAGCACCTGTACGTTAACCAAAACAGGAGGGAGATGAAACCCTCTAGTTTGGTAATAATTGCCGGTTTGATACTTCCTGAGCGATATCCATCCTGAACAGCTTGGGCATCCATCTGGTGAGATCCTAAGACCAAACTGGAAACATGGGCCCTTGCAGCCAAACTCTGGGGAGAAATCTCTGTAGAGTTCCTCTTATTTGCTTCGCCTTTCCTGGTGTAATTGATTACAGGCAGTCCTCGGGTTACGACGGGGGTTCTGTTCTTGAGAAGCGTCGTAAGCCGAAAATCGTCGTAAGCCAGAACATTGTCAAAAATCCTAAGAAAACCTTACTTTTAATGCTTTGAGTGCATTGAAAACTATGTAAACTGCATTCTTATGGCATTTTTCAACAAAAAAAACCTTCAAATATTGATTATTTTGCATTTTTGGTGTCATATTTCATCTGCCAGATGAGCGTTGTAGGCGTCGTAACCCTGGAACATGCGCCGTAACCCTGTAAATAATGTCTGATGAATATACGTAATTGAAAAGCATCGTAACCTCAGAACGTCGTAACCGGAGGACTGTCTGTAATTTGTTAGTTCTTACTGGCATCACAACGACGAGATTATTGATGCCGTATCATTAAAAGAAATTATAAAGGAAAAAGTCAACTAAAAACCTATAAATACCGGCAGTCCCCCGGTTACGACGGATTTGGCTTACAACGTTCCGAGGTTAAGGCGCTTTTTCAATTATATTTGTGGTGCACTACCAAGTTCTGCTTCTATTTTTTACTGCTGAACTTTTTAGCATTTTAACAGCACTAAAGAAAATTGTTACTTTAGAAGGAGATAATTTTACTATTTTTAGTGATTCCAAGAGTGCCTTGGAAGCTTTGACATCTTTTAATCCAGTGCACCCTGTGGTACTGGAAATAACAAGAGTGGCTATTTTTATTAAAACAAAAACAGAAGGCAATTAACTTCTGCTGGGTTCCCTCACATGTTGGCATTGTTGGAAATGAACAAGCCGATGAACTGGCTAAGTCAGGTACATAAAAAAATCCAAGAAGTATAGCAATTCCTTGCTCAGATGACCTAAGAGATGGTGATGGGATTTTCCCATTGCTATCTTGAGGGCAGAACCATCTCCAGGGATCAACCCATTGGAATCCAGGGGGGCCTGGTTTATGGGATGAGACTCCTGGCTTTTTGTCCGGAAGCTCACCAATATGTTTGGAGTGGGGAGTTGGTCCTCATTAGTGGGGGCAGAACTCCCAGCAGGCAGATTGGCCAATACCTGGGCCACTGCAAGCACATTGGTGCTATCCCGAAAGGGTAGGGTATGGGGCAGATCATGGGGAAGCAACTTCTATGTGTGCTGTTGGTGGAGAATGTTGAACCCTGCCTAGTCCGCGATACCTTGGTAGTCTTCCCAAGCAGTAGTTGTGTGTGTATGTTCTTCCCATTTTTTTTTTTTTTTTTTTTTTTTTTTTTCAAATTCCTATGACTAGTCCCTCTAGTACACTGTCCCCTGGACCCCCGACTCTTTGGCACCGTTGACAACCATAGGCTTGGATAAGGACCTCCATTTGCCATCCCCAACCTCTCCCAATGAAAACAACAAAGATTCTTTGATTGTTACAACAAGCCCTTATGTAGTTTAGAACAGAGGAAAGAACAGCAGATTTAATAATAGAAATAGGAATGCTAATCCTGATATTGGAATTTTACTTGGATCTCAAGAACCTGAAACTTATAACAAATATCTTTCTGTTGACCTCTCCTTGGCCCAAGCCTACAGGCTACAACCTCCCAGGATACAAGGAACTGAGGTCATAATCTAAATATTCCTAGTAGTCAAGATAGACTAGTACTTGGTGCCACACCTATCAAAAATAGTACTGATTGCCTTACCCTAACCTATCAGGCTTGGAAATCCTAGTTTAGGGGTCCAAATTCACTGCATTACACAAAGTCACAACTAGCACACACATTTAGGTATCAAATATTTATTGAATCATGGAAAAAATTGAAAAAATGAGCATTTGAGTCTTTCTGCTTCATGAAACAGTGTACACCAAAATAAAAGGAATAAAGGGGGAACGTAAATTAACACAAACATGTCTTAGGGGATATAGACCCTTAGCATTTTGAAAAAATCGTAAAACTCTGCTTCTGTAAACAGATCAACTGATCAATTTTTTTAGGTTTAACAAAAATTTGCTGCTGAAGACCAACAGACCATTCCTAGTTTTACCTGGTTCCTAGCCTAAGTCCACAAACACAGAAAAGGGCCCTATACACTGAACGATTGTATGAATGACTGTCTGAATTATTGTCTGTATCTTTTGCAAGAACATTGTGTATGGGCTTGTCTGAATGCAAAAGTGGGAGGAGTTTCGGGTCTGAACGATCTTGGCGGGAATCTGTCCCGACCAGGTTACTGGCTTGTGACTTAAGTCTGTCATACACAGGTCGTGCAACGTATGTATTTGTCTGCCAATATAACACTAATGCAAGCGTCTCCTCTAGAGATGATGCCACGTCTTCCCTAGACAAAATCTTTGCTCAACTTGAAATTGGTGCAGAGATCATTCATACAGTAGAGAGTGTGTGTGTGTGTGTGTGTGTGTGTGTGTGTGTGTGTGTGGTGTGTGGTGTGTGTGTGTGTGTGTTTGTGTTGATAATGAAAATCGTTCATACAGTCGTTCAGTGTATATGGCCCTTTAGGTACTGCCACAATACACCAGTATTTGAGCAAGGTGCACCTTTTGTTTTTTGTTTTTCTTACAGTCTCTGCTTCTGTAAGCAGATAGGGTAAACAACCGAGTGGACTGGCCAACTCACCGACTACCGCAGTTTTGGCCACCCTCCGAAAAAGTACTTTAACACGTCCTGACACCGGAGATGGTCATCAGTCATGAGTTGTTGATGGTGATAAACAGGAGCTTTAAACAGAGGGTAATGAAAAGTGTGGCCAACACAGTGCACACTACCCCAAAACGTTTTCGAAGTTTTACTTACAACTCCAAGTATTTCGAAGATTGACACCATCTCGATGTTGGCAGAGTTGCTTGTATCAACAAACTTCCCATTTCCTGTGCAAAATCCGCACACCACTTGTAACCATAGACGCTGGGGCACTTTCATCACAACAATCATAAACCCAACCTCTAACCAGTACATCTTTTTGCCTACATTAGTGAAAGTATGAAACTTTTTATTCCCGGGGTCATGGTTTGAACTGAATTCATTTTTACCTTGTAATCGGTAGTTCTATCCTTACTGCCATCACAAATGAAACTCCACAGTGCTTATTTGATTGTTATTATACACATTTTGGTCTTAATTCACTCCACATTGCACTTGAACCACGTTGCTGTTCCTGGTTCCTTATCGCTCACTCCACAAACAGTTACGAGCAGCAGACGACGACGCTGCAAAGTTTTATTCCCTTAATTGTTTACTTTACTCATTATTTAGTTCAACTTTGGTTTGTTATTTAAAAATGTTTAATTCATGTCTATTACCCCTTTATTGCAACCAAATTACCCTGAAAAATTACAGATACTTCTAAAATAGATACAATCCAATGTTTCTAACCTTGTCGTACATCTGGCTGCCAAAAACCATAGCGGAACAGACGACGGATAAGTGGATTATAATTTTTTTTTTTTGCTAGCACTTTTCATTGATTTAAGTCCATATAAGTATTTTGATTTTTTTAAATAACTGTATACCAGAAATAAATGTAACCTTTAATCTTTGCATGCTAAGAATAGCAAAATCATCATTGCCACATTAGTGGAGCTTCTCACATACGTCGATGCATTATTATAAACTTTCCATGAATTCTAGTTGTCATAGTAATACAATAATGATAAAATTGCTTTAATATTTATGTATACATACGTACAATACATTGGCTAATTTCACCAATTTCCACGTTTTGTGTGTAGTCTTATACCCAGTCTGGAGGGTCAACACATACCAATTGGCAACAGAGTGAGAGAGAGAGGAAGGCGATGGAAGGAAGGACAGGGGTGGCGGTGGAGAGGGGGGGGGGGGGGGGGGGGGGCGGGGGGGGGGGTAGGTGGAGCTTTTAACGCATGTTCGTATCCATTTCTGCATAATGGAGTTTATGTCTCTTGGTACAAGGACAAGTGTCGTTATTCTTTACGATTAGTGATTCACGATACCCTTATAAATTCGGCACTGGGTGTAATGCACTAAAGCAAAATCGCGTTCTGATATGAGTGTTCGTTACAGAAATATTGCCAAAAAACATGCTTGCACTGTCTCTGAAACCCATAGTAGGTATGCTGCTTAGTTGTCAATCAAGTTTTTTGTAATCAAGTATTTTTTACAAGCTAGCTACCTGTTGCATAAATTTGTATTTTTCTCAATCAAAACATATACCCCTCAATGCTAACTTTCCTCTTTTAACGACTTTCTGGTCATTTCAAATTCGGCGCCATTAATTTCTTATCGTGCGAAAACAGACAGAGGCACAGGGACTGAAAGCGATTGCGTCACACTATGGCAGTAATCCGGCAGTGAAACATCTTCATATATATATCCAAAAAGTATATAATAAAGATATATATGCGCATTACGATTATAACAATTACATGAGTAGTAGCTGATAACAATCTGCATGAATAACTGGTAAACTGTTCTGCAAGAAAATTGAGTATAACAATTCATCTACAATAGGTACGAAAGTCAAGATGTCATGACATCATAATACAAGACTTAAAAGAACGCTCTAATTCCGAAAAATAATTACTTAAATTTGAGTCAGAATCAAGTTACTTTTTCAATAACGAATATTTTCAAATTAATCATCATAAATATGTAAAATATTGATGTTTTACAATTTATTTAAATAATTATCTAGTGCACGCTTCGTCGTCGTCTTCTACCAAAACAGTAGTTTCCTTAAAAACGTTGTGGTTAGGGACTATGTTCCGATTGTTGTGACAAAAAGTGCCCCAGCATCTGTGGGTACAAGTGGTGTGCAGATTTATCACAAGAAATGGGAAGTTTGTTAACATAAGAGACTCCACAAACATCGAGATGTCGTCAATCTTCTAAGATTTTTCAGCGTAAGTAAAAATTTTGAAAGCATTTTGGTGAGATTTGCACTGGGTTGGCTACCCTTTTCACTACCCTCTGTTTAATGCTTTAAATTTGGCCTTAATTTTTAACTTTAGAGAAAATACTTACTTCGAAAGGAGAGTAGAGGTCTTTAGCTCCGTCTCTCACCAACAACAAGTCGCGACTGATGCCCATCTCCGGTGTCAGGACGCGTTATAGGGTAAAATATCACAGCAGGCCACCTACAATCAACGCTAGCCACCCTCCAAAAAAGTACATTATAACGCGTCCTGACACCGGAGATGGGCATCAGTCGCGACTTCTTGTTGGTGAAAAAACGGAGCTAAAGACCTCTACTCTCCTTTCGAAGTAAGTATTTTCTCCAAAGTTAGAAATTAAGGCCAAATTTTAAG
>NC_061090.1:77751850-77760261 GCF_015104395.2 Macrobrachium nipponense | reverse complement strand
CCACGGTATTTACAATGCGCGCATTACCCATTCAGTGTCGAAGAAGACAGTAAGCGAAGTAAGGTTAAAGCAGGAAATTTAATTAAAACTGTGAAGTGAGAACGAGAGGAAAACTCTGGCGGATTTTTCTTTGAATCTGTAGACAGTTTTGTCGCTTTGCGGCCGCCATATTTGTGATAAGTGATCAAGTACAAAAGCTTTTCGGGTTTACATCGCTGTCCATCGTCGAAGGATTTTATTGCTGGTGAGTTCTGTCTCTTGTCTTGTACCGATGACGCATTCAAAGGGTCATTTAAGAGGTAAATTTGGCACCTAGTGCCATGAATCCCGTTGTCGGTTCGATCTTTTGAAAGCGGAATTTCAAAGCGGTCTCCCGAGCTTTTATAAGCCCTCTTGCCGAATGCGGCTGTGGGTCCTCGCGAAGAGCCGACACGCACGCCGGCTATTTTATTCCTTTTCGTACTTTGTGGTCGACGAGGATTTTGATCGGGTTGGCCATGACGCCGTAGATGTCGACGGTCAGCTGATGTTTGACAGTTAGTAGGCCATGTTCACTCGGTGGCTTTCCCCTGCGCTGCCCTTTTCCCTTCGAATATTTCTAAAGCGGGGGAAGCTTCCTGACTAAAATTAAAGGTTTATTTTCAGAAGGTTCATTCCATAAAATTTTCGGGTTGGGAAAGTGGGCGTAGGTGAAGTTTAAGCTGAGGTTGATCCGCTTACGAACTGTACTACTTTGGTCTCCCGTAGACGGACGAGGTTACCGGCAACCTCTAGGTTAGGGACGAGTTTTCTTTTAGCTTTTAAACATCGTCAGACAATAATCCCGGCCTAAGCGTTTTGTTAGGACAGGTTTAATATATAAGGCCTAGGTAGGTGTTTTTCCCGTCCAAGTGCAAGTTGCCAGAGGAAGCACTCGATAGGTTAAAGTATAGGCTACCTTTGTAGGTCTGCTATACGCTTACCCTGTAACAAACTCGACTTTTCCACACCCAGAATGATCAAATATTGATAGAATCATGAAAAATAAATCGGCGCTGCTGACAACCGCGCGATAGTAAAGAAAAAAAAAGATAAAAAAAAAAAAGGTATTTCTACAGAAGCAATCCGCGGTGGCTTAGTCTATGGCGATTGACGTTTTCCTATGTCATTGTACTACTGAAACAAGAATTTAAAGTAATATTTATTTGGAAGACTGTAATTAACCCCAGGGGCCAGTACTAAACACGGCGAAATACACTGGACGCCCAATCCCTAGATGGTGTATTAGCGGTTACGTCCTTTGCGGTTCGTGTGGAACTATCTTTAGAATTACCCACTGCTAGGAATGTAACTGGCGTATACGACATCCACTAGGATTGGGCGTCCAATGTATTTCGCCATGTGTAGTACTGGCCCTGGGGGTTAATTACAGTCATCCGAATAAATATTACTTAAAATTCTTGTTCAGTAGGTAAAACTGCATAGAAAAACCGCAACTGCCATAGTCTGGGCCGCCGTGGATAGGACCCTAGATCTACCAAAGAAGGAAAAAATTAAATAACAGGACTAAAGGGGAATGTAAATTAACACAAAAATCTCTTGGCAGATATGTACCCATTGAGTTTTTAGAAAATCATAAATCTGCTTCTGTAAGTAGACAGGTAGCTGAACTTGTATTTTTTATGGTTTAGCTATCAAAGTGACTGCTGAAGAGAAAGACCCCATGCCAGGTTCCTACCTGGGTCCTAAGTGCTGACTCCGCAATCAGTGTTACTCGCCTCCCGCCCCCTTTTTTTATACTCTGCAGAGCTGTCGAAAGAATTTTGACCCCTAATCTGTAGATTTACCTTAGATTTTATTGTAGTGTTCATTCTTATGGGGTTGGTGCTAAAGCATAGCTCATGCATAGTTTTTGTTACGTAGGTACCTACCTATACCTAAAAGGAATATTGTTTGTAATTTTCCACATTGGCTATGATGCCCCTGTAAGCCTAGATTGAACAGCAAGCATAAGCTTTGTAATGTATGACTGATGAGCTGAATGGTGGGATTCTAGCCTATGCTTAAAACAAACTTAAATCAAATCTATGGCCTTACTATTTAATGAATGCTAGTTCTTCTTTGTTAGCATAGTCAGTGGTGTAGTTTGGTGTAGCTGACCAACTCTCCCCCCCTCCCCCCTTTTCATTGTTTGGTGTAAAGTAACTTACCTCTCCCCCCTTTTTTTCCCTTCAGTATTTTTGGTAACAAAAATACATAGTTAAATTTTAGGGGGGACCGTAATAGAAAACCTGGAATGTTTTTGTTGAGGGGAAAACTGGATAAATAGATAGGACATAATTCTAACATTGACATAGCCTAATTTTTTAGAGTTCTGAATCTGAGAGTTTGGCAGTTTGGTAAATTTTTACTGTAAACCTTAGGCTTAATTGGTGTTGGAAAATGGTACTTGCAATGGCTCAGTGTTTTGAGTGTACTGATGGGAATTCTAGATTCGCTTGTGACAATGGACCACTTTTACAACCTGCAGTGGGAAAGGAAGTTTGTTTTTGGTTGGGAAAATTAATAGGGAAGGACCCATCCCCCTAGTTTAGGTGAAATCAGCAGTTAAATTTAACTCATGTTTTCCCCCACCCATAGATTCCACACTACATAAAACAGAGAGACCCTGGATTGTAAGTTAAAAAGGGGAGGAGGGCCATCGTGTTTAAAATACCCTATTGAAATGAATTTTGGAAAGTTCTAAAGCACTTGTGAAACATTTGAATTTATAAATTCACCTCCAGAAAGTGATTTATGGTTTAAAGTGAAAATTTTTAGAAATTTTAGTTGAACGTTGTTCATATGTTTCATAACTTATTTAGGCTTGTATGGGTGAGAGGATGGGTCTTGGTGGTAGTATGAGTGAGAATGGAGTAAGCTTTGGGATTTTGTCTAGCAAGTGACTTCATCATGGGGCCACACTTTTCCAGCCACTTTCCAGCAGCACAGTACAATTTACGTAAGATGACAGGTGTCACTGTGGTATATATAAAAATCAGATTGGTCTATTGCTATAAGTATTAGGCATATTAATCGGTGAGCTGATATTGGTAGTGATAATCATATCAGTGTTGCAAAAATAAGACTACAGAAATGAAGACCTTTTTGTTGATAGGTATGGTGTTGATATACTTAGAAGGGAAAGAGAAGAAAGGAAGAAATTTAGAATAAATTGCAGAAACAGGTTTTTGGTTAGGAATATTGGTGGGGAGAGAGGGAATTGTGGATGTCAGGGGATGTGAATAAAGCTTTGAATGAAGCTGGTGCTGGATGTATGACCAGAAGACTAAGGAGAAAGATGTGGATCTCTGAGGAAACGGGATATGATCAAAGAGACAAAATTGAGGGCTGAATGCATTTTGATTTAATCTTGAATTGTCAAAAACCAAGCACTACTTGAGTTTGTATTGATTAGTTAAAAGCACAAGGAATACCAGTCAGGGATATAGGCAAGGAAATTTATTGACCAACAATGTTTATCATAAATATAAGGAAAGAGAGTACTATAACCACTTGCTCAGGAAGATTGAAATATTGATGAAGGTGGAGATAAGATCTGGCTGGAAGTGGTGGTAGGCAATAAAGCAGTTGAAGAATTCTAAGGAACCAGGCGAGGATGGTTTATTCCTGGAAGTGTTTAAAGTGGATGAAGATAGATTAGTCTTTCCAACATTCCAAGATGACTATCTCGCCCTAGAGTTAAATTTCCCTTGTTTATTGATTTACCCGAGAACTGTTATTTACTGTACTTCATTTTCTAAAGAAAAAGCATTGGGTAAATTGCAGGTGTTCTTAATGAATTTTGTGTTTTATGAAATAATCATAGTTTTTATAATGTAATACATTCACACTTGAAATCTGTGAGGGTGGTTTGGCAGAGTAGCTTTTCAAGCCATTTAATTATTTTCCATACTATGCCATTTTAGCAGTTATTTATTGGTTATGTGATTAGATTTTTCCAGCGCCTCTGCAGGTTTTAAGAATTTATTCACCATTTAGGAGAGAAAAATAATTTGACCATTAGCTCTGCGGCCTCCTCCTTGTTTTTGAGTGGAGAGCTTTGTTCTGCTTTGGCTCTCCATTCTGTCCAGTGACACTGGCTGCTTTATGAAATAAACATCATTCTTGATTGAGCTAGCCTTTAAAGACCCTTACTGACTGACTTGTCAGCAAAGTTAAAGATTGGCGGCAGTGAGCAAAAGTTGCTGTTATCTTTTGTGAAAATAAGTGAGGTTTGTATGGAAAATGTGACAAAGTATTTTTGCATTGTTACCTTTAATGCTCTAACAAGGTAAAGTTTATCATAACATTGAGAACATTTGACACCGCAGGAATTCCTCGCTCACCCCACCCTAGCGATCTTAGAATGCTATAAAGACTAGAGTATTTGTCCTGAAGATGATATTCGGTGTGTGATGGGGATAATACCACCAGGTTGGAAGGATGGTGTGATCATTGAAGTTCTAGAGAAAGAAGACCCGAAGGGAATAACTAACAGTCACTTGTAGCCTTGAAAATTTTCCGTAGGGTATTGTCGAACAGGTTGGGGGAAGTGGTTGATTGTATTCTTGAGGGATGAACGGGGTGGGGTTGCAGGGATCAGATCTTCATAGTTGGGCATTTCATGCAGCAAGCTAATGAAGTGAGAACTCAATTGAAGTCATTTTGTTTTTCTTTGAAAAAGCCTATGATAGTATTTCAAGACTGCTATGGAAAATACGTGAGGCATATGGAATGCTATTAAAAGTTTTTGAGGCTTATTATGAACATGCATGAGGGCACATTTTGTATAGTGATGGTTGACGGGTGTTTGAGGGATCCACTTGAAGTCTGTTGTGATTCGGGGTGGTATTCTGTCTCGTGTTGTTTGTATTGATTGATGATTCCATTATGAAAAGGCTGAACAGAGAAAAGGATGCAGGTATACTCTGGGAAGAAAATGGGGAAACCTCTTGACTTGGATGCTGATGATATAGTTCTGATCTGTAAGGGAACAGAAAAGATGCACTGTTTGATTGTGTAGTCAGTGAAGGTTGAAAGGTTGTTTTGGTTATTGATCGTGGAAAATCTCAAGTCATTGTGAATATTGAAAATGCACTCAATTGACTTGTATATTTTGAAGGCATGGTTGTAAAGTACAGGCAGTCCCCGGCTTACGAGATTCCAAGGTTAAGACACTTTTCAATTATATTCACCAGAAATTATTTCCAGGGTTATGACGCTTACGACGCTAATCTGACAGAAGAAATAAAACTCCAGAAATGCAAAATAATCCATATTTCAAGTTTTTTGTTGATGAAAAATGCAATAAAAATACATGTTACCCAGTTTTTAATACACCTAAAGTATTGAAAGTAAGGTTTTCTAAGGATTTTTGACAATTTTCCAGCTTATGACTACTTTGGACTTGCAATATCTCAAGAACGGAACCCCTGTCGTAAGCCATCAACTACCTGTAATTGGATAAGTTCAGATAGGTACTTATTTAGAGAAGGGTGGTTCTCTAAACACAAAATTTATCGAAAGATTAAAAACAGGCTAAGAGCTAGTAGTCTTCAGTGTTCTGTTATTGCCATAGAAGCCTTCCTTTGGGACAGCTTTGTCTTTGCTCTCTTCATTAGAGGATGAAGGGAGGTCTGCTTCTAGTCCCTAATCCTTTTTCTCTCTTGAATGATTTAAGAAATTGGGCTGGCGCTCTATCAACAGGAGCCTTTGAATATACTACTATGTACTTGTATATTCTCCTGCTGAAGTGCGTCTGTTATCAGATGCACCAACCAAGGAATTGGCACATACCTATAAGGCCATTAGCCTTCAGATGTGTGACAGAAGATAAGTACCTACGTCCTCATCAATATCCTGAAAGTCAAGGCTCCCTTTCTGGCCTCCTGAGAGTTGAGGGATTTGATTTTGAGGCACTCGGTGTTGTTATTAAACAACAATACCTCAGTAGTGGCACTTACCACCAAACAAGACTTGCTTCATTTCCCTCCTGTTGGGGTTAACATGCAGGTGCTAGAGGGTAACTGTAGTGCACTCGATAGCTCTAGCAGCCAAACACATTTAAAGATGAAATGTACTAGCAGGCAACTCGGCCTCTGGAGTTGAATGAGGAGCAGAGTACTGCTTTCTCAGAGATTGTTCATCTTTGTAGTTGTTCTCCTTGGTTGAGGGTTAACTACTAATGAACCTCTTGTCTTGCCATAACAGAGACCTAAGGTATCTGGGCAGCATTTGACTCACGTTTAAGGTTCCTATCTCGTGCTTCGTTCACGCCCTTGAGAAAAGTCAGACTGTGATGTCTCTGTAGACTCCTGTTCTTATCTTTGTTTACTGCCTGGTACAACAGAAGTCTGTAGGTCTTCTGCTCTATTGCACCTGACCCTTGGGCCACTGCAATGACTGAATTAGTTTTCCAGGTAAACTTGATGGTTTTTGGTCTTTCTACATTTTTTCTAATTCGTAAGGTGTTCAAAAGACATTGTTCTCCCCAAATTGAAAATAAATGGGAAAACTGCCTGTTGCCTGACCTACCAATTCTGCTTCAGAGAACGGGAGGAATTCTCCCTGACCTAACCTTCAGTGCCAGTGACACGAGCAGTTCCTCAGGCAGCACAATCCCTGTCTCTTCATGGCTAATAGACTATCCAGCTTTTCTTGCAAGCATAGACTTGCTTGATGAGCAAGAATAGAATTAACTGGATAACTCTTTTAGTCAGTCCTTTGTGACATTCTAGGGGTTTTAGTAGTCTTCACTGGTTGATGTCATTGATGAGACTTCGCTGGTCAGATATGCAAGAGTTGCTTCTGGTTCAAATGATGAACACGTAGGTCCACAGTCTGCCTAATCTATCACGTGAAGTATTTCTCCACTGTTGAGAAACTTCTGTCTTGCCATCACAAGAACCTCAGATCTTTAGACGGCATTTGACTCTCGTTTAGGGCGCGCGCACCCTTTAGAGCATCATCAGAATTGATTGGTTTCTCAGGACGAGATTTGTTTCTCTAGACGGCATTTGGTCTTGCTCCAGCATCGGCAAGGGGATAGACAATTTGCATGTATCTTCTTTATATCACCTTTCAAAAGGAGGGTATCAGTCTCGACTCAAGCGTTGGCAGTTATGTCGAAGTGAACTCTGAATCATTTAGCATCTGATACCAGGTTCGAGTCCTTCATGATCCCCTGTCCCTTGGACTTTGTAATGAATGACCCTGACCAAATCATTACTTTGTCCTATTAGCGGTTGCGGTACTGTTGGAAAGACTCGTGGATGTCGATAACCTTTGACTAGTATTACTGACTCGCCAAGGGAGAAGTATCTAAAGACAAGTCTTTCTCCTGGTTTGCAGGAAAATTGGGAGGAGAATCTTGGCTGCTGGTGATGACGTCACCTGTATGTTTTCCCCTAGAGTGCACTGTATCAGTGGCTTAGTCCTTTCCACGCATTCTGAAGTATGTCGGACTAGAAGATAGCTGTGGTCTCGTCAGGACTACATTTTGTCTACCTTTGGGTCTTTGCCCACAAGTTGTTGGAATCCATTTTTTCTTGGACCTGTTGTGGCTGTTCAAAAAGTTTTCTTACCCAGCTCCTTTAAGAGGACAGGTTGCATCTCAAGTCATCGTGTCAGGAACTTCTCTACTACGGCCACATTGACGTCATGGGACGAACTCCTGCTGCTGTAATTTCATGGCCCAGCCTAAGGTGTACGGTACTCCTCCTTTCTCGTTCTCTACTTCTTACTTTGGACTGGCAATAGGACTCGAACCTACACTTGCTGGACTGGCATATGATGCAGTAAGTGTACACATTGAGCTTCCTTTCTATTTTACTTGTTAGAATCAAAGCAATCCTGCTCCTTCCTTAAGCAAGGAGAGGAAGGAGACTGGCAATAAGATGAACCTTCTCGGATCTTTGCCTTAATGCTCCCTACTCTATATTCTTTCCAGCCTTTTTTGTAAGAGTTAAGATTCCTTACTCATTCAAAAAGGCCCAGAAATTTTACTTGATCCAGCAGTTCTTATACTCTGATCAAATTGTCAGTGGTGGGGTCGGGGCACTCCTCCTTGATCAAATTGTCAGTGGCGGGGCCGGGGGCACTCCTCCTCGATCAAATTGTCAGTGGCGGGGCCGGGGGCACTCCTCCATCGAATCAAGTATTTTGTCAGTGGCGGGGCACTCCTCCTCGATCAAATTGTCAGTGGCGGGGCACTCCTCCTCGATCAAATTGTCAGTGGCGGGGCACTCCTCCTCGATCAAATTGTCAGTGGCGGGGCACTCCTCCTCACTCTTACGACCAGTAGCAGCAGCCCAGGTGTGCCGAATTCCAGTTAGTTCAAGAGACTCGCTCAGATTTCTCCCTCCACCAGTGAGTCTTCCTATTGTAAAGGA
>NC_061090.1:77639350-77746850 GCF_015104395.2 Macrobrachium nipponense | reverse complement strand
ATAGATAGATAGATAGATAGATAGATAGATATGTGTGTATGAATTTGTTTGCCTGCCCATGGAGGCAGGCAAACTTCCCACTGAGGTAATTCTTTATATGTGTTGGAAGTGAAAATGTTCAAATGTTAGCCAAACTTTTCCTGGTTTCAAGTGTTTAATATATATTGGTTGTTAGTAGTAATTTATTCAGTCTGAGTGATTTTTAAGAGTATCTCCATGTGGTTTTAACATGGCCGCATTTTCCTACTTATTTCTCTTGACAGATTTCTCATCAGGGGTAAAATTAAGTATATTTGATATCAACTTTATTCCGTGTAGACTGGTAGTGTGTTAAGAAATTAGATACTAATAGGTAATTATGAATTTGATGTATTTTTTTTTTTATACCCATGCCAGTTGTAATTTTAATTACTAATTGTATGGTAGGTAGTATTAGGTGAGGTTGAAGTACAGTAATGTGGTTTCAGTGAAAGTAAGAGAAAGTTTTGTTGTAGGGGGAGTTTTAATTTTCTTATCTTCACTTTTAGAGCGGTAGATGACAAATCTTGGAAAGCACAGATTCCAATCCCTCCAAGAGATAGAAGGAAACGAACGTCTGATGTAACAGACACAAAAGGCAATGAGTTTGAAGACTTCTGTTTGAAACGAGACCTGCTCATGGGTATATTTGAGAAGGGATGGGAACGCCCATCTCCTATCCAGGAGGCATCCATACCTGTAGCATTAAGTGGGAGAGATATCCTAGCACGTGCCAAAAATGGCACTGGTAAGACTGGGGCATACTCTATTCCTCTCCTAGAACAGGTAAGACTGCTGTTTGTTCAAGTAGACCTGATCTAGTTACTTAACTAAGTAGTTTAACATAGACAAACTCTTTTTTTAAGAGCATTGACCAAACAGTATGGAGTGAAGATGCCCAATATTGTCCCCATTTTTTATTTTATAATCACAAATACTTTATAATAAAAAATAGCTAAGCCTATGAGTTTGGTTTATTGTAGTACTGAATGTATTCACAGCCCATTTATATCCACCGTAACAGTTTGGTTTGAATTTTTCAGATAGACCCTTCTCAAAACCACATTCAGGCCATGGTTATTGTGCCTACAAGAGAATTGGCACTGCAGACTAGTCATATTTGTAATGAGTTAGCAAAGCATCTAGGTGTTAAGGTCATGGTTACGACGGGAGGCACCAATTTAAAGGTGAGGTCTTTTACTGTACGGAAGTAGATGTCGGAATGTTGTCATATTCTAATAGTGAAGTGAAATCAGTTTTGGTACCTTTGTAAACAAGCTTAGAAAAAAAAAAAATTATTGTAGTAACTTGAGGTTAACAAAATACATGCCAAGCGAAGTTTATACTTTAATAATATTTACTACTATGTTACTGCTAAAGTACTAACAAAATTTTTTAAGAACAGTTGCTAAATTATCATCAGCTAATGAAGAAATAATGAAAGAGCTTCATTTATAAATAGAATAAAAAGACTAGATTAGTATAGCTGGACAGTCGTTTAAGGCTTTGGCTAAAAGGCATTTCAGAGTCAGTTATTGAATTTGGTGGACTTTTGTTTTTTTTTAACCTTGCAAGTCATTTAAGTCTTACAAACCTCAAATACAATAGTAAATTAAAGTGAAACTTCTTCATTCTTGGAAGAATGGCAAACTTAAAATTTTAATAGCTTGTAAGTACAGTCTTAACTGTATAATCTCTTGGAAATGGATCTAGGAATTTTTTCCGCAGGACTTATCGCCGTAGGACTTGTTGCCACGGACTTCTTGCCGTAGGAATTTTTGCTGTTAGAATTAAGATATTCTCAAGTATGAGAATATAAGTATTTTCATAAAATAGTTTTATTCAAGACAGGAAAATAGGGTAAAAGCAATTAAAGTTAGTCAGTTTTCTAAATGATTACACGCTCACTGCAATATTCAAACAGTACATATAAGTGAAAAATTTTTTTTAAGGTAATGCAAGTTACAATTAACCCTTAAATGCCTATTGGAAAGATGCGAGTCTTCCTATTCTTGTTCTACTTCCTCCTTGAAGACTTCGACTTTGTTGAACTCTTCTGTTTCTCCTGTGCATTCTCAAGTTGAACGTTGACAATTCAGGGACTTGTTGGCTGATCCTCATGTCAAGGGGAGAACAACAGTTTCTTATTCTTCTTCGACCTGGGACTCGCAATAATCTCATCCTTATCAGACAGAAAGATTGAGATGTACAGTGGACCCCCCGTATTCGCGTTCTCCAGATTCGCGGACTCACACGTTCGCGGATTTCTCTCGGGAACGTTTCCCTGCATTATTCGCGGAAAATTCATGCATTCGCGGTATTTTTCTATGATAAATATCCACAAATTCCTGGTTTTTTTGATGGATTTCATCATAAAATGCACTTTTTGTGATAAAACTATTAAAAAAACCATGTAGGAAAATTTTTATTGGGTTTTTCTTGAGTTGTAACTAACAAAATAGGCTGTTTTTAGCATTTTTATAGGGGTTCCAAACATTCGCGGATTCTAACTATTCACGGGGGGTTCTGGTACGCATTCCCCGCGAATACGGGGGGGACCACTGTAGTCTTTAGCTCTGCATTGAAAGTTGACAGTAGTCTGTTTAATGTGAGTAACATGGCCTTAGAAACATACGGATGAGGGGGTGGGCGTTCCAGCAGGTTCGGATGCATGTGCAGCAGTTACTTCTTGGGACTACCAAGATTGCAGAGCAATAGCCTATTTCTCCCGTACGTCCGTTCAAGGTGAGGAGAAGGATGAGAATGCTCCTGTCAAGAGATCACAAGTATCCGTTTCAGGAGAGCCTTGCATATTGGCCTGAGGATAAGGTGCGCATCTGGAAGATCTGATAATTTAAGGAGACTGGAATCTGCAAGACAAACTACTAGACATAAATGTGTTGGGAGCTGAAAGCAGCATTTCTACCCCTGCAGGAGTTTCAGGAGAGGGTAAAGGGACACAGTAGTTTTGATGTCTGACAAGACCACAGTTGTGGCATATGTAAACAAACAAGGCCTAGTATCTCGACAACTGCAACTTAAGACAGTGCAGCTGCATCAGTGGGCTGTAGACAATTCGGTAGGAGAGATCATGGCCAGACACAAGGGAAAAAGAATGTAGTAGCAGACAAGCTAAGCCCTTGGGAACAGGATGGTCTTTACATCAGGAGATGGCAGACAGATTGAGAAATTGTTCAGTAGTTCCAGACAGATAAGTGGTAAGAGGATGCCCTGCAACATCCATGGTATAATCTGGAAGTGTATGCTTTTCCTCCATTTTGTCTGATCCATCAATTCTGAACAAAGTGATGAGGTCTCAGAATCTTGTGAAGACAATGGTCGCTCCTCTATGGCCTCGGGTGGAATGGTTTCATGACCTGATATCTGCTGGTAGAAGTTCTGAGAGGGCTACCACCCTGGCACAATCTCCTATGGGAACCTCATGTGTTGAGGTGCCACCAATCAGTACAGTCCCTATCTTTTCATGGGTGGAGACTAAAGTATCCCTTGTGAACAAGAGGCTTTTCGAGCCTCAACTCAGAATTCAGGATATATCAGAAAGTTGTCAATGTGTGTACCAGGGAAAGTGGTGTTTCTACTGTGATTGTTGTCATAGACTGGGTATTTTGCCACTGTTCTTCTATTCAACAGATAGCTGATTTTTTTAGTATTTCTGAGAGCAGAAAAACATCCTTGTGTCTGCCATAAAGGGTTATAGAGCTGCTCTAGCTATGGTGCTAGGGATGAAAGACTTAAAAAATTTGGCTTGAGAATATCTGTTGATCAAGAGCTTTGAGCTGTCATATCAAATCTCCTGGCTGGGATTTAACTCTGTTATTGTGTATCCTTATGAATGCTTCCTGTTAACCATTGCAACAGGCTACAGATACTCTTTATGCTTAAAGCAGTCTTCTTGCTGGCCCTAGCATCAATAGAAAGAGTTGGAGAACTTCATGGTTTGTTATATGATGTATAAAATGCCAGAGGTTGGAAGTCTTTAGTTTTTTAATTTATTCCAGAATTCATCGCTAAGACAGAATCTAGCAATTGTTGACAGCTTTGTCTCCTTTTCTATACCATAAGGGAGACTGTAGACAATGACCCTGAAGAAATGTTATGTCCCGTCAGAACTGCGTGCTTATTTAAAAAGAACTAGACATCTCAGACTTGCATATTGTAGACTTTGTTAGCACAGGCCAGGTCAAGAAAGAAGTGTCCAGGAATACAGGTTTGTTTTGTTTAAGAGAAACCATTGGGCACGAGTGTCAGATGATGTGAGGACTAGAGCACATGATGTTAGAGGTTTGAGCTCTTCCATGGTATTTAGGAAGAATGTCTGTTATAGAATATTGAGGGCTGGTTATGCCAAACCACTTTCACTTTTACCTTTTACTTGAAGGATATTGCCCCTAGGTCCTCGGACACTCTTGACACTTTTTCCTTGGGTCCAGTGGTGGCACCTCAACAAGTTATGTAGCTCATCCAGTGCCCTGACAGGTCAGTTTGTATCTTATACAAGCTGAGGGTATGAAAGTGAAATGAATGAGATAACTAGTCTCTTCAGGCAGTATGAAGAGAGTAGTCATAAGCTGGATCAGATAGGATACAGGAGAGTGAGGGAGGCATGCTGTTAAAGTAATCACATTTGTAAGATACTTATCAGTAGCAAGACATTCCTCTCTTTAGCAGGGGAGAGAGAGGAATGATGATAAACCTACATAAGTAGATACTGGTAGTGTTCGAGTTACGATAATTAGTCTTACGATAATCCAGTTTTACGATGTCAGCAATTAATACTGATACGACAATATTTTGAAAATATTTTAAAATTTGTACAAACCAGGCAGCAAGAGAGACCGACCTAATTACAATAGCCTAACTTTATCCCATCTTTTGGTTAAAGTAAAAAAAAAAAAAAAAAAAGTAAAACGGCAAAAGAGAATTATGAAAGTTTTGTTTTAACATTTTGGTTAATAGTTTGGTAAATGTGTACAGCCATGAACAACCGAATGAGAAACAGTCTTGCTAAGTACAACCGAATTGTATAACAACATCCATTTGGCTATTTCAACCATCGTACTGTAGTAAACAATTACCGCGCTTATGTTATAAATGACGTTTTGTATAATAGTTAGGTAATAACTTTGTTCGCTTTAGATCAAAGTTCATTAAGGAAACATACTGTCAAATTTAAACAAAATTATAGCTGAACCTGAGAATACTTTTCGAGCTGCTAATGAATGTTATTGTGCATCGGTAACAAAGACAAAACTCCCGTAAACTTATTCGATCAAACACAACTGTAGATAAAGTTAGAGAGAATCATTTTAATAAAATCTTCAGGTCTTGAAAGAATACAGTTTACTGCTGTTTTCACACCATTAAAAGATAATTTAACGGTAAACCTCGTACTACGAAGAAATAAAGTGAAAATAGTGAACTGAATCGCGTAATTTTCCTTACACAAACATGCCCACAAAGCAATGTTAACAAAAAAAATAATTTAGTTCCCAACGAGGCATTAAATTCATATTTAAGCTTAAAATTAACACTAATTATAACAAAAAGATGACCTTGTCTCATATAAGTAAAATATCTAGATATTTATTTTAACTAGAAGCAAAACAATTTGCTCCGAATGGAGTTAAATTTGATGAAATAAACACTTATTCGCCATCAGCTGATTTCCAAACCAAAACATAGGCCGTTTTGTTAGTATTTTATGATACAATACATACAATATAATAGGATAGAGTAATGTATGATTTGTGAAAGATTCATGTAAAAGATGCATGTTCGTTATGTTTTTATTCCATAATTATAGGTAGACATCAGCAGCCTGATAGGTATCGCTCAATTATGCCGATATCGATCAGAGTCAGATTTACCATGGTATCTTATCATCATATATGCTAGGCTAACTTGTTAAATGTTATTCAGTTTCTCTTAGTACTGAATTATCATGAGCCAATACGCAGCAAACCTAGAGAATTGGCTGAAATTAATAATTACTATGCCGTATAAGTATACTACTGTGTAGTGTAGGGCACGCTACCCTATATGTAAAGATTGTACAGATTACCCTAGTGTAGGCTAGGCTATATTCAAGATAGGATTTTTTTTGACATACGATGGGTTTTCTGGAACCTAACCCCATCGTAAGTAGGAGAATACCTGTTGGTTTGTAGCTAGAACAAATAGCTGCTACTTCCCGAGATACAATGAGCTGAGACATGAAGAGATCCTGAAGTCTGAATCTATGATATGCATAAATATCTTGGATTCTGAAATTCCTTTGATCAGGAAACTGACCAAAGGTGGTAAACCTGCAGTTGGTTAATAGTACTTGCTTCCCATCAAAGTAAGTCGATCCTGATGTTAAGACAGGGTTTGTTTTGTATAGAAACAATTGACAAATTTTTTTAAATTTTGTAGTTTATTCCTAACAAACCTGAGGTCTTGACAGTCTTACCTTTAACCACCCATCTGTCAATTAACCTGTGTTGGAAGAATAACTGGTGTGGTCACTGGTTGTCGAGGGGTATGTGGGTGCTCCCACATAACTTGTGACCAAGCACAGATACCAGTAGTCCCTTGCATACACACTTTTGTTATTTTTACTGGTTTCCAGTTGGCCCTAGAAGATTATCCTAATATTAAGACCTCAAGTTTGTTAGTTAAGGAAAATACAAATTTATTAAAAAATTGTCCTACTATTGTAGAATATAATTTTTACAAAACTATGAAATTTTAAGGGCTTTTAATGTTTTATAGCAAATCAAAATTTTAGTTGCACAGGATGAATGTAATGGCTTTTATTTTTAAATTTCGCTTCAGGATGATATCATGAGAATTTATGAAACTGTTCATGCTGTAATTGCTACTCCTGGAAGGATCTTGGATCTCATGGAGAAGAAGGTGGCTACTGTTGACAAGTGCAGAATGTTGGTTTTAGATGAGGTAAGCATAATGTCTTGTCTTGTAATATTTTCATAATCAAAACTACTGTTAATTACAAAACTGAAAGAAGTAATCTTTTTGAAGTGATCTAATTATTTAATTGATAAAATGGTTTTGACTTTTCCAGGCTGATAAATTGCTATCACAAGATTTCAAAGGAATGCTAGACAGAGTGATCTCATATTTGCCATCAGAAAGACAAATTTTATTGTATTCTGCCACTTTTCCTCTGACTGTGGAGCAGTTCATGAAGAAGCATTTAAGGTATGCCATAATATAGCTCTACTTAGGAAATTTTAAGTATTTATTTATGGAAGTAGTGTGTTTTGGTTTTGTATTATGAAGGTATGACAAACTTAAGTGGCTCAGGTTGTTGAATGCCAAATTATCTATAAAAAATGGGGTCGGGTATTTTTTTTTATGCTGATTGATTGCAATTTTCTCAACAGATCTCCTTATGAAATAAATTTGATGGATGAGTTGACATTGAAAGGAGTAACACAGTACTATGCCTTCGTTCAGGAACGTCAGAAGGTCCATTGTTTAAATACTTTGTTTTCAAAGGTAAGTGAATGTTTTCATGGCAAAGACTACAACACTGCTAGAATCCTAGGGTTTGGTTTGATTTAGGTAATGTATGTCATGTTAGGTAGGTTGTCAGTTTGTATGCGTGGTCCAGTTAGTTCACATTTTTAGTTAAAAAAAAAAAAATTATTAGCAAAAGCTTTTATAGTTATGGTATTCATATCTGCTCCATATAATAGTGAACTATATTACCAAGCTGCAACCCCTTTCATTCCTTTTTACTATACCTCCATGCATATTCTTTCTTCCATCCTATTTTCCACCCTCTCCTAACAATTGTTTAAAATATTTCAGCACTGACTTTGCCTCATTGGTCTAGAACTTTTCCTTTTGGCATAAAAGTTATCTTCCAAATTTTGATATAGCATTGGGTTAATTTGGCTTTTCTTATAACATTCACTGCCTACGGGAGTTTGGATATAAGACACTTTTAATTCTTGGCAGGCAACACTTAAAAGGACACATCAAAATTAAACCAGTGGATAGAAGGGACCCTTTAGCCTTAGTAGACAACCCTTCCAAGAGAAGGTTGCTCTGAATTCAAACCTTGTTCCCAACTTTAGACTGCCGTAGCCATGGTACCATGGCTTTCCAAGGTCTTGGGTTAGAGTTCCTCGCCTGAGGGTACGATGAGACATTTAGCGCTCTACAGTCTACTCTTCTCTCTTCTCTCTCTCCTTCTTCTCTTTCTCTCTCTCTCTATCTCTCTCTCTTTCTCTCCTGTCTCTCTCTCTCTCTCTCTCTAAAAAACAACTAGAGCTGATTGGTGGAATTCTTGCTAACAGAGAAAGAGCCTTCCCCCTTAGCAAATTGTTACCTTACAGTAATTTTTTTTAAGTCTCTCAAGAAGGCATAACAGGTGGGCTTGTTGCATACAGAATTATAAGTCCATTGTGACCAGGGAGCAATTTTGTGGAAATTGGATATGGTTAAAAAATGAAAGTGCCTTCAACTTTCATTACAAATATGGCTGTCTGTACCAAAGACCCTTAGTGATGTTACCCCTGTTGGTGGGGCACATAAAAACAAGGTTGTTGAATGGCTACCCCATGTGATCCAGTTTTTATTTATATAAAGAAAGCACATTAAAACATAAGGTTCGTAAGTGGCTACACCCTTTAGAGGGGGTTTAGTGCCATCAGTGGACCTCATGCAGTGCACTTTAGGCATTACTGAAGGTTCTTTGCAGCGTGCCTTCGGCCCCCAGCTGCAACCACTTTGTCCCAGTGCTTGGCCTTTGGCCTAAATTCTATATTAGGCTCAATTCAACTTAAATGGCTACACTTTGTAGTCCAGGTCTTGTTAGTATATAGAAAGCAGCGCACCATTAGCACTGAAATAGTGAATGCCAGAATTTCAGTCAACTTGGGACTAGTATTAAAATTTAGAAAATGTCCAAATGAATTATATACTTGTATCACTTTGGTAAGGTCTCCTTGTAAAACAAATTTTTCACTTAATATGTGCCTTTAGTTTTTATGCGAGAGCCTGAGAAAATTTTGCAAGTTTTGTAATAATGTTCGTTGTCAAGTCTAGCAGACGGGCACTAGCTTTTATTGGAAGTCAGGTTTGCCATAAATTTTTTTCTCTTCCAAACAGTTACAGATCAACCAAAGTATAATCTTCTGCAATTCAACGCAGCGTGTGGAATTACTAGCCAAGAAGATCACAGAATTGGGGTATTCTTGTTATTATATTCATGCAAAAATGGCACAGGCACATCGTAACCGCGTCTTCCACGATTTCCGTGCGGGACTCTGCAGGAATTTGGTTTGTTCAGGTTAGTAAACTGTTTCTTAAGACTGGAAGTGTTATGTAAGGTTATGTTGAAATATTCTTCCCTTTATGAGGTTACATAGGAATGTCTATAGGAAATCTTAACATTTGAGCAAAGCTTATATATTGGGTGTTAGTATCACAATTTGTCTTCATTTATCCAGCAGTTTTGTTTTAGGATAAGTACAGTATAAATTCTAATTGCAAATAAAAATTTTAATAATAATAGTATAAGCAATTTATACTGGTGGATAATTTTTCACAAGAGGAAATTTAAAATTTGTTACAGTAAACAATACAGTGACTGAGAAATACGAAACTCTGCAGGTTTGTGTTAAGTTGAATCTTCTCCAAGGTTATTAAATAGTGCCATTGTTTGGGTGACAGTTGATAGTGCATTAAGAATTGCCAATCTTATTACAGAATTTGTACTATAGCTTGAAATGCTTTATTTTTCCTTTTAATTTTAATGAGACCTTGTATTCCTACTTGATTGTGTAAAAGTACTGACTGTTGAATAAACTAAGGGTTAGATTGCGTCGGACCTGAGAAATTTAATTAGGTTCTTTTATTCTAAAGAACCAAAATGTTTAGTGTATTTTAAGGGAAAGGGAGTTTATCCCAGGACTGAAGGAAAAAAGTTGTGCCAGCTGTAGGGAAGGAGCTACAGGAGTAGGGAAGAAAAGGTTTGGATTTCAAATTAGATGTTGGAAATGTCTGCCTGTCTACTACGTGTATAGATTATTGAATCTTGGTTAAAAGTTTATACTGAAAAGTTTGTAGCTTTAGGTTGTAGGGAAAGTTATATATTCTTTAAAACCTTGCAAGATTGTTTTGACAAGTTGATAATCTCCTTATGTGTTGCTTTGTTTAATAGTCCTGTACTGTTTTTTCAACTTTACAGATTTGTTTACAAGAGGTATTGATATCCAGGCAGTCAATGTGGTTATAAATTTTGACTTTCCCAAAATGGCTGAAACATACTTGCACAGGATTGGAAGATCAGGACGGTTTGGCCACTTGGGTATTGCCATTAATCTGATAACTTATGATGATAGATTTGCCTTGCATCGGATTGAACAGGAACTAGGAACAGAAATCAAACCAATACCCAAGGTGAGATATCTCTCTCTCTCTCTCTCTCTCTCTCTCTCTCTCTCTCTCTCTCTCTCTCTCTCTCTCTCTCTCTCTCTCTCTCTCTCTCATATATTGCTGTTGAGCTTAAAAGTTTTAAAGGCCTTATCCCTTTGTAAGCTGTAATTGTCCAATGAATATAATTTAAATTCCACTTAGCGTCCTCTGACGATCAACATTTCACACCATAGTTTTAACAAATTTTGCGTAAAAGGTTGACTTCAATGGGTCATTAAATGTCTCGTGGTATTCTTACAGCAACTCCAATAGTCTGTACAGGTGAGAGATCGGTTTGCCTTGAAACTTAATGGGTGAGAGTCTGCTGCACCTCCCCATTCCAAAATCTCATAACTATTTTACAATGATTGTACTCTGAATTTGTTAAGGAGTTTAGTTCATATCTGTTATGATATTGTGGGAGCTATAATTATAATTTTACAAACTGAAAAAAGTTAGCAGAAAAAACATAACTGACAAATTTGTGCATTTTTTTAAAAAACTATCTTGGTAAAAAAAAGCCCTTCACAGGATTGGTAATATTTATTTTCAAATTCCTGTGGAAAGTACAAAATTGTTTGTAATTTGTTTTTCTTATACCATATGTATGTCTCTCTTTAACTGGCCATCCTTAAATTTGGCCGGGTGTAAGGGGTGTGCTAGATTTATATTTTAGCCTGGACTGTGATGGCTAAAAATTTTGATGGAGTAGTGTTGGGTTGACGTCAGAGTTTTGGGGTGTGGTTTAGCTTGATCTCCCATGAAGGTAGGGCTGTTCAGAGAATGGTATTAAAAACCAGTCCAAAGTAAAATCTTGTATACTTTAAAATTTTTTGTATTATTTTGTCATAAATATAAGATGCCAAAATAAAGTGCAAGTACTTGACATCCAAAGTAATATCAAAATCAGCATTTTATCTTAAACAAATAAATATACATCAGGTGGTAGAAGGAAAATCTGTAATCTCTAAAGCTCTCTGGTAATTCAAGTGTTGCATTCTGCCACAGACTGTTTTTGCTCTCTAAGCAGTACAAATTTCTAAAGTAATTGCTTTGTAAATGATGCAACATGTAAAGGATTTTAAGAAATTGGCTAACAGTTAGGAAGGCAAACAAAATTATATAGAAAGATTACAGTGCGAAGTGATATGAGCAGTAAAGTAAATATCAAATGATTCCAATGTTAACAAGGGACAGAAAATAAATATGACCATATTAGGATGTTAACAAGGGACAGAAGTCCACCAACTTAACACCTGGACACTGATATAAGTGTTACCTGGTTAAGGCATAAAGCAGTCCTTGTAGAACGTTGATATTATGGCCCTACTCCAAGATACTGCCTAGCTGTGTGGCCTGTCTCCAAAAGGTTGCTGAACCCTGCAATAGAACATAAGTAAAATTAAAATTATGGTAAAGCTTTTATAGATGGAATTGTTGTAATAAAGTTGTAAGTTCTCGTCACATATTGAAAAGTGGCATACTAGGTCAGTAAATGTGTTAGGAGTTTTAACTTAGCATTTTTTTTTTTTTTTTTTTTTTTTTACTGTAAATTGTCCACTTAGTTGATGAAATTTGTGACAGTTAATCTAATGCAGTGCTAATAGAAATTGCATTTCTTAATAAAGCTTCAGTTATGAGCATTATAGTATGTGAGCTATGAAGTTGTTTGCTAAATAATTATATTTCTAATTTTAAAATTTCCCGTTTGCTAAATTATTATATTTCTAATTTTAAAATTTCCTGTTTAGGTGATTGACCCTGCTTTGTATGTTGCTGAACATCACCTGGAGGATGACGATGAAGGAAATATCAGTAAATAACCAACTGAAGCAATTGTACGTAGTAGGAGGTATTAGCCCTGTGTATATTGAACAAGACATACAATCAGGTAATCTTAACACTTGATAAAACATTGAGGGCATATCTTCCAAATCATAAGAACCTGTGTATTGAAATGCATATAGAACAAATGAGCTAAAATAACAAGTTTGAAACCTGACTGCTTGCATGGTTTGATGAGACTGCCATATCTCAGGTGGAATTGTATAAATATTTTAGCATTTTTTTTTTCTGAATGGATTTTCTTTAGGCCCGAAGACGAGAGATGGTGTTGTTCTCATTGCATTCAAAATATGACAAGACAGTTGTGAGTTGTGTTCCAGAGACGCTGCTATGGACAGCTTTAAGAGTCTCGCCATTGAGTAATTACCGTGTGGCAAGGATGCAAAACTACCCTGTTTAAGATGCCATTGTTAAATGTTGTATAGCCATTTAGTGAAGTTTGGATATTGACCGAGTTCCATTATAGTGAAGCAGTTTTGCAGTGAATGGGGAAGAAACTAGGAGTTGGATGGCTTCAGTGCATAGATGGTTGTTTATGATGTGTTGGCTTGTTACCAGAAAAGAAAGCCTTGGCAAGTGTAGTGCAAGCTGATGGAAAAAAACCTAAAAAAAAAACAGGACGAGACTTGGCCTGCCTCACGGAATGACTACAGTGGTCTGGGCTTCTCATGTACAGTTAGAACGAGTGCATTGTTAACTTTTTTGGAGTATATCATGGGTTTTTTTTTTATTTTTATTTTTAAATTTGCTTCCTCCTGTTGTGAGGAAAGGAAAATCTCCAGTAATGTTAGTTTATTTGGGTTAAGTCCCAAACTGGTGACAATGCACACTTGTAGTTTTGTATATCTATTTTTATACAGCCAGGGCATCAGATGTCAGTGGAGCATGTAGGCTTTGAGAATGAATGAGAGAACCTTGTATTCGTTGAGATTTTGCCTTGCAAGTTGGTATACCAAATACATTTGGAAGTCTTATTTTCTCTTGTAAGATAAATGTTTGAAGAAGTGAAATAGTATTTGACATGTATTTAGTTTTTAGTTTCCAGTTTTCAGCAGGCAAGTGGGTGGCATTAAAGAGATTGTGATAAAAAGTTTTCAGAGAAAATGCCTTGAATGAACAATGATATGGGGACATTGTTGCTGTTGCTACTGTTCTTTATTTGAAATTTTGTTACTTGCTATAGCTACTACAGAGACCACTGACACCTGGTGCCCCATTTTCCTTCTGTGAAGATCAGACTCTACATCGCAGAAATATTTCTGACTTGCATAGCAGGAAACGCATAAAACAGTGTATCAACATCTGCAAAGTTTTGTGGTGCCAGAGGTATGGACTCTGTTATTTAAGGCACCTGAGTCTGTTCTGTAAGACTTCCAAAAAGTCTTGTGGTGATGGGTTTGATGTTCCTTTTAACAAATTTGGAAAAGTCCAGGCTCGAATGGGGTGCAGTACCTTAGTTTCACATGTTGGTCTGCTCTCTTAAGTCTGACCATTGTGAAATTGTGGCAGATGTTCCCTTGTTCGACTGAAATTGAGATACTTCTGTTATACCACTTGAGAAAGTTTAAATTGTTTTTGGGGAAAACCCTCTAGTACCTCATCCAACTTAGTATGTTTATGGCTCCATCTAAAGTCTGATATTTTGTTGTTTCATTGGATGTTGGTCCTCTTACAGATAACGAGTAGTCCGTTTTTCTACATAATTTATTGAAGCAATGGAGCAATAGTCTATACTCCATAGTTTATATGAAGTATAGTACTGTATCTCAGTGTTGAGGATCTCTGCAATCCCATTCTCAACAGGCAGCATCCTAAATCAAACTGGGTGATGGATTGTCATTTTGAAATGACTTTTCTTATCCTGAATATCTTTTAAGATTTTTTTGAAATTTGGATTGCATATAACTGGCAACCTCACATTTTTGAAGAATCCCTATAGTGATAGCATTGAGGATATGAAATATTGTAATGTCATGACAGTTAACTTTGGGGATGCAGTTCATAGGGGCTACAAAGAACTTAAACTAAAAAAATAATCTGTGAGGTATGCCGTGATTAGTTGCCATGTCTCCAATCTTGGTCACTTAAAATCTGTAACTGTTGAGACATGCAACTCTAAAATTGATTATTGATTTCTATTTGAAATGTAAATTTGTAAAATTGCCCCTTTTTGAGGAAGAGAAGGAATTTGCAATCTCAAGGTACACAATTATAAAGTGTAATTATATTTGCAATATTTGTAATGTATATTCATAAATAGCTATTGAAAAGGGTATAATTTTTTAGACCAAAAACTCCAAACTGGCTTGCTTTAGAATCTGTGGAAAGGAAGTACCTCTCTACAGGTTGCTTAAAGTAGGCCTTTGGGCCAAGATTGTTATTTTTGTGGGTAATCAAAGCTTTTTTTTTTTTATATATGAATTGGTCTGGTAAAATTAATAATTAAAAAGTTATAGAACTTGAGAGAAAGATAAGAAGAAGCTTACTCAGTGCAATAATACTCTTGAGGTAACAATAGTGGTTAGTGCTAGGTACATCTGGGGTGCCTCAAAGTATGTATTACATATGTATTTTAAAAACAGACCTTGTAAATTACCATCTTCATGTTTATAAGTTGAAAGAAATCTCATAGAATTATATACAATTGCTTTATATGTTTAGCATTTTGTACAGAAATATACATGTTATTGTACATATACATGCACTTTTGTGCAACATTGTTTCACAAACATGCATGTATGTTATGTATACAGGTTTATGAATGTACAGATGTCCGTATAAACAATTGTATATCATATAAAGCACAGTATGTTAGTAAGAGAGAAAAGCTAGCTTGTGTGTGTAAGGAAAGGGTGTTAAGACTGCTCGTGTCTGGATTATGCCTGGTGTGAAAGGGTACTAGAGTATATGTAGGTATGCGTGCACCTATGTTTGTGGATTTATATATACATGCATTGATAATGTGCTGTGCATGTGTATATCTGTAAACAGGTATGTGTATGTGCATATAGCCTGTTTACATTTTTAATAGCATATACAGACAACATTATTTGCATGTATGGGTATGGTAGTTCTACAATTTGTGATAGGAAGGTGTGTGAGAGATTTTGATTACTTGGATTAATCTTGACTGATTCTTAAGTACCTACACTGTACTAGTGTATATGATGTATGTTTGTGATGTGCATATGTATGCCAGTACTGTGCATATATAAACTTATGCACTGATAAATGAAGATGTGTAAACTGTTGAATGATCGTTTATATATGAATGAATTTGATACTCATATTAATGTGTAAGTGCGATAGTCGTGGTACCATCTTTTTTTTTATTGGCGTGTGTGTGAATCGAGAATGAGACTATTATTTTTAAAAGGATATTTATTTTATCTGATCGGTTGCATTGCCTCCAAAATGCTTAAGTTACCAAGTTGAGAAAAGGCTGCAAGTAACTTTTCCACCATCTGGTTATCATGAATTGGTGTCTTCAATTTTATGCTGAAGCCACATGAAAGTCCTGTTATTTTTTGGTAAGTTTTGCTTTAACAGTGACAGAATAAAGGTAAAATTTTAATTTAATGGGATGTCACAAATTTTAGTAAGGTTGTAATGAAATGTGCTTTTAAAAATCTTGGGGAAAAAAAACTGGCTACAAGAGGCAATTGAAGCTAAAAAGGCAATGAAATAAAGAAAAAAAAGAAAAAAAAACAAAAAACCCAAAATAAAAAATGAGAGTAGTAAATAAACCCCCCCCCACCCCCCCCTTCTTTTTTTTTTTTTCTTGAACCTTTTGATATTTGAGTTTAATTTTTGACAAATGTATAAAAATACTGTTTGGTTTAGAGGTGCAAAATTCAGTTGCTAATTTTTTTTCATAAGTTATGTGATATGATGGTATGTGAAGCAATTTATTTCCCTTAATTATTTGATGTTTAAGGTGCTAAAATTTTAACTCCTTTAATGGTTGTATCTTGAAAGATATTTGAGTTGTAAACTTTATACAAAATTTGTTCCTCTATTGGTATGTCAATAAACACTCTCAAAAACATGCTAGTTCTATTTACCTACTGTGTTTTTTATGCACCAATATGTTTTAGTTGAAGACCTTAACAAGAAGCTTTGACAATCTGGTACTAAAAAACTATTGGAAATTAAAAATTTAGTGAGGCAAACACTCATGATGAATTGGAAGAAGAGGTATCTGTTGGCTTGAGCCGCAATTTACAAGACGACAGGATACAGCCGACCCTGCTATTCCTTGAACATATATTCGCAGATTTTTCTTTGAGAACGTGTGTGCACATTGTGTACGGGAGAATAAGCATAGGGGTTTTGACACTGAAAATTATCTACAAATAAGCACCTCAGTGACATGGTTGGTATGGTGGTGGTGGTTTCGATCCTCTGCCATTCCATTGAGGAGTGAGAGAGAGGTATTTCTGATGGTAAAAGTTCACTCGACGTGGTTCGGAAGTCACGTAAAGGAGTTTGTCCCGTTGATGAATAACCACTGGTTCCATGCAACGTAAAAGCACCATACAAACAAACAATCTACAAATTACTATGTTCAGATTTTCGTGACTAAATTCACTTTTTTGTGATAAAACTAATTTTGTAGAAGCATATTTTGAATTTTTAAAATCAATATGGTCTGTTCTGAGCGTTTTTAGACGGGTAATTGTGGATTTTAGCTTGGATGGTACTAGACAATACCCCGTGTATATGGGGCCCCACTATTTCCCTAGTAACTGGATTATTTGGAAATTGAGGAGGGGAGTTGCTATGTAGTAGCTGATTTGAGATATAACTAATAACGATTTTCAGGAATTTGGCAGTGCCTCAGTGGTTTGATCAGTATGGTCTTGGCCTGCCACCTCAGTGGCAGTGTGTTCGATTCTCGGGCACTCTACTGAGGGGTCAGAGATGTGTATTTCTGGTGATGAAAGTTCACTCTTTACATGGTTCGGAAGTCACGTGAAGCCGTTGGTCCCGTTGCTGAATAACCACTGGTTCCATGCAATGTCAAAATACCATGCAAGTCGACAGTCAATGTGTTCATTTGTCATTTCTGGTGCAATATATGGTACTGCTTGCAGGAATTTGGTCTTTCAGGGAAACGACTCTTATATTTTAGATGATGATGTCCATAACCTTTTAAAATTCTTAGGTTGATATATAGGATTTGACTCTACTGATATTTAATTTTACCTATCGCCTAATGCACACAAGCAATGCAGTTACACTTTTATTTGTAGTTTTAATATAGAAATTTCATTTTTTTAAAATCTTTATTAGAAAAATATGTACATTTTTTAATATGGTGGTTTTAAAGTTTTCATTCCCTTTAGGATTATCATCACAGTTTACATTTCATTAATCATCAAGTTATTTCATTCCACTGCAGCGCTGAATGACCAAAATAGGGGCCAGTGCTTGGTATCCATCCATTCATCATGTGTCCATTAACGTTGTGTGTAAAACGGAGGCCAGTGAGCTACCCTCAAGGAAATGTGTCAATGGCAATCCAATTTACCATGGTCAAGATTTCTTTGGAGATCCCGCCGCCTTCAGCCTTGTCCACACGACCAGACTTTGGCTGGCAGACTTAGGACTTTGCTGTAAACAAGCATTGTCTGTTGTGCACGCGACCATGTTTGGCTGGCCGCCTCGGGAATTCCATTGGGGTGTGAGAGATGTGTATTTCTGGTGATAGAAGTTTGCTCTCGATGTGGTTCGGAAGTCACGTAAAGCCGTTGGTCCCGTTGCTGAATAACCACTGGTTCCATGCAATGTAAAACCTCCATACAAACAAACAAACAACCATGTCTGGCCAGTCAAAGATTTGAAGTCTGGTGTGGTGAAATTATATCCTCCGATTGCTCAAAATGGTCCACAGCACATAATTTTCTTTAAGAAGGCAACAACGGTAGGAATTTTATTACAAACCAGAAATCAACTTGTATTTACCTTAAATCTCGTTGGTAGTCGCCAAACGCAGACACGAGAACTAACCTAGCATTCTTATATAACTCCTATACACATTTGGCCAAACATGCAAATTAACTTATATAAGATACTTAGCTGGTTCGTCGTCTTCAGGAAGATTTAGTACACTTAATTACATAGTATAACCAATAAAGAATGGCAGTGCTCGCCACTATTGGGATCCAAGAATGTCCCCTTTAATTGCCATGTGTACACAGTAACCCGGACAGCCGCACATTATTCTCTTCAATTAACCCACTAACATGAAGAGGAGAAATATTAGCAGTTAATCTGCAAACAACAACATTTGTTTTAACGGAGGTTTCCAGGTTATTGGAAAATTGTGAGGAAATCATACCAAATGGAATGTAACCACCAGGTGTCTCAAACAATCTAACACCTTCATACTTGGTAACACCACCAACAAAATCAGCAAAATAATCAGAACCCACCATTAATTCAATCCCTGAGACAGTGTGGGATGAAATTTCATCTGCAGTTTTAATCCCTTTACCCTACAGCATTTGATAAACCTTATGCATGCCTGCTGTAGAAATACTACCGGGTAACTCATCCACAATTGCAACTCTCATCTTCTTGATCCTCCTACCTAAAGAAACTAGAGGTGTCACAATATCAAATTGCCCCTCCTTTGGCTGGGACCGAAAACCTTTCAAAACAAGTTGTTGACTCTCGGCAGTCTTTAGCTGTAGTGCCGTAGCTAACTTGGAAGTAATAAATGAAATCAGCGATCCAGGATCGAAAAAGCAGCGAACGTACTGACTTGGAATTATCATTATTAGATACTTTGACCTGAGCCGTAGCTAAAGCAGAAGAATATTTGGACCCAGCACTCATCGTACTTGAAACTACACTCTTAACTTCAATGTTTGTAGTACTGTTAACTTGCTTATCTGACTTTACAGTACCATCTGATTTCACCTCACTTTGCAGCTTGCCTCCAAAATTGCTGTAGCAAAAAACTTCATTATGATTAGTCTTATTGCAGACAAAGCATTTAACAGGCTGCAAACACCTGCCATTATGCTTATTTCCTAAACATCTAGAACACTGTCCCATATCTACTAGCCTACTTCTTCGGGAAGTTGCATCAGCATACTTTGAGTATCGTCTGCCTCTGTGACTATCTGATGAACACAATAAACATTGGTTTTTAGAAGATGTTGCTTCAACTGAATAAGTTCCAATCTGAGTCTTAAATGTAAATCTGGTTGGAGGTGAGCACCAGCCGCAGTGTTGCCAAAGCGCGGAGAAACGACCAAAAGTGCGGAGAAGATTCGAAGAGGAGTCATTGAATGCAGAGCTGCGGACTGCACTCCTCATGTATGCGGCGCTGTAGGTCCGCATATATATTTATGCTTTTAAAACTTTTTTTCATTAATAAAAATGATTGAAATTATATAATATTTTCTGAAAATACTAATATTTTTGACAAATGAACCATTTTCACTATACTCTGTTTTTTTTTATCTGTCCATCCGCCTGTGGTGTTTTTGTATGGTAACACTGCGTCCCGGGCTTTAGATAGTTACGCTAATTGTAAGTTTTAGGTAAATAAAAGGATATCTGAGTGTACATTAGTAACTGAAAAGCGTTTTAATAATTTACTGTATGCGAATTACACCGTTAATATTCGAAATAGGATATTATTATAATCGTTGAATGTAACTATCTAAAGCCCTGGACGCAGTGTTACCAAACACACAGGCGGATGGACAGATGAAAAAAAAACAGAGTATAGTCTCGAGTGTTCATGCGGCAATATCAGATAGGTACGATCATACGATTGTCAAGAACCGATTTTGACAACAGCAGATAACGTAACCCAAACGTGAATGTCTTGCAATGCATTCATTCTTTAGGTCCAGCTATCTTAATTTGCCTTGTAATTATAGTATGATATGATATATATATTATATATATATATATATATATATATATATATATTATATTATATATCTATATATATATATATATATATATATATTATATATATATATATATATATTATATATATATATATAGTTAGTAAAATTTGGTTAATTTGGGAATTAATCTTAGGGTGAAGACTGATTTACATTATTGTAAACTTAGTCATGTTTAATGAGTTTTTATTTATTTATTTATTTAGAAAACAATTGCAAATATGTATTAGGCAATTACATTAGTTGAAGTTATTCAACTGATTATAACCGAATAAGTTTTGATATCAGTATGCTATGAAGTGGTGTATTATAATCGTGGGTTTTCTTTATATTAATGTAGCTTATTGATAAAAAAAGGACCAAATATGATGTGCTCTTTTCCAATTTCTTGAAACTCATAGCCCCAAATAGGGCATTCGTTTGGCTTAGGATTGCCACATGTATACCATAAATCATGCATAATATGCTGTCCATTCTCTTGGGGAAATATCTTATTTTAAAATATTCGTATCATAAAAGGGGGCATATAGACCTACATGTTTCATATCGTTTTTGTCTGTTTACAATGCTTATGGCATTGATTTTAAGCCTAGACCTATGTTATATATTAGGTTGTTTATTATTATTATTACTTCAGCAAACGTTTTGATTTAACATACAGCATGTTACCTAAAGTGATGAATGTGGCTTAAAAAAGAAAAGAAGGAATAAACTACTTATGAATATCGAAGGATTTATATAGCTTGTCAACTTACTCTGTGGGGAACGCAAAAGTAATGAATGAAAAGCAACCGTTTTTAGTAAAGAAATACATTTCAGTGCAGTTTTTTTTAAACTTCCCACTTTTAGCTGAAAACTTTATGAATAAATTTACTTGCCCTTGTTCACTTTGTGGCCTAATTTACGCATCAAATCATATATAACATTCAGAACTATAAAACAGTAATTATACACACACACACATTATATATATATATATATATATATATATATATATATATATATCTATATATATATATATAATATATCGAATGTAATAAATCAGCTTCAAGACTGAACACTGTCCGCGTGTCTCGTTCGATTCTAAATTTGACTATCATTAAAGTTACGTAATGTTTCAGAAGATATGAAGCAATGAATTTCGGTAACTTAATTTGATCAAATATTTCCAAAAGGCAAATGTTGTTTTATTTACATTCTTTTGACACTTGAAAGATCGTATTTTCAAAAACATTCTCTTCTAAAAAAAATAAAGGTCTCTTGACGGTGTGTTAGACCTACGGTCTTAATTAATGGTTCTCACCACCACGCTCCCTCAGATGACGTAGGTGCGCAGAAGAGGCTTAAAATTAGGGAGCTGTCTGGCTGACCTGTTATATTTGGACCGTGGATTCTAAATTTGACTATCATTAAAGTTACGTAATGTTTCAGAAGATATGAAGCAACTGAATTTCGGAAAGGGGAAACTCTAACCCTAAAAAGGTTTAATTAGTAAACCCAACTCATATACTGGTAAAGATACGGTTAATATAATATAAGCAGGGTGACTATTTAGTCTAGTTAATGTAGTAAAATAACATTGCTTGGCAATTAACACTACAACTCCCGGTGCGGAGCTAGTTTCTCGGTGATGTGCGGACTTCGCGGCAACTCTGGCACCAGGCAACAATTGCAGCATGACTCGTACCCAGAACAAAGTGACTGTTAGTCGTGTCTTGGGTTCGCGAGAATCCACTTGTCGAGAGTCGGTGAACACTGTATTAGTTACTCTGCTCTTTTGTTCAACAACTCTCCTCTTGGTTTATATTTGCATAATTTTTATATAAATAACACAGTGCCTTTGTACAGTGAAAATAAGTAGAAAGTGTTGTCGGGCTGATGAATCGGACCGCACCTTCGTTTGTTATTAATTGGCTAGAACTGACAACCATTCTAAAACCAACCCTGCAACCTCCACAATTGGTTTTAAGTTTTATTTTAAAGTTTATGTCCTCATTATAGTCTTAATATTAGAGCAAAATGTTTTAGCCTCAAGGCCAAGGGTGCCAACAGAGAGATCATTCCAGTGAGGGAAACAAGTCAGAGAATCGGTATAGTAACAGAAAAATTACGAAGGAAAATGAATGACAGCCGAGAAATAATGGATATTAAGTTAGGTAATGCTTGAAGATCAAGGACATTATACATGAAATTTTATATAACCAATGACCATACAAACCGATTAAACGTATGATAACAGCTGACATTTTAAAATAGAAAATTATGTATAACTGAATCCCGAAAGTTTGGAACGTGATAAATCCATAAACAAAATTACTCTTTGCCCCACTGATAGATTCGTTAGTTTTGATGTATGTTCTCTTTTTACTAAAGTCCATATAGACTCTATTTTAGAATATCTTAGTAATGAACTAACTCAGCATGAATTACCTCTACCTATAAGTCACATTATTGCACTCACTAGGTTGTGCATTTGTGATTGTAAGTTTATATTCAATGGTGAATTTTATCAACAAATATTTGGCATGGCAATGGACAACCCTTTATCACCACTCCTCTCAAACTTGTACATGGAATTCTTTGAAAAACGCTACTTACCTAATATCATTTATATTCCTGTAAAGTGGTAGAGATATGTTGATGATATTTTAGCTGTTCTGCTTGCTGGTATTGATGTAAATGATTTACTCTCTAAATTAAATAACCAGGTACCGTCGATTAAGTTTACTCTAGAATTGGAAAAAGACAATTGCCTCCCTTTCTTAGATGTTTTGCTACATAGAGAACCATTTCAATGTAAATTCAGCATTTGTAGGAAACCAACCAACAACTTAACTAATGTTCATTTCTATTCAGGCCACCATCTTAACATCAAAATATCAATTTTTTCTTCTATGTTTTTACGAGCATTTCATATTGTCAGTCCCCAATATTTGGATCAAGAAATTGAATACACAAAAAAATAGGGAAAGATTTGTTACCCTCCACATATATTAGATATTTGTTATAATAAAGCCCACAAAAAGTTTTATAGTGTAAGAAACACAGAGAAAGAAAATTCTAAGAACATTCTTAGTTTACCTTATTTTAATGGATTTGAAACCATTAAATCGTTGTTAAAAGCCTTTAAGGTCAACCTTGTTTTTTCCTATAATAACAAACTAAAAGGAATGTTAATAAAAAATGGCCCCAGAGAAAGCAACAACATAATATATAAAATTCCATGTATGGACTACCCTTCTTTTTATCTCGGACAGTCGAGCAAGGGCTTAGAAGTAAGATTAAGCCAGCATAAATATTCTGTAAAAACTGGGCAAATATCTAATGCAATATTCATTCATTAAAGTGAAAACAACCACCGAATAAATTGGATTGGTAGTTCAGTAATTGCAAGGTCAAAAGATATCTTATCACGAAATCTTTTAAAATCTGCTCTTATACAACTTACTTCACATTATAATTTTAATAGTAGTCGTGGCCTGTTTCATTTAGACCTTTGTATTTGTAACATGTTTAAGAATAACCTCAAAGATATAATTACAGACTTAAATACAAATTAGTTGCCTTAGAGATATCTTCGTTGTACATGTATGTTTAATATGTATTGTGAATAAGTTTTTGTTTACCAAAGTTTTGAATAGCTGTCACCCTATATTATCCTTTAATTGTCTTGTCCTTGTGTCTTAGCAGATTGACTTAATCTTTTTGTTTTTTAAATTGTACCCATATTTATGCTTGTTTGGAAAGGTTAGCCTACTCTTTCTCCAAGTGCCGGATTCTAGGTACTAATTTCTTTTTAATCCCTATATCTGTCAGTTATACGAGCTTTCCTGTACTGTCAATTCCTCATGTAAGTCAGTTTATCTGCTGAGTAAAGGACGTTGAACATCGAAAGATCTTACAGAAACTCCGTTGTTTATTTTGCCTTCGTGGCTTATACCTTTATTTATAGAAAATTATATATTCCCTTAGGTATCAACTTCCATTGGATTCCAATGATAAAAATATCCGAGTAAATTTTTTATGTATATAGTACAAAAGATATTTTTTATGCTTTCACATACGTATACCTCATGTGGTGTGTACTATAGATCTTTACGGTTCTTTGCTGCGTCCCTTCACTTTCATTCCTTTGACTTTGGTTTCATGTACAGCCCTCCAGAAGGATGATTCCCTCTCTGGCGGGCCCTTGTACATTTTCTAAAAAGTTGCTTCTTTATATTTTATAATAGTCTTTTGGTCTTTTCTCATTAGTATCATAGCTCCTGCATAACATTCTTAGTTTTTTTTAAACTTGCTTTCTTGTATGATCTGGACTTCAGGCAGTATTCTCATTCTCCCTTCCATCTTGCATGTACTGTCGGCCAAAAAACTATTGGCAGAGTTTCATAATTTTTCGTTCACCTGCCTGACGCACGATTCATGCCTTATTTATCGATTTTTCTTTTCGAAGATGGAAGAAATCATATGTAATGACGTTTAAAACAGTCACTGATATCTTTAGAACATTATGTTATGTTATTGTGTAAAACTATTTTCCATATAGCAAAATTGACGTGAACAAAACGAAGTGACAAAAAACGTCATATCACAACCATAGATATACATTACCAAATAGATAGGAGACACCTATCACTAGTAGTATCGCATAAACATAGTCCTTAAATTATCATTTCAATATTAAGTTGAAGGTAGTAAAACTATTCCATTTGTTAAATATTACAGAAAACATTGGAATCTCACAAAACGCTATCAAATTTAAAAACAAAAAGAAATAAAAAACGATATCCTAACAAACCAGGCGACCTAACTCTATTGCATTTGATGTTATGTGCACGGGAATCTGTCAATGTGTCATTTATCGGTCTAAGAAACATCCCTCGATGAGCGAAAGACAATTATTGCACTGCATTCGGTGCAAGTTCCTGTTAGAGAGATATCAAGAAAGCCTAATAAACCGGAGAGAATCATACATAGATGAATTAAATTGTTTAAAGAACGGCAAAATTTAGAACATGGGCCTACGAGTGGAACACCTCAAAGCACCACAAGAGAGCAAGTAATATAGTAGTGTAAATGTTGCTGAGCAACATTCATTTGTGAATTTTGAATTCTACTGCATCGTCCCGACATTGCTGAACCAGGAATCATGACTAGCTCTACACTTATGACTGGCGTCTGATGAATACTTTAGATGGAGAGGAAGAGATTTTTAAATCTATACTTGAAATCTTTGATAGGTGTCTAATGAATAAGCAAACTTATCTTTGATGGATGAGAGATTCAGTTAGGCATACTCTTTTTTTTGTTTTGTTTTTTTATCGGTGGCCAATGAATACCACGGATAGGGAGGGAAACAGTTTCAATGATGCATGCATTTTTTTTTCTTCAAAACCTAAAGAATACATTTTATTGGAGATACTTTATTAACTTCGGCCTAATCCCTCCATCACTCCTATACGCCACCTCCGCTCTCTTCTACATCTCAGGCGACTTTATCCGACTTCTCGTTACGAACTCCATCGCGTGAAAGCATCAGTAATGATAACGGTTATTTTAAAATTCCCCGCACCAACAACGGACGCCTTAAAATGCATGTTTATAAAATATTTTCTGTTCAAAGAAACTTTATCTTTCATTCCCCAAAATATGTGAATACACTCGTGTTACACCCTGTAGCCGTCAAAGAGCAACCATTGATTAAAGCAGTAGGTTTTTCTTCAGAAAAACAAAATAAATAAATAAATAAAAACATATGAAATAGAATTAAACGAGAAAGTCACCTTTCATAATTCTTATCCTTTCAGCTACTTATAATATGCTTATGGTAGTAGGTCTAGGTATACATATGAAACTAACTTGAATTAATTCCTATTTAGAAGAAATGAATAGCTACAGAAAGATCAACCTAAGAAAGCTTTAATGAAAGTAAGCCTTTCTTAATATATTCGGCAGTTTGACTCCCACAGCTTTCCAACGTGTCCAAATGAAACAGGATGATATGCAAGGAATTACGATAAAAAATAAGACTGAATTATATTCGTTTGATTTTTTTTATGATTGCTTTTGACTTTGAATAGCTAGGTCTGAGTTAATTATGTGAAGCAATTATGAAAAGGATAAGAAGAAAGGCGAACATGGCTAATAAAACAAGAATAACGGGAATAATCAAATAAAGCAGATTAATATATATATATATATATATATATATATATATATATATATATATATATATATATACATATATATATATATATATATATATATATATATATATATATATATATATATATATAGTCATAAATATCATTTATAAATATTCATTTATATTACATATCCGAGAGAGTATACGCTGAAAATAGACCTAGGCTAATCATATGTGAAAATCAGAAGTCCGATTTAGGCCCACTAAATGTGTCATGCAAATTATTTTATTGATCAAAGGACAAAATTAGTTTAATTAAACATCGTTTCCAAAGAATGTTAACGCCTTGATGTATTATTTATCGGCTGTAGGAAACGAAAAGACAACACCCCAGTGCAGTACGATACGTTGAGTCAAGACTCGAGCGGCAGCAAAGCCAACTTCAAAATGATTCGGTATGCTGTCACGAAGCTAGAGTTGAGAATAAAATTAGAAATCGTGGACCCATCGGTATATATTTTCCTTACTTTGCAAAATAATTATCTTTAATACGTTGAATAAGTCTACTCTATTCTAATGTAATTTATTTGAAGTATAACACCTTTGAAAGGAAATGTTATTTATTGTTAAGTAAATAATCTGGCATCTGCATATGGCAATATTTCCATAACGAACAATGAATTAAGAAACTACGCCAATTCTTCATTGGCCGTCTGTACCATCTTTTAACAGTTGTTTCAGAGTACTACAGCAATGAGGTTTTCCTACCATTACACCCTGAAAACCTTTACTCTCAATTTCCCTTTCAGCGCTGAATGATCTCGGATCCCAGCGTTTGGCGTAATGTCTAAATTCTATATTTCTAACTAGAGTATTCACACCACTGCCAAAACTGCTGCCATTCATGCAAAAGCATGTGTCAGTTATGCTAATTATGAAAGAATTTCATGCAATCGAGAGCATTAAAAAATGGTGGAGTTAACATAATTATGTACGCGATTGGTTTCAAATCCGAACGGAGTAAGTGAATTCAGGTTTTGTTTCTTTTCTCTAGTGAACACTTCTTATATTGCAATCATTGCATCTGTTTTCACACCAGAACTAATGCCAATATTTCCAAAACTAACGTAGATATTTTTCGGTAAAATTTCATCATAATTTTACCTAGCTGGAAATCCTTTCTTTCCTTTTACTGTACTATTATTCATATCTTTCTTCCGTCTTGCTATCCATTCTCCTCTAACAATTATTTCACGGTGCAACCAAGAGGTTTTTTTTTCCTGTTACACCTTTCAAACCTAATTTGTTTCTTTCCAGTGCTGAATAACCTCATAGGTCCCAGTGCTTGGCCTTTTGCCTAAACTCTGTATTCCATTCCATTCAAACATACTTCAGAACTTTTTGGGTAATAGCTTATAATAATATCTGGCCTATGACTCAAAAGACACTGTTGGTGCGTCAGAGAAATAACCTACCATTTAACCCTTAAACCGGTTTTTTTTATAATATTGTTTTAATACGTTACTTGATTAAAGGATGGTATAACACTTCAAAGGTCAGTATCCTTATGTTTCATCTTTTTCATATTTGTGAAAAATTTTAGACATAGACCTATGAATATGAGATTAATTATTTGCCCTTAGTAAGAATGTTATTTAAATGGCTAATCCTTTGTATATTGTAAAGCAGGGAAACTATTTTTTCATGTAGCTTACATAAACTAGCTACAAAATAAATAATTATTTTCAGACCTGCTGTAATTCTGCCACTCTGCCGAATTAGTTGTATATGTTCAGCTTCATACCTGAAAATGAAATTATAGGCCTATTGAATAGAAGTTATGAAAAATAACTCAGATGATTTATATGTAACATGGAAAATGGTAAACACTGATTGTACCGATCTATGATACACGCTAGGATGGAATATATGCAACACGTGCATACATATATCTGGACAGATCCAGAGATTCTTGAAAAGGGGAGGGCGTTGATTGTCTTCATCTACCAACAGTTCATCATTATGATGACACGTTTTAACAATTAATAATTTTATATAATACTTCGTGTACTTTAATATAGTTAACTTACTTCTAAAAGTTACCTATGTGCAGCATGTTTTAACAGTGTTCTCATATGGCTACAGACGTATAGACTAGTGATAGACTTTATATTATTCCTTAGTTAACCGAGAGAACAAAATGTTAATACAATTTTATACATGTCTACAATTGATATGTAGAGAAATAAAATAAACTTTGTTCTTCTGTCAGAATTAGCAAAAATATTAGACAGTATATAAGTGAGTTTGGCAATTTATGGCATGGGTTCAGAAAAAGTATTCTTCTGGGATTTACCAATGCATACATATCAGTCAATTTGTCATAGTCAAAAGGAATATCTCTGTGTATGTTTAATAATCCCAAGGCAACTCATTCTTTACAAATTTAAGTGTTAAGTTTGAATGTTCAAGTGTTGCACTTGTTACAGCGGTTACAAGCAAAATGCTGAATACTGTGGTTAAGTTAGGAAACATTAAATTGTTACATTCGGATTTGTTGATTGTGGTGGCAAGGCTATCTGGTTTACTTTCATGATTGACCCACAGTCTCTTCCATATTCTTAGCTCAGCATTGAATGAAGAGGCATCTGGCATATCATCTCTGAAGCAATGCATTATTTCCTCCGTCATCATCCTGCAGTTTTTCCAAGAACTTTAGCAAAAGTAATATTGCTTTCACAGAATCCTTGGTGAGATCATCAAAACGGTCTGTCAGTTCTGTTATGGCATTGTCAAGAAAGGGAATGAACACATTTCTTTTGAAGTATTCTTCAGGTTGTTGCCTGAGATGTTGCCCCTCATCGTTTGTCTTTTGCACTGACAGGTGTAGTGATTTTAATACTAGCTTGATCTTACCTTTTTTTTTTTTTTTTTTTTTTTATTTTTGCATTGTATGAAGATAGATTTATACTCATCATTAACCTTTGATCTGATCTGCTGCAATCCTTCTTTGACAAAGGAAATCTTCTGATATGCATTAAATAGATCTATTTAGGTTCCCTGAAGCAACCTGACTATAACTGGTGCACTTAAGGTAGATTCTTGGGTGATCCCTATGCCTACGAGACGTTAGTTTGGCGGCCGCTGATTGGCTGGGAGCTGCCTACCTCCCGGTACCAGCCAATCAGCGGTCACCAAACAAACGTCTCGTAAGAATAAGGGTCATTCGAGAATCTACCTTAAGTGAATCAGTTATAGTGGCCTTGTGAATGAGGATACAAATCTTCATGACTGAAATGCTGTAATGAATGGAGTACTTGTAAGCTGAGATACAGCCCATTTGCCTGTCACTTACCTCGCCAACCTTTTGCTTCATCGCCCATATTTGGGCCCAGAGTATCCAGGACTGCTGGAAAAAGTTCATTCAAGTCCTCAATATCTGTGTGACGTTCAAACCACCTTGGCTCAAACAAGGGTTTAATTTTGGTCTGATATATTGATGCCACTGGAAGTACATGACGTAACACATGCTTCAAGCTGCCTCTGCCTCTTTGGCGAATACATGAAAAATACACCAAGAGAATGCATTGTTCCAGCAATGTTTCTAATTTGGGGGACATTATAATCTATAGATAAAACTAAATTAAAGTCATGTGATGCACAGTGATAATACTTAGCATTAGGATTATCAGTTTTTTCTTTAAATTTCTGTGCAGCTCCTTTCTGGGCTCTAGCATGGTACCTGCTCCATCATATATCTCTGAGTGACACATTTGTGGGTCAAGTGCTGCCTGGGTGATCTCAAGAAAGATTTGTTCAGCAATAGCATCGCAATTATGGTCTCACACTGTGCATAGGTGAACAGTTTTTACTCTGGCTTTCCATCTCTATATATCACAGGGCTATTTCAAGTTGTTCCCAGTTGGATACATCCCTTACTTCATCAGCCATGAGACCAAAGTAAGGCCCTGCATTCTGAGATTTTATTTCCTTTATAATTTCAGCCTCTATGTACTGTCTAATGCAGTCTGGCAAATCATTTTATGCAGTTTTAGATATGTACATTGCATTCAATGCACAAGTCTTGAAGTGTTCAGACAAGACACACTCTGTCTTGCTAGCCAAGGCTAGCAGAGCTTTGAAGTTCCCAAAGTACTGTTTATTGTCATCGAATAGGAGGCCATCATCTCTGTGAGCTGTCAAAGCCAGTCCTTGACGTCCACAGAATTCAACACTGCGTATTATAGAAGCAAGAGTTTATCTGTTTTTCTGGATTTTTTCCGTACTGATCTATCTATCTGAACATCAATCCTTTGGCTTGGATTCTTAGCTGTTGATACAAAGTTCCTTATCTTGGCCACTGAATCCCTATGATATTATGACACTGCATATTTCTTCATATCAGACACTGCATCTTTCCAGTTTCTATATGGCGCTGTAATGAGAAGCTTAGCTCTATGACCATGCTGAACAGGCATTGGAAGGAGTATGCAAGCCAAACAAAGCAATCCACCTTCAGACTTTGAATAAAACAGGAAGTCATAGGTCTCCAAGGAACTATACTCTGCTTTTATCCATCTTTCCATCCGCCTGTGGTGTTTTCGCATGGTAACACTGCGTCCCGGGCTTTAAATAGTTACGGTATGTCTAAGTTTTAGGTAAATAAAAGGATATCTGGGTTTACTTTGCAACTGAAAAGTGTTTTAATAATTTACTGTGTGCGAATTACACCGTTAATATTCGAAATAGGATATTATTTAAAGCCCGGGACGCAGTGTTACCATGCTAAAACACCACAGGGGGATGGACAGATGGAAAAAACAGAGTATAGGTAGACAGGGTCCAATTGGTCGTCGTTTATCTGGGTAAGCAGTACTAAGTAAGCGTTGGAAACTTTCTGGCTTTCTGTTCTTTTATCAAGTGAAGTTTCTTTCCATCATCAAGAGTTTCCTTCCTAATATAGTTTTTATATCTACCAATAGTGTGCCCTGCAAAACAAAAGTTACTATTGATCAAAATAAACAACATAAACTCTTTTTGGAGTAGATGAGATGAGCAAAAGTATGATCAAACTAATATTAATAATACGTGACACATTCTAGTGTTATTAAAACAGTAGTGCATGATCTTAATCATTTGTAGTGAAAAAAATGAAAACTACATTCAATCATTTAGCCTATATAAACCATTTAAATTAAATGTATTACTCTGAGATTCAGTCTCGTTTATATTTAAGATACGCAAATGCATATCACTCTTCATTTGGGAATGTACAATGATTTTAATGGCTATTATAAGCATTCATATATAATAATAATTGCCATAATGAGTACTAAAGAAAACAATTAATTTACTCATGTATGGGTAAATTGTGAATAGTTCAGCCCCGCAAACAAATCGTTATTGAAATATCCAAAGGGAGACGTGTGGCCCCTCTAAATCCGGCTATATATATATATATATATATATATATATATATATACTATATCTATATATATAATATATATATATATATCTCTATATATAATATAGTATATATATAGGTGGATTTAGAAGGGGCTGAACTATTCACAATTTACCCATACGTGAGTAAATAAATTGTTTTCTTTAGTATTCATTATGGCAATGACTATTATATGTGAATGCTTATAATAGCCATTAAAATCACTCTTATGCTGATGAGACGTCTTTATAAGTGATGGTCACTATAGAAATGCCAAAATGTAGAAAGTAAGCACTATATTCTTGAGACTGCTGTCTCTCTCTCTCTTCAGATAGTAACGAATGGGAAAAGTTACAGAAAAGGCGGTATTTATACCTATACCTGATGGGTAAGACAGCAGTCTTTGAAATATGGTACTTACTTTCTATATTTTGGCATTTATTTGGGCTCCTTTTATTAAATGGAATTCTGTTGTGACAAGACACACACACACACATTATATATATATATATATATATATATATATATATATATATATATATATATATATATATGATGATGACTGGTAAAAATTGTTGTTACAACAGAATTCTATTTTATAAAATGAGTCCCTATTAATGCAAAATATAGAAAGTATATAAGTACTATATTCCAGACTGCTGTCTCTCCCTTCAGGTATAAGTATAAACACCGCCTTTTCTGTAACTTTTCCCATTCATTACTATTGGAAGAGATAGACAGCAGTCTCTGAAATATGGTGCTTACTTTCTACATTTGGGCATTTCTATAATGACCATCACTTATAAAGATGTCTCATCAACATAAGAGTGCAAAGATCACGTAAGATTATTGAAACATCATAAATCGGTCAACAAACATGATAAGAACAATCAAATCGTAGAAAGAGGAAACGGAAATGACCAGGACAATTTATGTATAAAGAAAGGATATGGAAAACTGATGAGAAGTATATGTGTTTGGAGAGGAAAAAGCCATTCTATAATCTGTGATGTTTTTAATGGATGCTGATCAGTAGAAAAGCAAATGTTAAGGAGAAGAGGTTTATGATACACGGCGAGGAATGCTTAGAAAGAATAATAATTAAAAAGTATTAAAAAAAGAATTTAAAATTCGGTCAGGTTTTTTTAAGGATAAAAGAACGGTGCCAACATTATGCGATGTAAACAAACAAAATTGCAGACAGACACAGATGTGCGTTGCTGATGTAGGTGGTGCTGCCCCACGCTAATAATCCACATTACTAATAATAAACTCACAATTTTAAAAGTCTTGCCTTTATATTTGTTTACTTCAACAGAAAACAAGATGTTGCCAAAAAATCTACGCAGAATCAACTAGTAAAACGGCTTAATTGTATTTTAAAGTCGGGTAAGGATAAGTAAAAAATGCACATCAGTGTAGGTAGGACCTTAGGTAGGTAGTCTCTATGCCGGGACAATACAGCTTAGGGAATACCTACTAATAGCCTTGTTATTGATCAATCTCTTTCAGGTATAGAATTTTAATGTAAATTTTTTTACGTTCTGGTGTGGGCTTTGTAATCTGAACCCGTTTCAATGTTTTTATTGAAAGTAGTAGTAGTAGGTACTATACTAGGTAGTAGCTACCTACTAGGCTAGTAGGTATTAGGTAGGTAGTAGGTAGTAAACCAAGCATTTTTCTTGATACTAGGTACAACGTCATGGATGGGTAATGGCACACTAGCTATAGCTATATTAGGTAGGTATGCCACATTTCCATATCGAAGGATGCTTAAGCATAGCTAGGTATTCACTGCCTCAATACCTAGGTAGTAGGTAGTGGGGTACTATATGTAGCTATACCTACTACTAGGTAGGTAGCCTAGTATCTATTCATACCATTGCGTACCTAAGCTTAGCTTTGTAGTTATGTTGGAACGTTTCTTCATTTTGTATTCTGGAATGCGTTTTGCATAGGAATTTTGAAATGACTGTCCTCCCGACCTGATTTGTACTGAGAGGGTAGCCTAAGTACTCTAGTGTTACCTATGCTAATTTTATTCTTGTTGTTTTGTTCACTTAGGCTATACCTAGGCTAGACATGTATTGAGTAGTTCACTAAGGAGATTAACGTCTTCCTCTTTACCAATTTTTATTTTATTTTACCGTAACGGTAAATGTGAAAGGAGATGGACGTACGGAGATATCGAGTAGCCTATTAATTCCTTGACCAAAGAATATAGGAATTGGTGTATGTAATGCATTACAGGTGAGATAATTTGAGAAATTTACCGAGATAATGGAAATTTAATTGTCTTTTGTGTATAATTTCACTTCATCCCTGAGGGGCTGGTACTAACCATGTTTAGTACCTGCCTCTGAGGGATGCATGTAGAATCATAAACCAAAGGCAGTAAAGTTCTCATTATCTCTGTAAATGTCTCAAATTATCTCACCTCTACTGCAATACAGTAATCACTTCATTATATCCAGATTAACGAGCTATGCTCTCGTCGGGTAATGGAATGGCAAAATACAGATAAAAGGCAAATAAAAAAAACCACAGCCATCACATTCTAAACTGAAAACTTTTTGCAACAGGCAATTATCTACTTTTCCCCCCCGCTATCTGTAACAATATATAGCCCTTCTTTTTCTCTTTCTTGTAAATGACATACAATTTGGTAAGTAAGTAGCCTAGCTGTGTTTACCCACAATGTGCCATGATTTTATCACCATTAATGTATGTATTTTTGTACAGCAACTTTCTCAGTTGTTACCACATTGTGTTGCCATTCATGAGAAACAAAATGTGTATGCGTGAACTAGTTTTGGCCTAATTTGGGTGTTATACTTACATTATTGATTTGCGTAAGTCAGAGAAGTTATTCAGCTGTATTTAAGATAAAGGCAATGGTAATGAAAATGATATCTTACTTACTGAATTCATTTATGTAGCTATACTTGATTATTATCACATTATATCATTATCATAATTTAAAAACTGATCATCTGCCATAGGCATATAATTAGGCTAGGCTAATGTTTACATTCTTAGAATTGGCTGATTCAGGCCTACTACTGAAATAATTAGGAGAATAATTTTTTAGTGGCTATTTATTATTTTTATTTTTATACATAGACTAATTGTAAAATGGTTATACAAAAGTAAACTAGAATACTTTTTATTAAATTAAAATCTCTCAGTCACAAAACAGCTGTTTCCCAAATTGTTTATGTCATACTTGATTTTGTTCATGTCAGTTCTTTGGTAAGTGGATGTTAATTAACCATCTCTTTTCATTAAGAATTGTTACATAAGCCATAAGAAAGGCTATATACAAGATATACGATGAAATCATGTTTGGGGATGAAATTTTAAATGTTGGATGATACATGAGATCAAGTGATAGACAAGTATACAAGCCATACATCATTTGGTTTAATTCATTTTGCCATATCATGGAAACTGTGTTTGTGTAACACCCTGTATTTACATCTTTAGTACATATGGCATTTCTCTATGATGACTGTCCAAAGCAAATTCATTTTAAAAAGCAAATTAATTTTAAAATACAAAATTGTAGCTGCGGGCAATACTATGTGCTATTTATAACTCAAGTGTTGGTGCCACCAGCCAAAGGGAAGCGGTGTGTGTACGTAGATACCCTACGCACATGATTGCATTTGTATTTTTGGTTGCAATGATAAATATGAGAAAACAGTAAAAATAAAAATGAGAATAGCTTAAAATGAAAGCAAAAAAAAAAGGAGGGAGTTTGTGTGTTATAGCTCCAATGCAAGCGATACCTCTCTCTCTCTCTCTCTCTCTCTCTCGGGATCTCTCGTCTCTCTCTCTCTCTCTCTCTCTCTCTCTCTCTCTCTCTCTCTCTCTTCTTCGATATTTTTGCTTCAACCACCTTTCAAAACAATCCTTTTCCTGACTGAGCTCCTCTACACAGCCTTATTGCCCCTCCTCTCCCATGGTGCTCAGCCCTCTGTCCCCCCTCCCACCTTGAAAATTTCTCTAGGCCTCTCCCACCTGCCAAGCCCATTCTCAGTCTCTTGACAAGTGTAAGCAGTATTACCAACATTTTCCATCAGAGAGTGGTTTTCTGTATTTTTAAAAATAAATATAAAATACATTGTTGGTCCTTGGTCTAATTGTGTCGGATAATACGTATCAGGTTCCTGATAATAAAGATCTAGATGATCAAGTACAGCATATACACCCATTTTTAAACATGTAACTTACGAAGTAATTACCTATAGTAGTTGAAATCTCGCTACTGCTGCAGTCAAATCTTACATATTTTGTGGTGGAGCCACCATCGCTAGTGTTATCTTTAATAATCAAATTATAATTTTAACTTAGTTCAGATGGTCCAAGCCCAGTATGAGTTGGAACTTGCAAAGAAATTTGTACTTTTTTTGAGTTGAATGTTTTGCTGATCTATACTGAGAAACAAACTCTGGTCCTTTTGTAATCTTATTTTTATTTGTGTACCAGTGCCTCATTTTTCCTGGGATTACTTAATAAAAACAATATTATGTATTGTAATGAGGCAAAGGATTAACTCCTCCATTACCAGAACCTTTCATAACCTGTTTCTAGCCAATATGTAAATTAAAACTCACAATAAAAGTATATTATTAGTGATTTCAGATTGCTTGTCACCCCATGAATTCAGGTAAGCACTATTTACCTAAATTGTTAAAAGTCTTTGAATGGTAGCCATAATATAAGCCAGACTGTATCCAACCATAAAGGGATTACATAAATACTAAATACAGCCATACCCCTACATACGAAAGTCCCTACGTACGAAAAATCCAGGTTACGAAGGCAAAGACGAAGATTTTTTTGCTTATGTATACAACAATAATTCAGGTTGCGAAAGGGTGTATGTACTGTAAAGTCAGAGATTCGCCCGGGCCGCCGAGAACAATTTTAAAATTTGCGTGCCGCCAACTCAGTAGACTCGCCACCATCCTCTCGTTCTCCCATTGGTTCCTGATGCTAGTCACCACCGTAAGATCCTGCTCTCTTATTGGTCAACATCTGTCCCATCATGCATCTACATAAAGGCATTCCTTGACCATTTAATTTTGGCAGCGTTATCGTACACACCTGGAATTCGTTCATTCACATAGATTTCGTTTGTTAATGTAAATTCGTGTTAGTAATTTTGCTTTCGTTGTACTGTAAGTTACTTTATCGTGTTGTGTGTGAACTTAATTACTTACGTTATTAGCCATGGGTCCCAAGAATGTTGCTGAAGTTCACTGAAAGAAGGGGATGCTTTCTATGAGGACGAAAATGGAGATAATTAAGAAGTATGAAGCTGGTATGCGGTTAAGTGTGATCGCTAAGGAATATGGCTGAAATCCATCAACGATAGGTACCATCCTTAAGCAGAAGGAAGCCATCAAAGCAGCTACACCTTCCAAGGGCGTGACTATTTTTTCCGAGAGGATCCACTTGCATGATGAGATGGACAGGCTGCTTCTAATATGGATTAAGGACAAAGAAATCACTGGCAATATGATAACCGAGATGGCAATCTGCCAGAAGGCCAGCGCCATTTTTAGTGATCTGAGTGCTCAGGCTGAAGACGATGGAGGAGAAGGGACATCGAAGGCAACCCCAGACTTCAAGGCTTCTCGGGGTTAGTTTGATAAATTTCGTAAACGGACTGGCATCCATTCAGTGGTGTGGCATGGGGAGGCGGCCAGCTTCGACATGAAAGCGTCCCAAGCCTTTGTTAAGATGTTCGACGAGATGACAATCAAGGAAGGCTACAGTTCTCAGCAAGTCTTCAACTGTGACGAAACTGGCCTTTTTTTTGAAAAAAATGCCTCGTCGGACGTACATCACGGAGGAAGAGAAGAAGCCACCCGGGCATAAGCCTATGGAAGACAGGCTTACGCTTGCACTTTGTTCTAATGCCAGTGGGGATTGTAAGGTGAAGCCCCTACTTGTGTATCATTCCGAGAATCCTTGAGCCTTCAAGGCCCACAAAGTGCTAAAGGAGAAGCTTCCAGTGATGTGGAGGGCTAATGCGAAAGCCTGGGTAATGAGACTTTTGTTCACTGCGTGGGTAAATCTGTGTTTCTGCTCGATAGTGAAGAAATTCTTGGAAGAGAAGCGCCTCCCTCTGAAATGTTGTTGGCCAATGCTCCTGCTCACCCTCCTGGCCTCGAGGAAGATATCCTAGCGGAGTATTCTTTCATCAAGGTTCTTTATCTTCTGCCTAACACCACCCCTCTCCTCCAGCCCATGGACCAGCAAGTGATATCAAACTGCAAGAAGCTGTATACAGAACATCTTTTCAAGAGATTTTTCTATGTCAACAATACCACAAACCTCACTCTGCGTGAATTTTGGAAGGAGCATTTCGATATCGTGATATGCATCCGACTCATCGATCAAGCTTGGCAGGAGGCTTCGAGTCGAACCTTGAATTCTTTGTGGAGGAAACTCTGGCCTGGTGCCATATCCACCTGAGACTTTGAGGGATTCAACGTGGGTGAAATGGATGCAGATTCAGAAATAGTTGACGATCCTGAAACTGTTTTCGCAACCAGATCTTGATGAGAACGTTGCACTCGGCAAATCCATGGGGCTGGTCGTCGATGAGGACGACATCAATGACCTTCTCGAGGAGCACCAAGAGGAGCTTACGACGGATGACCTGAAGGAGTTGGAGGCCATGCAACATAACGTCGTTCAAGAAGAGTTCTCTAGCAGCGGCGAGGAGGAGGAGGAGGAGGACCCTGTGACAACGGCAGAAATTAAATATGTTCTAGCTGCTTTTCATAAAGTGCAAACATTTGTAGAAAAGAGAAACCCCGAAAAGGCTTACACAGGTTGTATGCTTGCGCAGTTCGATGACATTTGCCTGAGTCGTTTCAGGAACATTTTGAAAAGCAGGCAGAAGCAATCTTCCTTGGATAGTTATTTTTTAAAGAGGCCTTTAGTAGTAAGCAAACAGGAAGGTCCAAGCGATACGAAAAAACAGAAAATTGGGAGTGGTGAAGAAATTGAAATTTTTAGAAAACGTGAAGTAAAAAAGTAAAAAAAAAAATGAAAAAATCAGAAAAAGGCAAAAATAAAGAAATTTAATTTTAAGTTTGTTCATGAAGCTTACCTGTCAGATATATATATAGCTGTATTCTCCGAAGTCCGACAGGATTTCAAAACTTACGACACACGCAGTGGGAGTCAGGTGGTTAGTACCCATTCCTGCCGCTGGGAGGCGGGTATCAGGAACCATTCCCATTTTCTATTCAGATTTTCTCTGTCGCCGGTACTGTCAACACCTGTTTTCAGTACCTCCGTCTTAGGATTTTGAAACTTCTTTTGCTACTTAAGTATCCTGATTGTCTTTTGGTTATTGAACTTGGATTTGTGGCTAGGCATATGCTTTTTGTGGACTGTTTTTGATTTTGGCTTGATTTTTCCTTAACTAAGATGTCTGGATCTAGTTCGGCTAGTGCCAGAGTATGTTGTATGGAAGATTGTAAGGTGAGGCTACCGAAGGCTTCGGTAGACCCACACACAATATGCACGAGTTGTAGGGAACATGTATGTATGATTGATGATCGTTGTAAGGAGTGTGAAAGTCTATCTGATTCGGGTTGGAAGGCGTATGAGTCCTATGTGCGCAAGTTAGAGCATGATAGGATCAGGAGGTCTTCCTCCAGGAGTATGTCAGGCAGTAGATGTAAGGGCAGTAATGTTTCTCCTGTAGTTTTTGCAACTCCTAAATCTGTAATGCCTTCGGGCCCTGAAATGGTGTCTGTGGAGGGTAATGCCCTATCTGGAATTCTTGAGTCCCTACGTACTCTAGAATCCAAAGTGCTCGCCTTGGAGGGTAGAAGTGTTGTTAGTGCAGTGAAAGTGCCCCTAGTGTTGTGGAGGGGGCGTCAGATCGGCCCTATAATGCCTCTAGGCCTGGACCTCTGTCTAACTCCCAGGAATCAGGTAGAGGGCAAGTCGAAAGCCGAAGGAGGGTTACGGGGGCTCCCCACCGATCTGGCGTCCCTTTGGCAGGACCTGTTGACGCTTCCGAGGCTGCCAAGGAGCGTGCTCGTGCACGTATCCTTCAGGAGTGCTTCTCATCATCTGAGGCGTCCTCCCCGCACAGGAGTTGGAGCTCCAGGAAGGACTCGCGCCCTCTGAAGAGAACTAAGACGCTAGATGTCGCACAGGCGGCCATCGTCTTTGGTTTCTCAGAGGAGGATGCGTCACGTTCTTTCGCTCCTTCTGCTTTGCGGTCGTCGCCTGAACATTTGGACTACTCTCCACCGCAAAAGAGAGCAAAGACGCAAGATGTCGCACAGGCGGCCGTCGTCTTTGGTCTAAGGGAGGAGGATGCTTCAAGTCCTTTCTCTTCTGCTGCCTTGTGGTCATCTCCGGAGAGTTTTGCTGCCTTTACTCCACAAAAGAAGACCAGGACGTCATCCGACGATGACGCTTTTGAGCGCCCCAGTCGCTCCAGGGATAGAACTGTTGCGGTCCATGTGAGAAGGAAGAAGGCGTCTCCTCGCCCCTCGTCTTCTCACAGGATTAGCCCTTCACCTGAAAAGGAGTCTTCTTCTACAAAGAAGATTATCCTTTCTATGCAGTAACAACTTGCTACGTTGCTTGCCGAGAGAGAGGCAGAGCCGCGTCGTCTGAGGAAGGATGATAGACTGCTGATCAAGAGGTCTAGACAGTCCCCCTCGCCTTCTCTGCGCTCTTCTCTTTCTCCTGTTTCGTCGCCCTCTGGATTTCGTGCGAACATCTTCCCAAACATTCTTCTGTCGAGAGGAAGGAACGTTGTTACTCTTGTAGCAAGGATTGTTTTCCTGCTCCCCGAGACGCTCCCCTCTCCTCTCTTCGTGGCGCTCCGTATGCGGAACGTGACGTTCGCTCTGCTGCGAAGCAGGATGTGGTTCAAGCTGCTAAGCTTGACGCCGTGCAAGCGGCTTTGCTTAGTCAAGCAGCTCGCCAAGACGCCCCTCGTTCGTCCCTGAGGGACGCTCCGTCTGCTGCCAAGCTTGACGCTTATTCGGCAGCTAAGCTGAACGCTTCTCAAGCTGCGAAGCTGGACGCTTTGCATGCAGCTTTGTCACAAGCTGCTCGTCACGCTTGTCAGGATGTCCAGCGTGACGCTTTTCTGGACGCTTGTCTGGACACCCAGCGTGACGCTTTTGTGGACGCTCGTCTGGACGCCCAGCGTGACGCTTTTATGGACGCTCGTCAGGACGCTCGACGCTTTGCTGGACACTCGTCAGGACGCCCAGCGTGACGCTTTGCTGGACGCTCGCCAACGCTCGGACATTCGTCGGGACTCCCATCGAGATGCTACTCATGAAGTTTGCACATCTGTTCCTGAACCTGCTGACGCTGTTTTGGAAGACGCACCTTGTACTTTGACCTCGTCTTCTCAGCAGCGCTCCTTATTGAAAATTGGCCCTAAAGGACTTATACCTCTTCCTTCGGGGGTCTCCTCTGCCACTCCTGCGGAAGAGGGAGAAGTGAGCAGTGCTTCAGAGTAAGCAAAAGAAGAACAACCTTCAACGTCAGCGTCTTCTGACTATCAAGTCTTGGTTCGCTTACTTTGTGCTTCATTTGGAGATAAATTCCAACCCTCGGCTCCTCGCTCTCCTCCTTCTCAGTTTTCTTCTTCGAAAACCAACAAGACTCTGGGATTTGGGAAGATGACGACTTCGCTTTCGACCAAGAGGGCATTTAAGAAGGTCCATGATTGGATGGAGTCGAGGAAAGCACAAGGCAAGACCTCTTTTGCCCTGCCTCCATCAAGACTTAACGGCAAGGCAGGCATTTGGTATGAGACAGGGGAGGACGTCGGATTAAGAGCTCCCTCCTCTGCCCAAGGTGACTTTGCCAGCCTGGTTGACGCACCGAGGAGGTCTCTCCTTTCGTCGGCGAAGGTGGCTTGGACACCTTCTGAACTAGACCACCATCTTAAGGGCCTCTTCTGTACAGTGGAGGTATTTAATTTTTTGGACTGGTGTTTGGGGGTACTAGATACACAGTCTCGTAGTCAAGATTCGATTAGCCTGGGGGAGCTGTCCAGCGTTCTGGCGTGTATGGACAAGGCCGTCAGGGATGGTTCGGAGGAGCTGGCTTCGCTTTTTTGTACAGGGCTCTTAAAAAAGAGAGCGTTCTACTGCAATTTCACTGCGAAGTCAGTTTATCCCTCGCAGAGGGCAGAGTTGCTGTTTGCCCCTCTTTCGAGCCATCTCTTTCCCCAGGCTATGATCAAGGATCTGGCTGGCAGCCTGCAAGAGAAGGCTACACAAGACCTTCTAGCACAGTCTTCTAGACGTCCTGCAGTCCCTTCGACGTCTTCGCGAATGCAAGCTTCTAAGAAGCAGAAGCCCTTTCGAGCCGGAGCTTCCTCGAGACCGCCTTCTCGAGAAAGAGGTCAATCCAGAGGCAGAGCCCCTTCTAAACTCAGGGGTAAAAAATGAGACTGCAGTCCTTCAGTCACCAGTAGGACCCAGGCTTCGTTTATTCGCAAAAGCCTGGAGAGAGAGAGATGCAAACAGCTGGTCGCTCAACATCATCGAGCAAGGATACAAGATACCTTTCCTGAAGCCGCCTCCGCTGTGCACGACACCCAGGGATCTGTCACCCTCTTACCATCAGGAGAAGCAGCAGATTTTATACAATCTGCTCGAGCAAATGCTCGAAAAGAGAGCGGTGGAACAGGTTGTGGACCTAGAATCCCCGGGCTTCTACAACAGGTTGTTCCTGGTGCCGAAACAGTCGGGAGGTTGGCGACCAGTTTTAGACGTAAGCAATCTGAATCTTTTTGTGGAGAAACAGAGGCTCAAGATGGAGACGCCTCGGTCAGTTCTTGGGGCCTTAAGACAAGGCGATGGATGGTGTCATTAGATCTTCAGGACGCCTATTTTCACGTCCCGATCCATCCCCAATCGATGAAGAGTCTGCGGTTTGTCCTGAGAGGAAAAGTTTTCCAATTCAGGGCTCTTTGCTTCGGATTGAGCACAGCCCCGGTGATCTTCACGATTTTAATGAAGAACATGGCGAGGTGGCTTCGTCTTGCAAACGTCAGAATCTCTCTATATCTAGACGACTGGCTCATTCGAGCATCTTCGAAAGCACAGTGTCTGAAGGACCTTCAATCAACTTTAACTTTGGTGAAGTCCCTGGGACTTCTGGTGAATTTTGAAAAGTCACATCTGATCCCAACACAGTCCATTGTGTATCTGGGGATTCAGATGGATTCAGTGGCTTTTCGAGCTTTTCCGTCCCAGGTACATCAGCAGCAAGGCTTAGACAAAGTGTCAGCCTTCCTAAGGAAAGAATCATGCTCGGTGAGGGAATGGATGAGTCTGTTGGGGACCATTTCCTCGCTGGAGAAGTTTGTTTCCTTGGGGAGACCTCACCTCAGACCTCTCCAGTTTTTCCTGACGGAGAACTGGAAGTTCCTGACGGAGAACTGGAAGGACAAGGAAAATCTCGATATGGTTTTGAAGATCTCGAGAGAGGTAAAGGATCACCTAAGTGGTGGCTCGATCCTGTAAAGCTGTCGGAGGGATTTTCCCTCAAGCTTCAGAGCCCCGACCTAGTGTTGTTCTCCGACGTGTCCACCACAGGGTGGGGAGCAACACTAGGGGGGGAAGAAGTGTCAGGCACCTGGAGAGGGGAACAGGTGTCCTGGCACATAAACCTCAAAGAGCTAGCGGCCATCTATTTGGAGCTCCAATTCTTCCAAGACAGGGTCTCACATCAAATAGTCCAGATCAACTCGGACAACACCACAGCTCTGGCCTACATCAAGAAATAAGGAGGAACACACTCTCGGTCCCTGTTCAATCTAGCGAGAGAGATCTTGTTGTGGGCAAAAGCACGGGACGTAACGATCCTTACGAGGTTCGTCGTAGGCGTAGAGAACGTCCGTGCAGATCTCCTCAGTCGGCAAGGTCAACTGCTGCCGACCGAATGGATTCTTCACCAGGAGGTGTGCCAAGAGCTGTTGGGGTTATGGGGACGTCCTTTCGTAGACATCTTTGCGACGTCGAGGACAAAGAGACTTCCACTGTACTGCTCCCCGGTGCTCGATCCAGGAGCGGTAGCGATAGATGCCCTTCTCTGGGACTGGACAGGGATGGACCTGTATGCCTTTCCCCCGTTCAAGATCGTAGGAGAAGTTATGAGAAAATTTGCAACGTCAGAAGGGACGAGAATGACGCTGATCGTCCCGTTCTGGCCGGCAAAAGAATGGTTCACAGAGGTCAGGTCCTTTGTAGTAGACTTCCGGAGGACGCTTCCTTCAAGGATAGATCTACTCAGACAGCCCCTCTTCGAGGGGTACCACATAAATCTCCCCGCTCTGAGTCTAACTGCGTTCAGACTATCCAAAAGTTGGCCAGAGCGAGAGGCTTTTCAAGACCTGTGGCAAGAGCTATTGCCAATGCAAGGAGAGCTTCCTCTTTTGCAGTGTACCAATCGAAGTGGGCCGCTTTCAGGAGTTGGTGCAGAAAGAAGGGCATTTCCTCTACCACGACCTCTGTGAACCAAATAGCTGACTTTCACTTTACCTGAGGAATGACTTGAAGCTTGCAGTCCCGATGATCAAAGGCTACAGAAGTGTGCTGTCTGTAGTCTTTAGACATAGAGGCGTGGACTTGGCGAACGACAAAGATCTTCACGATCTCTTAAGATCCTTCGAGACCACGAAGATCCCTCAACCTAAGTTGCCGTCATGGAACTTTGACGTAGTCCTTAAGTTCCTGATGTCCAGTCGTTTTGAACCTCTTCATGATGCATCACTAAGGGACGTTACCAGAAAGGCTGTCTTCCTAACTGCTCTGGCGACGGCGAAGAGAGTTAGCGAAATTCAAGCTATTAGCAAGCACGTTGGCTTTAAGGGGCACAATGCCGTTTGTTCATTGAGCCCGACGTTTCTGGCTAAGAACGAGAATCCGTCCAACCCTTGGCCCAAGAGCTTTGAGATTAGGGTATGGCCGAAATCATTGGACAGGAGCCAGAGAGAGTCCTGTGCCCTGTCAGGGCTCTCAAATTCTATTTGCAGAAAATGAAGGAATGTCGAGGTCCTTCTAACAACTTGTGGTGTTCGGTCAGGAGACCAGACTTACCGATGTTGAAGAATGCCCTGGCATTCTTCTTGAGGGACACCTTTAAGGAAGCGCATCCATCTTGTGAAGACAGTGACATGAAGCTGTTAAAAGTGAATGCTCACGAAGTGAGGGCTATATCTACCTCGGTAGCCTTCCAAAAGAACATGGCACTCAATGACATTTTGAGTGCCACCTTTTGGCGTAGCAACTCGGTGTTCATTTCACACTATCTGTGGGATGTGAAGACGACATACGAGAACTGCTATTCGCTAGGACCATACGTTGCCGCAGACACTATGTTGGGGGCAGGAAGTAGCACTCATCCTATCCTGTAGAAAATGGTTAGGTGAGCTTTTAAAATTTTATATTGAGTTATGGTTGTAGGGTCGACCGCCTGAGGCGGACTTCCCTTCCTTTAGCCTAAGTTATGTGGGAATTAACTTTTGTTAGGCTAGGTCAGGTGGTGGTTTTGCTTCGTTGCCCTCATAGTATGGTCAAATGGTCTAGTCACATTGTGGTCACGCCCCCGTTGACAGATCATCTAGAACTCACCAGCTACATAGGTCACTACCTTGCTGGAGACTCTAGTAAAGCAGAAGCAGACTTGGGTGACAGTAATCACGAAGTCAGCTATGCTAACAGGTAAGTAACCAAGATGTCAATCATCTGCATGTATATGTTTCCTAAAATCCTATTCTGTCTCTCCCTACCTCCAAAGGTGGGATTCAGCTATATATATATCTGACAGGTAAGCTTCATGAACAAAATGATTATTGTTATGATAGAATAAAGTTTGTTCATACTTACCTGGCAGATATATATATATAATCAAAGTGCCCACCCACCTCCCCTCAGGAGACAGTGGCACTAGAAAATCTGAATAGAAAATGGGAATGGTTCCTGATACCCGCCTCCCAGCAGTGGAAATGGGTACTAACCACCTGACTCCCACTGCGTGTGTCGTAAGTTTTGAAATTCTGTCGGACTTCGGAGAATACAGCTATATATATATCTGCCAGGTAAGTATGAACAAACTTTATTGTATCATAACAATATCATTTGTTTGTAAAGTTAAGTGTTAATGTTTTCTGCCATTTGTTAATGTGTTTCTTAAAGTTTAGTGTTAATGTTTTCTGCCATTTTTTAATGTGTTTTGTAAAGTTAAGTGTTCATGTTTTCTGCCATTTGTCCTCCTCCTCTGTCGCCACTTTCTGACATTGACTCACTCGAAAGGTAAGGTTCCACATTTTACTACATACTTACGCACATGTACGTACAGTATTGCTTGTACCCTGTACACCAATAAACTTTATTTGTTCCGACACGGCATACAAACCTTCGGTCCTTTTACAATAGGACGTTACTAGCGGCAGCTGGATAGGTCGTAAGCTTTCGAACAAGGGGTTCGGTAGTTAACTGCTTGTCCGACAGGCGCGCGCGCGCGACTGGGAGGTAAACAAACCACTTTTGCTTTCGGCCTGCTGGCGTGTAGACGTGTATCATCGCTCTCTGCCCGCTTCATCGTCGTTGCTTTCGCATGGTTGTGTTTTTCTTTTTCTATTTATATAGTGAAACTGAATTGTAAGTACAATCATTTCATATTTATTTCCATTGAATTCAATTGTGAATTAAAGGATCTTGGTTTCTCCATGCCCTCCGATTACCCGAGTGCCGGGACTGAAGGGCGTAAGTGCGGGAATTCATTTTTCCCAGAAATGATCCTCGTATTGTGTATGCTCGGTGCCGAGAGCGGGAGAGCGCTCGCTCCGAGCTTATATTTTGGTTGCAAATGTGTAGATGAAAATCGTAAGTAAGTGCCCTTTTCATTTATATTTTTTTGACCTGTATGCTCGTTGCCGAGCGAATGCGCTCGGCACGAAAACTTATTCTGTATGGAAGTGGAATCGCAAGTACAGTATTCTTTTTCATTTTCATATATTTATTTTGATTGTAGCAATACTCATTTTGGATCAGTTTCCGTTCTTACCCGGAAATTGATCCTTTCCCCTTTTTATTTGAATGAAGTGAAATCGCAAGTGCAGTTCTTTTTCATTTTCATATTTTATTGAGATTGCATTATTTCTTGGATCAATGTTTCCGCTATTTCCCGGGAATTGATCCTTCCCCTTTTTATTTTGTATGAAGTGAAATCGCAAGCGCAGTATTCTTTTTCATTTCATCATATATATTTGATTGCATCAATTCATTATGGATCAAGGTTTCCGTTCATAATCGGGAATGGATCCTTTTACCTTGCGCTCGGTACCGAGGGCGCAAATGCGCTCGATCCGAGCCCTTATTCATTGTGAAGTGAATCGTAATGCAAGATTCTTTTTCATGTTATTCCTTTATTATTATGATGCATCAATATTTATTTTGGTTCAAGTTCCGCTCAATCAGGGAATTGATCCTTATGCCCTTGCATTCAGTGCCGAGGGCACGATTGCTCTCGGGCTCTTATTATTGTTGTTGGGTACATGGGTGCTGTGCGGGGGTGGGGGAACGAGAACCCCCCCCCTCCCCCCCCCCTCGCGCTCAGCTCCCACAGATGGCCCTTCCCCTTGGGGGGGAGGTTATCTGGGTTCTTCTCCTCGCCCGATCCGTCGAGCGCGGGCGGGGGAGGGCGCTCGGTGCCCGATGTACAATTGTATTCGGGGTCTTCCGCTCGTTCGGTGTGGGGCTCACCCCCGCGCGAGGGGACTTCTCCCACTTAATCACTACTACTGTTATTTCCGCAGGTGCTATTGCCATGAGGTGGACCTTGGTGAGGTATGGGTGTCCCTTCGATTTGCAGGGCGTGCCTAGTGTCAGGGGCGGCGGTTCTATGTCTGGGCCCCCCCTGCTGCGGGTCACCCATGGAGTGGTGACCACGAAATAACGATATCGACTCCAGGTGACGACGTCCCTCCTCAAACCTGGTTGTAAACTCCGCCTCACGTGGTAACAGTCTTGCCTACAGCCGCTGTGAAGTGCCGTTCGCCGTACCGAGAGAGTGCCGCCGCCGCTCGTGGTTGCCGCGACCACACTTCCGCTGCCCTAGAGCTCGCCCCTGGACCTGCCGCCGGTACCAGGATGTTGCTGGCTGCTGCTCCACCTCCTGTGTTTCTGGTGCTGCCTGCCGTACCTGCCGATTCTGTACTGACTGTCCATGCAGTTGCTGCGCTGGCTGTCCCTGCCGTTGCTGCGCTGGCTGTCCCTGCCGTTGCTGCGCTGGCTGTCCCTGCCGTTGCTGCACTGGCTGTCCCTGCTGATGCTGTGCTGGCTGTGCCTGCTGTTCCTGAGATGCCCATACCTGCTGACGTCGTCCCTGTTCGTGGTGGTACTACCCCAGATTTGGTCTGTCTGTACAGGTGCATCTGGGCCCTGTGGCTTCGGCTACAGCAGCCCCGGCTCTGCCCTGGATGGCAGATCTTACGTCTGTCCTGAGGAAGCTGACGAAGAAGAGGAGGAACGTCGTCTTCATCTTCTTCATCGTCGTCGGCTGCCGCCTCTTCCCCTTCGACTTCTAAGGCTTCACAGCCGAGGAAGAAGAAGGTTGCCTCCTCCCTCCTAAGAAGTCTCCCTCGGGAGCTTCTCGGGACCCGTCTCACCTCGGTGGGACGGGAGGGTTTCTTCCGCTGGTCCTCCTGCTCCTTCGGGAGCGGGGCCCGTCTCTTCTTCCGCAAGGAAGAAGACTACGGGGACCAGAGGGGTACCGGCTAACACCGGTACTTCCTCGCCTGGTGTCAGTGGTTCTGCCACTGTATCAGGGTCCGTCTCGGCCTCTCGTTCGCGGGAGGTACCGAGTGTACGGTTGCCTACCAGCGACCGTGCAGCCAGGAACCAGACCTCTGAGCCCGCTCAGCGTCAGGTTCACGGCACGGAGCGGAAGACTGGTGACAGCCGCTCACGCGACTTCTCACCAGACCAGCTCTCGCTCTCGCGGGCGACCAAAGCTTGGCTACCCGGGAATGACCGTGACGGTCCACCCGACCGGCCAACGGGGCTTGAGGCTAGGAAGAGGTCCCCCCGTTCGCCAGTGCCAGCCACGGCTGGAACCAGCGACGTGACGTGCCGTGAGGACAAGCACCGGTCTCAACTGTGTGACAGTGGAGCCTGCAGGTCGCCTGACCGTCGCTCTCACAGAGAGCGATCGGGTACGGCAACCAGCACCAGCTCTTCTGACACTCGAGATCGGGGCCGCTGTGCTCAGTCCAGCCGTTCTCCACAGCGAGACGGTTCGACCAGGCCTGCAGCTCGATCGCCACCACGGGTTGACGATCGCCTGCAGCCCTCCAAGCCTGCTGGTTCTGCCAGCGAGCGAGGAGGGAGCGTCAGGTCTGCCTCTCCCGTACCTTCAACCTCCTCGGGTTACACCGGGAGGAGCGAGGTATTGAGGAGTGATCGAGGGGTGTGCGCCCCTCATGATCCCACCACGACGCCCTACGTGCCAGGCACGGTTCTTGGACCGGCCAGGACGTATGCGCAAGTGGATGGAGAAGACCGAGAGGGCTGTCGCTGTTGCCCCTTCTTAGGAGGAAGGTTCTCGGAATATGCTCTTGTTCGAAGGGCTTAACGGTCCTACTCTGCAAGATGCTGTGACTTCCGAGGTCCAGAGGAACTTTGCCGAGGTTATGGCGCTGATTCGTCAGCACAACGACCTCGGGGAAGGATCGCCGCTCCCACCAGCAGAGCCACGTCTCGGCTCGAGTCGTTTTGGGGTCCCGAGAGGGAACCCAAATCGACGGTGGGTCTGCCGCGATCGGAGCTTGCCGACTGTGTTGAACCAGGTAGTCTCTCGTCTCCGGACAAGAAGGCTCTCTCAGTTCTGGCCGGGTCGAAACAAGCTACTTCACCTCCTCTACTGCGACAGAGGCGTTTCTACGTGTCTTCGGACACCGTAATTTGAATACCCCTTAGGTCCTCCTGAGAGGTTTCGACCTCGACGAGGACTGGAATGAGTCGGAGGACGGTATCGGCTCTCTCCTGTCAGGTGTCGATCAGCCCCACCCAGACGACGTTCACAGTGGCGGCAGACCCTTACCTACAGTATGAGTTCGTAACCCTCCTCGGGAAAACGTTTTCTCCTGACGATACGTTTTTATACATTCAACTTACCTGTCAGATATATACATAGCTAAGACTCCGTCGTCCCCGACAGAAATTCAAATTTCGCGCCACTCGCTACAGGTAGGTCAGGTGATCTACCGGCCTGCCCTGGGCGGCAGGACTAGGAACCATCCCCGTTTTCTATCATATTTTCTCTGTCGCCGGTGGTATCAACATTGTTGCTATTACCTCCTGACTTAGATTCTTATTTCATCCTTTGATCATCGTTTCTCGGCTTTTTGGTGACGTATCTGGATCGTGTTTTGGCATTCGCTACTGTGGACTGTTTTTGGAAATTGCTTTTTGATTTTTCTCAGTATGTCTGATTCAAATGTGAGTGTGAGAATGTGTGTGAATGTAGGCTGCAGGGTGAGGATACCGAAAGCTTCGGTTGATCTCACACTGTATGCCGTAAATGTAGGGGGTTTCAGTGGTTCTGCCTAATAATACTTGTAATGAATGCGAGGGATTAAATCAATTGCAGAAGAGTGGAAGACTTTAACTTCTTATTTGAAGAAGTTAGAGGGGAGGGATAGGGTTAGACGTCTGAAAGGTGTGAGTTCAAGGCCTATTGAGCCTTTTACTGATAATTCCTAATCTACTGATTTCGATTCTCCCTATGTTTCTCATTCACAAAGTGTACTTTCGGAATGGCCTCGGAAATCGCCGATCTGAAAGCTACGATTCGAGACATGAAGTCCAAAATGGCGGACTTACAAGGTAAGGCTAGTGAAAGTGAGCATTCAGTGAAAGTGAGTTCCCCCAGTGTTTGTGGAGGGGGCGTTTGATCGTCCCTGCGACGCTCCCCAGGCCTAGACCTCTTCCAAGCTCCCATGCCCAGAGGAGAAGGAAAGAAAGTCGAAAGCCTTAAGGAGGTCGTGGGGAATCCCCAACGGTCAGAAACGTCCCTTCAGCTAGCTCTGTTTTCGTGGCAGGCTGCTCAAGGGCGCTCTAGAAAAAGCGTCCTTCGTGAGTGTTTCTCATCCTCTCCCTCTCCCTCACCTAAACGAGGGTGGAAGGAGTCGAATTTATCGAGGCCTCTGAAGCGTCATATGAAAGAACCCGAAATTGATTCGAGCCCAGAGCGTTTCTCAGATGACGCTCCCTCTTCTATTAAGAAGGCGAAGGTGGCGTCAGCGTCACCCGATGAGTACGCAGAAGTACCCTTTCCGACTTCTTCCCCGGTTGATGACGAAAGGCGTCATGCAGTTGACGTGGGAGAAGCTTCAAGGAGAATTATTATGGCAGTTCAAGAGCAACTGGCCTCTCTAGTGGGAGTTTTAGCGCCTTGTAGGAAGGACGTTGCGCTTCCAATCAAGAAGTCTCGTCCTCTCTCCCCTGCTAAGCGAGAAGCGTCATGCAGACGTGAAGCTTCTAAACATATTACAGAAGCTTCGGGTTCGAGAGCGAGATCGTGCTTACGAAAGTTACGTAACGCCAGAGAGACGTGAGACGTCCTTTTAGACATGAAGCGTCTTTGAAAGCTGTTGGTAGACGTGAAGCTCCAACCAATATTTTGGCGCCAAGTAGGAACGACCTTTTGAGAGCGGAGCGTCTTCCAGGCGCGAGGCGTCATCCGGACGTCAGCAGCCAAGTAAGCGGGAGGCGTCAGCCAGGACGCCTTGGCGGACGAGAAGCGTCATCCAAGCGGGAAGCGTCTTCTATTTATCGAGAGAAGCCTGAACTTTTGGCGCCTTCCAAGGCTATTAAAGCGGGGAAGAGGAAAGAATATCATTCCCTTAGCCCCTCTCCTATTAGGAGTTTGTCTCCTCCAGAGGAGGAACGTACAGAGGTGGGAGCGGAGACTCATTTAGATCCCGAGTTGGAAGGAAACTCGGATGAAGAATATCAAGGAAGAGAAGGACTGTCGAACTATAAAGTTTTGACTGCCTTGCTTCTAGAGGAGTATGGAGACGAATTGACTCCTGCCGCTCCTCCTTCTCCGCGCTCTCTGTTTTCGAGTGCTAAGACGAAGAAGTCTTCGTCTTTTCTCAAAATGAAGCCCACCCATTTCAATGAAAATGGGCCTCTACAATCCTTAGAATCTTGGATGAAGTCTTAGAAGGACTTAGTAAGAACGGTCTTCTGCATGCCTCCAGCGAGACTAGCTGGTAAAAAGAGGCATTTGGTATCAGACAGGAGAGAATATGGGTATTGCGTCCCGTCTACGTCAGAAGCAGACTTTTAGACCTTAGTTGAACGCTTCACGTCGACAAGGTCTCAACTCGGCACGGATTACGTGGGGCATTTCTGAACTTGGACCATCTCCTCAAGGACTCTTTCATGTATTGGAAGTTTTCAACTTCTTAGATTGGTCCCTTGGGGGATGATGTCCAAGAAAAGCATGATTCGGAAGGAATCGAACCGGAAGCCCTTTTGTGCATATTGTCTTGTATAGACAAAGCGGTACAGGATGGCTCTTTTGAAATCTCCTCTTTGTTTGGAGCAGGTCTTCTAAAGAAGAGGACGGTATATGGTGCCTTTTTAACCAAGGCAGTCTCCCACGCTCAGAGGGCAGCGCTGCTTTATTCGCCATTGTCTGACTTTTGTTCCCTTCTCAGTTGGTGAAGGACATTGCTCATTCTTTAACTGAGAAGGCGACTCAGGATCTTCTGACGCAGTTCAGCAAGGAAGAAGAAGCCTGCTTCTACATCTGACAAGAAAGGACCGAGTACATCGGTTCAGCCCTTTCGAGGTGGTCCGACCTCCAGACCTCCCGCAAGAAGGAAGGCTCCGGAGAAGAGAGGTAGGTCTGCCTTTCGTCCCTTGAAAAAGGGAAAAATGAAGCTTCTCCTCCTCCAAGCACCAGTAGGTGCCAGGCTCCTGGGATTTGTGGAGGCCTGGACACTTATAAACACAGACGCGTCATCGTTGGCTATAATAAGGAAGGGATATCGTATCCCTTTCCTGAACACTCCTCCCCTAACGTCAATACCAAGGGAAACTAACAGCCGAGTACAAGGATCCTGTGCTGAGGGATACTCTTCGATCGATGGTGGAACAAATGTGGGACAAGAGAGCGATAGAACTAGTACTAGATCAAAACTCCCCGGGTTTTACAATCGCCTTTTTCTGGTTGCGAAAGCCTCGGGAGGCTGGAGACCAGTACTGGACGTCAGCTCTCTGAAACAAATTTGTTCGGAAGGAAAAGTTCTCCATGGAGACTTCTGCTTCAGTCCTGGCGTCATTACGACAAGGAGATTGGATGGTGTCTCTAGATCTCCAGGACGCTTACTTTCACGTCCCGATCCACCCTTCATCGAAGAAGTACCTCCGTTTCATGACGGGGGGAAGGATCTTTCAGTTCAGAGCCTTGTGTTTCGGCCTGTCCACAGCTCCTCAGGTCTTCACAAGCCTGATGAAGAATGTGGCGAGGTTCTTCACCTCAAAGGAGTAAATATCTCTCTGTATCTGGACGACTGGCTCATCAGGGCCAGATCAGAGAGACAGTGGCTTGGAGGACCTGAAGTTAACTTTAGATCTGATCAAAGCGTTGGGATTGCTCAATGAACCTCGAGAAGTCGCAGCTGACCCCCAGGCAGGACTTAGTCTATCTGGGATTCGGATGGATTCTCGGGGTTTTCGAGTATTTCCTTCGCAAGAGAGAATCGCAAAAGGTTTTGTGGATAGTCTCTCTCTTCTTAAGGAAGGAACATACGTCGGCGAGGGAATGGTTTGAGCCTTCTAGGGACCCTTTCCTCGCTCGAACAGTTCTTCCCGCTAGGAAGACTTCATTTACGTCCGCTTCAATTCTTCCTCAAGAAGTCTTGGAGTTGGAAAACTGGACAACTTTCGGACGTCTTTCCCATTCCAGTGGAGATAAGATCGCACCTGGAATGGTGGTTGCCCCCTCTGGAAGAGAACAAAGGGATCTCTCTAAGGACACAGAACCCAGACCTAGTGTTGTACTCCGACGCGTCGGAGAAATGGTTGGGGAGCAACATTAGGCTCGAAGGAGGTGTCCAGGCAACCTGGGGAACAGCGCAGGTGACTTGGCACATAAACTGCAAAGAGCTCTTCGCCGTGCATCTGGCTTTGAAGAGTCTAGAACCTCTGGTGTCGAACAAAGTGGTGCAAGTAAACGTGGACAACACCACCGCACTTGCCTACATTCGAAAACAGGGAGGGACTCACTCCTCGTTCCTTTACGAACTGACGAGAGACCTTTTGCTTTGGACGTCTCACAGGAACACTCCCTTCTGACAAGGTTCGTGCAGGGAGTAAAGAATGTGAGGGCGGACAGACTCAGCAGGAGGAACCAGGTCTTCTATACAGAGTGGACCCTACACGAGGAAGTGTGTCAAGATCTCTGGTCGCTGTGGGGGACACCTCATGTGGATCTCTTCGCCACATTCATTTCCAAAAGGCTGGCAGTCTTTTGCTCGGTCGTGGAAGATCCAAGAGCTCTTATGGTAGACGCCTTCCTGCTAAATTGGTCTCGAGTAGACGTATATGCTTTTCCTCCATTCAAAATCCTGGGATTAGTATAAAAAAAGTTTGTGGCGTCAAAGGAGACGAGGATGACATTGATAGCCCCTTTTTGGCCGGCCCAAGATTGGTTCACGGAGGTGGTAGAGTGGATCGTAGACTTTCCAAGATCCCTACCAAGAAGGACGGATCTTCTCAGACAACCACACTTCAAGAGGTACCATCAAAACCTCCCCGCTCTCGCTCTGACTGCCTTTCGACTATCGAAAGACTCGTCAGAGCGAGAGGGTTTTCTCGCGAAGTTGCAAGCGCGATCGCGAGAGCACGCAGAACCTCCACTACGAAAGTATATCAATCGAAGTGGGAGGTTTTTAGAAGGTGGTGTAGATCTAGGAAGTTGTCCCTCCTCCACTACCTCTATAGCGGAAATTGCTGATTTCCTTCTATTCCTGAGAGAGCAATCTCATCTAGCTGTATCCACAATAAAGGGATACAGAAGTATGCTCTCGGCTGTCTTCAGGAATAGAGGATTAGATCTGGCAGATAATAAAGATCTCCCAGATCTCATAAGGTCATTTGAGACTTCAAAGTCGAAGGAACCGGTCCCTCCGAACTGGAACCTAGACGTGGTCCTCAAGTTTCTTTCATCTGAAAGATTCGAACCTCCTCATCTGGCTTCGTTTCGAGACATCACCAGAAAATGCCTATTCCTATTATCTTTAGCTACGGCAAGAGAGTTAGTGAATTACATGCTCTGCAAGATAAAGTAGGTTTCAAGGGAGACTAGCTATTTGCTCGTTTAAGACACTGTTTTTAGCTAAGAATGAGAATCCCTCGAATCCCTGGCCTAAGTCATTTGAAGTCAAAGGCATATCGAGTCTCGTAGAAGAGAAGCAGAAAGATCTCTATGCCCTGTAAGAGCTCTAAAGTTTTACATTCAGAGAAAGCATCAGATGGGAGGCTTTAGATCAAGGTCTTTGGTGCCGCGGTAAAAGAACCCCACAAGACTGATTGTCCAAGAATGCGCTGGCATTCTTTGTGAGGAACGTCATTACAGACGCGCATAAGGTCTGTTCTGACGAACAGTTACGACTGTTGAAAGTTAAAGCTCATGAAGTGAGAGCAGTAGCGACGTCTCTCTCGTTTCATAAGAATATGTCGCTTAAAAACATCAATAGATACGACATTTTGGAGATGCAACTCAGTATTTGCATCTCATTACTTGAAAGACGTTCGTGTGACATATGAGAAGTGTTTTTCTCTAGGTCCGTTCGTATCGGCGGATACGATTCTGGGTACGGGAGCCGACACCAAATCCTTAAAAGTATATACTTTTCTTCTTTTTAGATATGGTCTGGAATCTCTTCGAACAATGGAGGACTTGTTTACCAACGGGCGGCCGTCTATGTTGTTCAGTAAGAGAATCTTGTCATATCTAATTAGATGAGTATAATTTTTTTTTTTTTTTTTTTTTTTTTTTAGAATTATGTATGTGTGCGTAGTGGATTTTGAGTTACGGTTGTTGTGACGAGTTCGGGGATAACTCGGAACAAATCCTTAGTTCTAACATATGGTTAGGATCAGGTGGTCGGGATTGGTTGTGTGCTCCTTCATAAGGTGTATTGGTCATTATAAGTGGATCAGCACCCATTGACAAAGTCCTTTCAGGCTCTGGCCGAGTAAGCGGATAAGACCCCATCGGCAGACCCACAAGAACTCTTGGCCATAGATCATATATCATCGCTAAAGTTTTTTGTTTCTTGAGGTGATGCAAGACTACTGGGCAAACATCCACGAAGTCTACCACCTATCAGGTAGGAACCAAGGTTTTATTTTATACCTACAACATATGTTGTTTACCTGTCTATTCCATATCGTAGCGTCTCTTACCTTTCCACCGAAAGGTGCCAATCAGCTATTGTATCTATCTGACAGGTAAGTTGATTGTATGAAAATGATATTGTTATGTTACAATAAAGTTTCATACATACTTACCTGGCAGATATATACAATTAAAGGCCCACCCACCCAGCCTCCCCGCAGGCGGAGACAGGTGGAGAGAGAAAAATATGATAGAAAAAAACGGGGATGGTTCCTAGTCCTGCCGCCCAGGGCAGGCGGTAGATCACCTGACCTACCTGTAGCGAGTGGCGCGAAATTTTGTGAATTTCTGTCGGGGACGACGGAGTCTTAGCTATGTATATATCTGCCAGGTAAGTATGTATGAAACTTTGTATTGTAACATAACAATATCATTTTCCCAGGCTCTGGAGAGGCCATCGCGTAAGGTGATGGCTGCTTCCTTTTCTCTCCAACTGCTAGTTCCGCTGGAATGCGAGCCAGTATCCAATTCCTCCCCCCATTTCCCTCTCTCCTTACGGCTACGAGGGAAAGGGGAGGGATACTAACGAGATTTCTCTGTAAGATCCCACGGTAGGGGGCTGCGCTACCGGGGGGACCTTCGGGGTCCTACCTGACGTAAGCCCCCGGTCGTTGAGGAGGATCCTGCCCCTTTCTCGATTTTCTACGGGAATCGAGAGGATCACCAGCCGATATCGTTTGACGAATTCAGTGGGGGTTTCGCAGAGTGCTTAGAATTCTACGGAATTTCTAGCGCACTCAGAGTGTTCGAGTTTTTTACGATCTCCAAACACTTAGGCGAGACCACGGTCCAAAGTGAGCGAGAATCCCCGATAATTGTTACACGATAATCGGGAACCTCGCTTATGCTCGAATTCCTGTAATTTAGCTAGCATTTGGGAAGAAGACTGTTGCTGAAAGAAGAGTATCTCACAGTAGGCGATTAACCTGGAATAGAGAAGAACGGACGGGAACTTCCAGTTTGGCTTGAAACTATCGTCGTTCGGTATTCTGGTTCACCATTGAAGCTTTCCTTTGGGAAAGACTTCTCCTTCACTCTCTTGACTAGAGAACGAAGGCGGTCGATCTCCAATCCTTATTCTCATTCCTCGAGGGGAAAAGAATTTAGGATGGAGGTCGTGGTACAGAACCTACAAATATACTACGTATATTACCCTCGCGACATGATTCTTTTAACAGTTGAATTGTCCGGGGGGTAGGCGCATACCGTAGTTAACTCTACGGTTTGTGACCGAGACGAATTGTATCTTAATTGAACTGCAACTCGGGGTTGCCTGCAACCTCCCAGCAGTTATCAGTTTCGATTTTAGATACTTGGTATTGTCACGACAACACCAAATCAGCTTTTGTATTTACCGAAATCCGTTTCGTTTAAATATAATTGCTCGAGCGTATTCTTTATGCTCGATGGTTCTAGCCGAACGCATTCCTTCGTGGAAGGGATTAACTGGCAACTCAGGATGACGAGTCACCGAGAGCTACTGCGTATTGAACTGCCTGATAGCAGCTCAGTATCAGCTAGGTCTCGGAGATGCACGGTCGGTTTACGCCTCTCTCTCCCCTGGTTTGATTGACTACCGAACCGTATCTCTACCCAACAATCATGGACTTAGGTCTCTGATTAACGGGGATTCTCGCAATAATGAAGGACCATCTACTGCTGTGACGCTCGATTTCATCGCCTTCGACATTGCGAGAATTTTCAACAGAGATATCTCTTGGACTCTTTCATCTTTCTGTTTACCGCACGGTAACAGAAGTCTGTACTAGTCTCCCGCTGCATCGCACCGCGATAATGCGAATGATTTTTGCAGACATCTGAGTTTGTCTTCAAAATATCTCGTATTCGTAGGTGTGCAATTATTCATTGTTCGCCCGCAATTAACAGATGTGTCAGAAGACATCGCCTACTCTCCGACCTGACAGCTCTACTTCCAAATGTTCAGCCCATGAGAAGCAGTTCTTCTGGCAGTATTTCCCTGTGTCTTCATTACTGAAAAGCGCTCCGCTTTTATTGCAACTACGATCCTCACCGGACAGCAATGAATAGCGGTTAGCGTTCTCAGTGTTTGTAGCACAGGTTCAGAATCTTGAGAATCCTACTCTCGGTTCAGCTGTGAAGACGTAGGTTGCATTTTCTGTACACCTTCGTCTTCAACGACACATAGTGTTGTTTTTCCTTCCTTAGCTGAGAATCAACTATACTATGAGATATCTTGCCATCAGGGACCTCGGTCTCTAGAAGGCAATTGACTTTCGCCTGTTGGGCACATGCCTTAAGAGAATCATCACCTGCGCCTTCTGGCATCGGTGACGAACAAATTATTTGTTTAGTCTCTTGGCATAACCCTTTTAAGGCGAAGGTCACGTGACTTGCTCGGGTGCTTGGACAACTTGCCTCCTACCAAACGCAGTCAGTCGGCAGCTGTCAGAGCGCCCAAGTCAGTTACGAACTTCGCTGTGGACTTAGTTTGGTTGTTCCATAACAGCCTTTTCTTCGTCCTAACGGCTTGTCACAGTACCCATACCATCGACACCCACCATTGAGTGTCGGTGTCCTATCCACTACCGAGAAGAACTTCACTGCATGGGGATAGGAGAATGTGAGACACTTCGCTGCAGACGGATAGACCAGTATGGGTACAGGACATCACCGAAGTCGAGAAGAGGGATAGGTCATACGACCATTCCCTTCTTTTCCTCTGAGGTATTTGCATGACTTTTCCTGCAAGTCAAGCATCCAGGGGGATTCGTGACGCTCGATTTCGTACCGACTCGTAGCGAAGACTCAGAACCCTTCGGTTCCTGACGATCGGTTAGAGTCCTTCACAATCCCCTCCCAATAATTGACTTCACCGCCTTCGATGCGAAGGAGATGCTGCTTTGTCCTGTGAAAGCGCGACCACGCTTTCTGAAGAAACTCGACATCCCAGGCTGAGTGTTGAAGACTCTTCGTCAGCACCAAGATGACCTAGAAGTACACTCCCTCGAGTTACACAAGAACTTCTCCGTGGCGCAGGTACTGAAGGCAGGGGTCTGGTACAACCTAACCACTGGCACCTCCTTCTTCCTTTTGGATATTGCCCACAGGTCCTTGGATCGTTTTCCTTGGGACCCGTGGTGGCTGCTCAACACGTTGTGTAGCTAACCCAGACCTAGCAGGCTGAACAGCATCGAGTCCTTGTGTCTGTAAGAATAGATAAGTGAATGAGAGAGTGACTGGCTTCTCTTCCTATCTTTTTCTCCCCCTCTACCTGTGGGTAGAGGGATACGGTCATCCACCTTGCTGGATAAGGACGAGATGCAGGTGAGCTACTCGACAGAGCCCCATCCTATCCCTTTCACTAGGGATGGGAGCGAATATCACCAACTTCTCCTACAAGGGGGGGGAAGTGGATGCCAACAAGAGACAAACCATAACTTTATGTTGCCTCTTGCAAATAGGAACTTGTTCTTGTTTGCTGGTACGAAGAGATACGCTTGCCCCTCTCTCTTAGTACTTGGTCCAGAGGTCTGACCATGATCCTGCGGTGCACACCCCGATCAATCGGACAGAGGCTTGAATCCCTCCCTCGCTCTTTACGACCAGGGAGGCATTCCAAGGTTGGGCGAACACCCAGTCTGTTCACAAAAGACTCAGATTCCTCCCACCAAGAAGTGAGTCTTCCTATTGTAAAAGGACCGAAGGTTGTATGCCGTGTCGGAACAAATGACAATTTGTCCAAAATTGCATTTTTTCCTAACTATACAAACCTGAGGTCCTTTGTTCCGACACTGGCATACAAACCTTCGGTCCTTTTTTACAATAGGAAGGTACTAGCGGCAGCTGGATAGGGTCGTAAGCTTTCGAACAAGGGGTTCGGTAGTTAACTGCTTGTCCGACAGGCGCGCGCGCGCGACTGGGAGGTAAACAAATCACTTTTGCTTTCGGCCTGCTGGCGTGTAGACGTGTACTATCATCGTTCTCTGCCCGCTTCATCGTCGTTGCTTTCGCATGGTTGTGTTTTTCTTTTTCTATTTATCTAGTGAAACTGAATTGTAAGTTACAATCATTTCATATTTATTTCCATTGAATTCAATTGTGAATTAAAGGATCTTGGTTTCTCCATGCCCTCGATTACCCGATTACCCGAGTGCCGGGACTGAAGGGCGTAAGTGCGGGAATTCATTTTCCCAGAAATGATCCTCGTATTGTGTATGCTCGGTGCCGAGGGCGGGAGAGCGCTCGCTCCGAGCTTATATTTTGGTTGAAAATGTGTAGATGAAAATCGAAAGTAAGTGCCCTTTTCAATTTTCATTTATGTTTTTTTGACCTGTATTCTCGTTGCCGAGCGAATGCGCTCGGCACGAAAACTTATTCTGTATGGAAGTGGAATCGCAAGTACAGTATTCTTTTTCATTTTGATATATTTATTTTGATTGTAGCAATACTCATTTGGATCAGTTTCCGCTCTTACCCGTAAATTGATCCTTTCCCCTTTGTTTTTTATTTGATTTGAAATGAAGTGAAATCGCAAGTGCAGTTCTTTTTCATTTTCATATTTTATTGAGATTGCATTATTTACTTGGATCAATGTTTCCGCTATTTCCCGGGAATTGATCCTTCCCCTTTTTATTTTGTATGAAGTGAAATCGCAAGAGCAGTATTCTTTTTCATTTTTCATATATAGTATTTTGATTGCATATTCAATTCATTATGGATCAAGGTTTCCGTTCATAATCGGGAATGGATCCATTTTCCTTTTACCCTTGCGCTCGGTACGAGGGCGCAAATGCGCTCGCTCCGAGCCCTTATTCATTGTGAAGTGAATCGTAATGCAAGATTCTTTTTCATGTTATTCCTTTTATTATTGATTGCATCAATATTTATTTTGGTTCAAGTTCCGCTCAGTCAGGGAATTGATCCTCTTGCCCTTGCATTCGGTGCCGATGGCACGATTGCTCTCGGGCTCTTATTATTATGTGGGTCATGGGTGCTGTGCGGGGGTGGGGAACGAGAATCCCTCCCCCCCCGCTAAGCTCCACAGATGGCCCTTCCCCCTTCGGGGGGGAGGTTATCTGGGTTCTTCTCCTCGCGCCGATCCGTCGAGCGCTGGGGGAGGGCGCTCGGTGCCCGATGTACAATTGTATTCGGGGTCTTCCGCTCGTTCGGTGTGGGGCTCACCCCCCGCGCGAGGGGACTTCCCCCCACTAATCACTACTACTGTTATTTCCGCAGGTGCTATTGCCACGAGGGTGGACCTTGGTGAGGTATGGGCGTCCTTCGATTTGCAGGGCGTGCCTAGTGTCCAGGGGCGGCGGTTCTATGTCGGGGCCTGCTGCGGTCACCCATGGAGTGGTGACCACGACAACGATATCGACTCCAGGTGACGACGTCCCTCCTCACCTGGTGTACTCTTCTCACGTGGTAACAGTCTTGCCTACAGCCGCTGTGAAGTGCCGTTCGCCGTACCGAGAGGGGGGAGGGGGCGTGCCGCCGCCGCTCGTGGTTGCCGCGCTACCTGCGACCACACTTCCGCTGCCCTGAAGCTCGCCCCTGGACCTGCTGCCGCCGGTACCAGGATGTTGCTGGCTGCTGCTCCACCTCCTGTGTTTCCGGTCTGCCTGCCGTACCTGCCGATTCTGTACTGACTGTCCATGCAGTTGCTGCGCTGGCTGTCCCTGCCGTTGCTGCGCTGGCTGTCCCTGCCGATGCTGTGCTGGCTGTGCCTGCTGTTCCTGAGATGCCCATACCTGCTGACGTCGTCCCTGTTCGTGGTGGTACTACCCAGACTTTGGTCTGTCTGTACAGGTGCATCCGGGCCCTGTGGCTTCGGCTACAGCAGCCCCGGCTCCGCCCTGGATGGCAGATCTTACGTCTGTCCTGAGGAGCTGATGAAGAAGAGGAGGAAGTGTCGTCGTCGTCTTCATCTTCTTCATCGTCGTCGGCTGCCGCCTCTTCCCCTCTTCACTTTTATTTTGGCTTCACAGCCGAGGAAGAAGAAGGTTGCCTCCTCCCTCCTAAGAAGTCTCCCTCGGGAGCTTCTCGGGACCCGTCTCACCTCGGTGGGACGGGAGGGTTTTAGGTTCCTTCCGCTGGTCCTCCTGCTCCTTGGAGCGGGGGCCCGTCTCTTCTTCCGCAAGGAAGAAGATACGGGGACCAGAGGGGTACCGGCTAACACCGGTACTCCTCGCCTGGTGTCAGTGGTTCTGCCCCACTGCATCAGGGTCCGTCTCGGCCTATCGTTCGCGGAGGTACCGAGTGTACGGTCGCCTACCAGCGACCGTCGCCAGCCAGAACCAGACCTCTGAGCTCGCTCAGTGTCAGGTTCACGGCACGGAGCGGAAGACTGGTGACAGCCGATCACGCGACTCTCACCAGACCAGCTCTCGCTCTCTTCCCGTGGCGACCAGCTGGCTAGAAACCCGGGGACGTGAACGGTCCACGACCGGCACGGGCTGAGGCTGGGAAGAGGTCCCCCCGTTCGCTGGTGCCAGCCACGGCTGGAACCAGCGACGCGACGTGCCGTGAGGACAAGCACCGGTCTCACTGTGACAGTGTAGCCTTGCAGGTCGCCTGACCGTCGCTCTCACAGAGAGCGATCGGGTAACGGCGCAACCAGCAACCAGCTTCTTCTGACACTCGAGATCGGGGCCGCTGTGCTCATCCAGCCGTTCTCCACAGCGAGACGGTTCGACCAGGCCTGCAGCTCGATCGCCACCACAGGGTTGACGATCGCCTGCAGCCCTCCAAGCCTGCTGGTTCTGCCAGCGAGCGAGGAGGGAGCGTCAGGTCTGCCTCTCCCGTACCTTCAACCTCCTCGGGTTACACCGGGAGGAGCGAGGTATTGAGGAGTGATCGTGAGGGGTGCGCCCTCATGATCCCACCACGACGCCCTACGTGCCAGGCACGGTTCTTGGACCGGCCAGGACGTATGCGCAAGTGGATGGAGAAGACCGAGAGGGCTGTCGCTGTTGCCCCTTCTTAGGAGGAAGGTTCTCGGAATATGCTCTTGTTCGAAGGCTTAACGGCCCTACTCTGCAAGATGCTGTGACTTCCGAGATCCAGAGGAACTTTGCCAAGGTTATGGCGCTGATTCGTCAGCACAACGACCTCGGGGAAGGATCGCCGCTCCCACCAGCAGAGCCACGTCTCGGCTCGAGTCGTTTTGGGGCCCGAGAGGGAACCCAAATCGACGGTGGGTCTGCCGCGATCGGAGCTTGCCGACTGTGTTTGAACCAGGTAGTCTCTCGTCTCCGGACAAGAAGGCTCTCTCAGTTTCTGGCCGGTCGAACAAGCTACGTTCTTCACCTCCTCTACTGCGACAGAGGCGTTTTGTTTCGTACGTGTCTTCGACACGTATTTGAATACCCCTTCGGTCCTCCTGAGAGGTTTCGACCTCGAAGAGGACTGGAATGAGTCGGAGGACGGTATCGGCTCTCTCCTGTCAGGTGTCGATCAGCCCCACCCCAGACGACGTTCACAGTGGCGGCAGACCCTTACTACAGTATGAGTTCGTAACCCTCCTCGGGGGGAAAACGTTTCTCCTGACGATACGTTTTCCCAGGGCCTGACGGCGATGGCTGCTCCTTTTCTTCTCCAACTGCTAGTTCCGCTGGAAGGCGAGCCAGTATCCAATTCCTCCCCATTCCTCTCTCCTTACGGCTACGAGGGAAAGGGGAGGGATCCTACAGAGATTTCTCTGTAGATTCCCACGTTAGGGGCTGCGCTACCGGGGGGACCTTCGGGTCCTACCTGACGTAAGCCCCGGTCCGTTGAGGAGGGATCCTGCCCCTTTCTCGATTTCTACGGGAATCGAGAGGACCACCAGCCGATTACGTTTGACGAATTCCGGTGGGGGTTTCGCAGAGTGCTTAGAATTCTACAGAATTTCTAGCGCACTCAGTGTTCGAGTTTTTTACGATCTCCAAACACTTAGGCGAGCCCACGGTCCAAAGTGAGCGAGAATCCCCGATAATTGTTACACGATATCGGGAACCTCGCTTATATTGCTCGAATTCCTGTAATTTCTAGCATTTGGAAGAAGACTGCTGCTGAAAGAAGAGTATCTCACAGTAGGCGATTAAACTGGAATAGAGAAGAAACGGACGGGAACTTCCAGTTTGGCTTGAACTATCGTCTTCGGTATTCTGTTCACCATTGAAGCTTTCCTTTGGGAAAGACTTCTCTTTCACTCTCTTGACTAGAGAACGAAGGCGGTCGATCTCCAATCCTTATTCTCATTCCTCAAGGGGAAAAGAATTTAGGATGGAGGTCGTGGTACAGAACCTACAAATATACTACGTATATTACCCTCGCGACATGATTCTTTTAACAGTTGAATTGTCCGGGGGGTAGACGCATACCGTAGTTAACTCTACGGTTTGTGACCGAGACGAATTGTATCTTAATTGAACTGAACTCCGGGGTTGCCTGCAACCTCCCATCAGTTATCAGTTTCGATTTTAGATACTTGGTATTGTCATGACAACACCAAATCAGCTTTTGTTTATTTACCGAAATCCGTTCGTTTAAATATAATTGCTTGAGCATATTCTTTATGCTCGATGGTTCTAGCTGAACACATTCCTTCGTGGAATAATGGATTACCTGGGCAACTCAGGATGACGAGTCACCGAGAGCTACTGCGTATTGAACTGCCTGATAGCAGCTCAGTATCAGCTAGGTCTCGGAGATGCACGGTCGGTTACGTCTCTCTCTCCCCTGGTTGATTGACTACCGAACCATATTCTCTGCCCAACAATCATGGACTTAGGTCTCTGATTAACGGGGATTCTCGCAATAATGAAGGATCATCTACTGCTGTGACGCTTGATTGCATCACCTTCGAAATTGCGAGAATTTTCAACAGAGATATCTCTTGGACTCTTTTCATCTTTCTGTTTACCGCACGGTAACAGAAGTCTGTACTAGTCTCGCCTGCTGCATTGCACCGCGATAATGCGAATGATTTTTGCAGACATCTGAGTTTGTCTTCAAAATATCTCGTATTCGTAGGTGTGCAATTTTATTCATTGTTCGCCCCGAATTAACAGATGTGTCAGAAGACATCGCTACTCTCCGACCTGACAGCTCTACTTCCAAATGTTCAGCCCATGAGAAGCAGTTCTTCAGGCAGTTTTTCCCTGTGTCTTCATTACTGAAAAGCGCTCCGCTTTCATTGCAACTACGATCCTCACCGGACAGCAATGAATAGCGGTTAGCGTTCTCAGTGTTTGTAGCACAGGTTCAGAATCTTGAGAATCCTTCTCTCGGTTCAGCTGTGAAGACGTAGGTTGCATTTTCTGTACACCTTCGTCTTCAACGACACATAGTGTTTGTTTCTCCTTCAGCTGAGAATCAACTATACTATGAGATATCTTGCCATCAGGACCCTCGGTCTCTAGAAGGCAATTGACTTTCGCCTGTTCGGGCACATGCCTTAAGAGAATCATCACCTCGCCTTCTGGCATCGGTGACGAACAAATTATTTGTTTAGTCTCTTGGCATAAACCCTTTTAAGGCGAAGGTCACGTGACTTGCTCGGGTGCTTGGACAACTTGCCTCCTACCGAACGCAAGTCAGTCGGCAGCTGTCAGAGCGCCCAAGTCTGTTACAAACTTCGCTGTGGACTTAGTTCGGTTGTTCCCATAACAGTCTTTTCTTCGTCCTAATGGCTTGTCACAGTACCCATACCATCGACACCACCATTGAGTGTCGGTGTCCTATCCACTACCGAGAAGAAGAACTTCACTGCTTGGGGATAGGAGAATGTGAGACACTTCGCTGCAGACGGATAGACCAGTATGGGTACAGGACATCACCGAAGTCGAGAAGAGGGATAGGTCATACGACCATTCCCTTCTTTTCCTCTGAGGTAATTGCATGACTTTTCCTGCGAAGTCAAGCATCCAGGGGATGGGGATTCGTGACGCTCGATTTCGTACCGACTTCGTAGCGAAGACTTCAGAACCCTTCGGTTCCGCCTGACGATCGGTTAGAGTCCTTCACAATCCCCTCCCTAATGGACTTCACCGCCTTCGATGCGAAGGAGATGCTGCTTTGTCCTGTGAAAGCGCGACCGCGCTTTCTGAAGAAACTCGACATCCCAGGCTGAGTGTTGAAAGACTCGTCAGCACCAAGATGACCTAGAAGTACACTCCCTCAAGTTACACAAGAACTTCTCCGTGGCGCAGGTACTGAAGGCAGGGGTCTGGTACAACCAGACCACTGGCACTCCTTCTCTACCTTTTGGATATTGCCCACAGGTCCTTGGATCGTTTTCCTTGGGACCCGTGGTGGCTGCTCAACACGTTGTGTAGCTAACCCAGACCCCTAGCAGGCTGAAACAGCATCGAGTCCTGGTGTGACTGTAAGAATAGATAAGTGAATGAGAGAGTGACTGGCTTCTCTTCCTATCTTTTTCTCCCCCTCTACCTGTGGGTAGAGGGATACGGTCATCACCTTGCTGGATAAGGACGAGATGCCGGTGAGCTACTCGACAGAGCCCATCCTATCCCTTTCACTAGGGATGGGAGCGAATATCCACCACTTCCTCCTACAAGGGGGGGGAAGTGGATGCCAACAAGAGACAAACCATAACTTTATGTTGCCTCTTGCAAATAGGAACTCTTTCTTGTTTGCTGGTACGAAGAGATACGCTTGCCTCTCTCTTAGTACTTGGTCCAGAGGTCTGACCATTGATCCTGCGGTGCACGACCCCGATCAATCGGACAGAGGCTTGGATCCCTCCCTCGCTCTTACGACCAGGGAGGCATTCCCAAGGTTGGGGGCGAACACCAGTCTGTTCACAAAAGACTCAGATATCCTCCCACCAAGAAGTGAGTCTTCCTATTGTAAAAGGACCGCGCAGGTTTGTATGCCGTGTCGGAACAAATGACAATTTGTCCAAAATTGCATTTTTCCTAACTATACAAACTGAGGTCCCTTTTACCACATAGTCCCACCTCATGCCCCCCACCCCACTCTGCAGTTTTTGCTTGGGCCAAAAGCAAAAGTGATTTGTTTACCTCCCAGTCGCGCACGCGCGCCTGTCGGACAAGCAGTTAACTACCGAACCCCTTGTTCGAAAGCTTACGACCTATCCAGCTGCCGCTAGTACCTTCCTATTGTAAAAGGACCTCAGGTTTGTATAGTTAGGAAAAATGCAATTTTGGACAAATTGTCATTTTACACATAGTCCCACCTCATGCCACCCCTCACTCTGCAGTTTTTGCTTGGGCCAAAAGCAAAAGTGATTTGTTTACCTCCCAGTCGCGCGCGCGCGCCTGTCGGACAAGCAGTTAACTACCGAACCCCTTGTTCAAAAGCTTACGACCTATCCAGCTGCCGCTAGTACCTTCCTATTGTAAAAGGACCTCAGGTTTGTATAGTTAGGAAAAATGCAATTTTGGACATTGTCATTTACAGGTACAGTCACGATTAGGTTAGGTATTGAATGGTCCAAATTGTTGTATTTCATTGTTTATTGGTCAATTTAGCTTTATTATAAAATTTACTGCGGTGTTTTTGTAGGGCCTTGAACGAATTAGGCAATTTACATGTAAAACGTAGTTCTAGATACGAAAAAATCAGGTTACGAAGGCCGCTTCGGAACGGATTAATTTCGTAACCTTAGGCACTACTGTAGTTATATTTGATGTTCTTTCTCAATGAAATTTGTGCCTTTGAAATTGTTATATAACCCTATTATATGACCTTTCAACTTTTGAACATATAATATACAATAACCAGAGAACAAGAATGATTTTAGTAACAATATACGTACATATATTCTCCTAAATACGTAACAGTAATACGGAGGTAACAGGTATCGGTATCGGTATCGGCTTTAAAAGCTGGTATTGGTATTGGCCAAAACTTTGGTATCGGTGCATCCCTACTGTACATCTATGTGAAGGAACTGTTGGCAATCTTCCTCGGTCTGCAACACTGCTCGACAGGTTTCGGGAAGGATAGTGGCAGTATTTGCGGACAACACGACAATGCTGCCGTACATCTGCAAGCAAGGAGGTACGCTTCCTTCACTCTGTATCAGACAGCGACAGAGCTCCTGATGTTGGCAGAACAGCGAAGAGTAATGATTCTTACTCGCTTTGATCAGGGCAGGATGAATGTCATAGCAGAGAAACTCAGTAGATGGAACCAAGTGCTCCCAACAGAATGGACACTAGAGCTCCAGGTGTGCAAGGATCTGTGGAGTCTTTGGGGACAGCCAACAATAGATCTATTTGCGACAGCAAAGAACCATTTTCTGCCAGTCTTCTGTTCACCAGTTCTGGAGCCTCGGGCATGGGTGACAGACGCTATGCATCAAGATTGAACGGGGCTGGACTTGTATGCTTTCTTGCCATTTGCAGTGATTCAAGAGGTGATCAACAAGTTTGTGAGTCATCAAAATGTCTCCATGACTCTTGTAGCTCCATTCTGGCTGAGGAAGGAGTGGTTTCCGGACGGTGTTCTTCTAATTGTGGACTTTCCAAGAGGTCGCTAAAACAGCCTCACCTGTACAGGTTCCATCAGAGGTTGTTTGCTCTGTCTCTGAAAGGATTTCACTGTCAAGCAAGTGGTTAGAGTGAAAGGCTTTTCAAGACAAGCTGCAGAAGCTATTGCTAGATGTTGCAGATCGTCTACTACCAAGTTCTACCAGTCGAAGTGGTCAGTTTTTAGAAACTGGTGTAGAAGACATAACATCTCTTCCTCTCAAACCAGTATTGCACAGATTGTGGATTTTCTGCTATTCTTAAGATCCTCAAGGAAATTATTGACCTGTACTATTAAAGGGTACAGAGCTATGTTAAACTCTTTGTTCAAGCATAGAGGTATAGATGTATTAGGGCTGTTGCCTCGTATAATAAGGCGCCCTATGAGGTAATGTTAGACTTGCGATAATCTTATGCTAAGTCGGTTGGTATTGCACTTCCATATTCATTGGAGTGTCTTGGGGTTTGTAGATCACTTACGAAGTCGGTATTATCTTCTTTGGTTATGACGACGATGTGTTAAACTCATGATGATTTCTTTCTGATGTGAGGTTCTTAGTAGAAAACACGAAGTATAAAAATACTTATATTCTCTGATATTACATAGTGAAGATCAAGTAGGATTGTACAGGTCTTCCAATGACGATAGCTTGATCGCTTCTGCCAATGATGATGGCTAATTCTATTCTCTCTACATGATAAAGCTTAGGTAAAGAGGTACAGGTCTGCCAATGATGATGGCTAACTCTATTCTTTTCTACATCTCGGTTACAAGTCATAAAGGAGCAGACAGTAGCTCGAACATATTAACATACATACAAAATGAGACACACTACAGATCACGTAGGCCGTTTGAATTATAGGTCGCGGTAGTTGTCTCAAGCAGGGAGCTTGGACTAATGTTTCAAAACAAATGAATGAACACAGTTGACGGCATGTCATCTTAGCCTACATACTTTATCGTCTCTGGTCCGATCACATTCCTGCAAGCAATCTGGTTGACCTCTTTAGTTTTAGTCTTTTATATATATGGAATAATATTCCATATTTTTATTATGTAATCACTTACAGATGTGGGGCACAACAACGACATTAGTGATCTTATTAGATCCATGGATACTTCCAAGACAGAAAAGTCTAGAGCAGTCTCTTGGAATCTGGACGTAGTCCTGAAGTGGCTGTCAGGGGATTCTTATGAACCCCTCTGCTCAGTTTCACTAATTAACCTCACTAAGAAGACCCTTTTCCTGATAGCTCTAACTACAGCCAAAAGGGTCAGCGAATTGCAGTCTCTAGACAAAAGAGTAGGGTTTTCACAAGGTAACAGAGTCTGCTCTATGTCCTTGGGTTTTCTGGCAAAGAACAAGGATGTGGTTTGAGCAAACCTTGGCCACGGACTAGAGGAGGAGGAGTGTCTTCTTTGTCCAGTGAGAGCGCTACGCTATTATTTGAATAGAACAGACAAGATTAGAGGACCTGCAAGTAATCTATGGTGTTCGATGAAGTCTCCGTAACGTCCAATGTCTAAAAACGTCATTTCCTTTTTCCTAAGGAGCTTGATAGTGGAGGCTCACTCTCAATTCTAGGAAGAAGTTTCCCCCTCCATTAATGCTAAGGCACATGAAATGAGAGCTCTAGTGACGTCTATAGCTTTTAGGCATAATATATCCTTAGAAGCTATTATGAACTCTACATTCTGGAAATGTAGATTAGTTTTTTCTGTGCATTATCTTAAAGATATAGAAATCGTTTATGAGAATTGCTCCACGTTGGGTCTGTTGTCGGTGGCTGGCATGGTGTTGGGGGAGGAAGAATAAGGGGCTAACTGTTCCTTTACTGTCCTCTGTTGTCTAGGTTATTGGTTTTGAGTTATGGAAGCCTGGGGGTACTTGTTACCCGGAGTACTCACCGGTCTTATGGTAGGGTATCACTGGTTGTTTTTATGGTGTAGGTTTGTTCGTTAAATTTTATCGGGTCTTAGCCCATGACTGAGAAGTTATTTCTCACTAAAGTAGGGGCGATCATTGGCCAAAACTGCCATACCTTCTACAGGTTAAGAGAGCAATGACCATAGGCAGTATTCATCTGCGACACTCTCTTACCAGGTTAAGTACAATAAGTATTTGATAAATACTTGGGGTATTCCTATATTGAGTCATTACTATACATATGATGTCTTCGATGTCGATCATGTCTATGTGGCTGTCGGGGAATTCTTGTGAACCCCTCTGCTCAGCTTCACCAATGAACCTCACTAAGAAGACTTTTCCTGATAGCTCTGGCTACAGCCAAAAGGGTCAGGGAATTGCAGGCTCTAGACAAAAGGGTGGAAGTTTCATGTGTAAAAATGACATTTTTATAATAAAATTAGATTTTACACATACTTAACAAGTAATTACCTGATTAAAGCCCTTCCTTCCTCCCTGCAGATGGACATGGCAAGCCAAACGAATTGGTTCTCTCTGCAGTTTTGTACCTATCAGTCCCGAAAGTGGGTGGGTCCTACACACGTACACTAGCAATGGTGGCTCCGCCATAAAATTTGTAAGATATGACTGCTGCGGTATTGAGCTTTCAGCTATAGATAATTACTTGGTAAGTATGTGTAAAATCTAATTGTACTATAGAAATGTCATTTTTATATTGTTTACTGAAAAATATTTTAATGAACTGTTAATAGACAGATAACCCTCACAAGAGTAGCAATAACAGGTTTGTGTGTTGGATTCACTTATGGTGAGCAGCAGTACTTGCAGGAATTGGGTGGGAAAGAGGTTCCGTTACTTCTATATTCAATAAATTCACTAGTGGCAACTTTTAAGACTAGCCAAGATCAAGGACACAGGCGGCTCATGAGTTAGTTGTGATGTTGACTTCAAGGCCAGGAGTCCATGAGCCATTCTGTGGCACCACTGTGGCATTGGTTTGTGATGGGGATGTGGCTTCCCATAGGTTTCCATGTTTATAATCTATGTTGAGCACACGAGCATCTATGGCAAGCGACTGTGGCAAGCTGTCACTGATCCCTGGCACAGCTTATAAACAATTGAAACCTATGGGAAGCCACATCCCCACCACACACCGACACCATCCTGTGGCACCACTGTGTCCTTTGTACTCCTGGCCCAAGGGAATATGTACTGTTTCTCTTTCTCTCACAGGATGTCTTTTTATAAATTTGCTATAAATATACCCAGGCATTGCTGTTGGTTTTAGTTCTTATCTTTTATGATTTTATGTCAGTTATAATCGTAATTTTGCAAAAATTGCAAAGAAAAATTAGGAGAGACATGTATGATCTAATAAAGTTACAGCATCTTTGATCACAGTATATTTACATATATATTTTGCAAAATAAAATAAAATTGTTTATTGGAAAAAATATGTATAACTTGGTGAAATTTACAATTGTCTTGTAAAAGAGGCCCCACAAAGAGTTGTCAATAGTAGGTAATTTTCAACTTTTCATAGAAGTTAGGGATAATTTGTTATTATTCTTTTTCTTACACCTTGTGCATTTGCATATCTTCCTTGGCCTTGGGTGATGCATATTGAAAAAGCCTGGTTCTTAAGGGTTGATTATATCTTTTATCTTTGTACAGCTGTCTCCATGACATCTACCTAAGTAACTACATATTCATTTAGTTCTTCCAAAAGATTTCAACCTTTAATTAAGTCATTATGGTAGCCTACATGTTATGACATTATTCATGTGTTGATATGTGAATTGCTATTGTTTTCTCTACTAGGTTATTTTCTTTTATTTCAACACCAGGACAAAATAACCGAACAGTATTTCTTTTAGGCAGCATTATCTTGGTAAATATGTAAAAAAAATACTGTACATTCTAAGAGGGTGAAATATGGATTTTGAAAGTACTATGTATAGTACTAACATGATTCTGAAGGATGGTTATTCCACCATGGCTATACTGTAAACAATAATGGAGTGCACACAGTTAGAAACTGGAGTTTCTGGGTAAGGGGAAGGAACAAAAATAAGCATAAAAGTGTTAACCTACTTCCTAACCTAAATGTAGGATTTGGCGCTTACTGGAGTCTCAGGGTTTTTGTTAAATGTGGGGGCTGTTATAGGCTAACTAAATATTTATGATAGAAATGGGTATTGAATTTGTCAGATTCACATAAAAACTAGCCAAAAATCTTAAGTCTGAGAGTGAGAGAAAACTGTTTTTGAAAACCATACAAGAACTCACTAGTACATGACTAAAATAAACCATGTTGTTTTACAGCTTCAGGTATTAATGAATAGATACAATTTATCAAATGCATCATGAAAGCATCTTAACGTCACCATTGTCTGTTCAATACAATTGCTAAGAAATGAAAGACTGAACAGTCTGTAATAGTAAATAAAAAAAATAATCCAGAGCACATGAAGGGCCACCTGGTCATTGAAAACAAGATATTAAGTACACGCTGACATCAAAGAGATGTATAATCAACCCCCGCTATTCGCTGACTCACGATTTGCGGACTCGCCTGTGCGTGGATTTTTCTATGGACTGTATATACCCATTATTCGTGGAAAATTCGCCTATTCACAGTATTTTTCACTGAGAAATATTCACAAATTAATGTATTTTCGTATGATTTTCATGACCAAATGCTCTTTTTGTGATAAAACATAAAAAGAACTCAGGCCTAAGCATTTTTAGAGAGTTTTTTTGTGTGTTTTAACTATCAAAATAGGCACTTGTGACTGTTTTTAGAGGGATTTGAAGTCTTTGTGGATTTTAGCTATTTGCAGGGGAGTCTGGTACCCATCCCTGTGAATACTGGAGGTGTACTGTATATTAATTTTGTGTGGTCATTTAGACTTGCAGTACAGCCCTGGTTCTATATGTCTGCTCAAGGGACTTGGCCAGGTTTGAGAGAATAGTCAGTAAAAGGTGGTGGTTACCCAGATAAAGAGATGTTATCATGGAATTCATGGCAATGCTGGTGATAATTTCAAATCAGTGGAGTTTGAGGTGGTTGAAAACTGCCCAAAGGTGTAAGAACACCATCTTCTATGGAAAGTCCATCTGATGGTGTCAACATCGTTATTGTGCTTCTGGCACCAGATTAGTGAGCTTTTGTGAAATATTTCTGATGGTCCTCTTCTAGGCACAAGAAAAAGAAAGAAATCAGGACAGTTAAGTGTGATCTCTTAACCATACCAAAAGCACAATACGTACTGAACTCTGAAATGCTTGTATAGACATATTTGTGATGTGATGTACTGGGAACTCTTAATTTATCACACACACTGAAGGCAAGTAGTCATTCACTTTTGGACATCAGGAAAACTGTTTCAAGTGTATTCAAGACAAAAGTTAGGGATCTCATGAATTCTCTAGACCTTCAAAATCATTTTAGGTGCTGAGAGTCCTTACAAAATATGACCTAACTTTGATACTACAGTTCCTTCTAATAGTTCTAAGATTGCTAATGAGTAGCAGAGGCAATGAACAGAATTTGAACATACATGTAATGCATATGAACCATTCTTTTGTTCCGATACGTAATACAAACCCTCGGTCCTTTAACAATAGGAAGGTAACTAGTGGCAGCTGGGACGGTCGTAAGCTTCGAACAAGGGGAGAACGGTAGTTAACTGCTTGTCCGATCGTGCGCGTCGCGCCCTGCGCCCGAGAGGTGAAGAACCACTTTTGCTTTCGGCCGCGGGTGTGAAGGACGTGTTCGTCATCGCTCTCTGCCCGCTTCATCGTCGTATGCTTTGTTTATATTGTGTTTTCTACTAATGGTTTGTTTGACTTGAAAATGAAACTGTAAGTACACTGTTTTCATTTTCATTACTTAATTATGAATCAACATGGAGCTATCGCCGTAGAGACGGCGATTTCCGCTCTTTTCATGAATTGAACCCTTGAATTATGTCTCGGTGCCGAGGGCGGGCGCACTCGCGCCGAGTCATGTATTGTGGGCGAAAGTGTGTAATTGAAAGATGTAAGTACTCTTTTTCATTATATTTTTGCCCTGTGCGTTCGTTGCCGAGAGCTTGATTGCGCTCGGCACGAACCTCTTATTTTGTATGAATAGAATGCAATAAAAGTGGATTCGCAATGCAGTTTTCTTTTCATTTTCATTTATTAATTGCATCAAATTTAATTTTGGATCAATTTCCGCTCTTACCCGGGAATTAATCCTTACGATTTATTGCTGTGAAAGTGAAAATAGCAAGTGCAGTATTGTTCATTTTCATATATATTTATGATAGCATCATATTATTATGGATCAAGTTTCCGCTCTTACCCGGGAATTGATCTTTGCCCCTTTTTAAAGTTCTATGAAAGGTGAATCGCAAGGTGGCAGTATTCTGTTTCATTTTTGTCATATACTTTTCACTGCTGTGCGGGGGTAGGGGAAGCGAAGGTCTGCCAGGAAGTCGTCGGAAAGCTCTCCCGCGACTCCCTTGGTATCCGATTCTTCGTCTTCTTTCCTGCCCCCCCCCCCCCCCGCTCAGCTTCCTCGTATTTTGTTTTTGGGGTCTTCCTTCCGTTCGGGGTGGGGCATGTCTCCCCCCCGTGCGTGAGGGAACCCCTCTTACTAATCTGTCTGTGCTACCGCAGGTGCTACATCCGTGGGAGACGACCTTGGACAGGTATGGGCCACTGCGGCTGCAGGGCGTGCCTAGCATCCACGATCTGCTGCAGCGTCTAGCGAGGTCTGGGGCGGTGACCTTGGAGTGGTCTCCACTACAACCTTCACGGCCGCTTATGCTGCTTCCCCCCGCTGGTCTACACTCCCCATGCTGTGTCGGTGACGCCGTCTGCCGCTTCTAGGGCCGGTCGCTGCCGTACCGAGGAGGGGTATGCCCGCCGCCCCGTGTGTTTTCTTCGTGTGTTGCCTGCCCCAGACTTCCGCTGTTCCAGCAGCTTCGCCCCTGGACCCCGGCCGCCAGTACCAGGTTCCCGCTGGCTGCCGATGATTCTACGAGGCGATGGCTGGGCCTGCCATACCTCTGATGTGGTTCCCGCTACTGGCTTGGCTGTCCCTTCTGTGTTTACCGCTGCCGCTGTTCCTGCCGCTCCTGAGCTGGTTGCTGTTCCTGTCGCTCCTGGTTCCTGCGCCTGTCCATGCTGGTCCTGCCCATGGTGTGTCTTCCCCAGTCCCAGGTCCTTCCGGACAGGTGCAGTCGGGCCGTGTTGCTTCGGCAATAGGCTCGACTCCGGCCTGGATGGAGGACCTGACGACTGTCCTGCGTGAGCTGACGAAGAAGAGGAAGGTGTCATCTTCGTCTTCGTCTGTTGCTGCCTCTTCCCCTTCGACTTCTAAGGCCCATAAGCCGAAGAAGAAGAAGGCTGCCTCCCCCCCTAAATAAGATCTCCTTCGGGAACTTCTAAGGGCCCGTCCCACCTCGGTGGGACGGGGGTCCTTCTGCTGGTCCTCCTGCTCCTTCGGGAGCGGGGCCCGTCTCCCCTTCCGTAAGGAAGAGATAGACGGGGACCAGAGGAGTATCGGTTAGCTCTGGTACTTCCTCGCCTGGTGCTAGCGGCGATGCCGCTACGCCAGGTTCCGGCTCGGTCTCTCGTTCGCGGGAGATCCCGAGTGTACGCTCTCCCTCGGGAGACCGTGCAGCCAAAGTTTCGGCGCCAGAGTTCGCTCGGCGCCAAGACCACGGCACGGAGCAGAAGGCTGGCGAGAACCGCTCAGGTGACTCTCGCCAGGCCAGCGGCCGCTCTCGCAGCGACCAGCTGGTAACCGGGTTTTGGTTTTATATTCCCCCTTCCCCCTAAGAAGACTCCTTCGGGAACTTCGAAGGGCTCGTCACACTCCGGTGTGACGGGGGGGTTCTTCTGCTGGTCCTCCTGTTCCTTCGGGAACGGGGCCCGTCTCCCCTTCTGAGAAGAAGAAGAAGACGGGGACCAAGGGTGTGCTGGCTACCGCTGGTACACCCTCTGCCTGGTCTTGGCAGCTCTGCTGCTAAGCCAGGTACCGGCTCTGTTTCTCGTCCGCGAGAAGTTCCGAGTGTACGGTCTCCTTCGGTGACGTGCAGCCAAAGTTAAGACGCCTGAGTTCGCTCAGCGTCATGACCGAGGCACGGAGCAGAAGACTGTCGAGAGCCGCTCAGGTGACTCTCGCCAGGCCAGCGGCCGCTCTCGTAGCGACCAGCCGGTACCCCGGGTGGACGTGACGGTCTCTGACCGGCCACGGGTTGAGGCTGGGAAGGGGTCCCCCGGTCCCCTCGACCGACGGTACCAGCCTCGGCTGGTACCAGCGGTTTGACGTGCCGCGAGGACGCTCACCGGTCTCACCGCGAAAGTGAGCTCTGCAGGTCACCTGACCGCCGCTCACAGGGACCGGGCGGATACGGTGACCAGCAGCAGCTCGTCTGACGCACGGGACCGGGGTCGACGTGCTCAGTCGAGCCGCTCGCCACAGGTGAGCGGCACGGCCAGGCCTGCAGATCGATCCCCACCGCAGGTTGGTGATCGGCTGCAGCCCCCCACGTACGCTGGTCCTGCCAGCGAGCGGGGGGGGAGCGTCAGGTCTGTCTCTCCACTACCTTCAACTTCCTCGGGCTACACCAGGAAGAGCGAGGTAGCTAGGAGTGATCGTGAGAGGTGCGCCGCTCACGATCCCTTCACGACGCCGCACGTGCCACGTATGGTCTTAGGACCAACCAGGACATACGCGCAAGTGATTGGAGGCGACAGTCAGAGGGGGGAGGGGGTAGCGTCAGTTCTGTCTCTCCGATACCTTCAACTTCCTCGGCATACGCCAGGAAGAGCGAGGTATATAGGAGTGATCGTGAGAGATGCGCCGCTCACGATCCCGTCACGACGCCGCACGTGCCAGGTATGGTCTTAGGACCAACCAGGACGTACGCGCAAGTGATTGGAGGCAACTGTCGGGATCTGTTGCTGGTCCTTCTGCTGAAGGAGGAGGGTCCTGGGAGCTGCTCTTGTTGGAGGGACTGGATGGTCCTACTCCTCAAGACGCTGTAACTTCCGAGATTCAGAGTAACTTTGCCCAGGTTATTGCACTGATTCGTCAGCACAACGACCTGGGGGAAGGATCGCCGCTCCCACCAGCAGAGCCCATGTCTCTGCTCGAGTCGTTTTGGGGCCCGAGAGGGAACCCAAACCGACGGTGGGTTTGCCGCGATCGGAGCTTGCCGATCCTGTCTTGAACCAGAGTCTCTCGTCTCCGGACAAGAAGGCTCTCTCAGTTCTGGCCGGTCGATCAAGCTACTTCCACCTCCTCTACTGCGACAGCGGCGTTTCTACGTGTCTTCGGACACTGTATTTAAATACTCCTTCGGTCCTCCTGAGAGGTTTCGACCTCGACGAGGACTGGAATGAGTCGGAGGACGGTATCGGCTCTCTCCTGTCAGGTGTCGATCAGCCCCACCCAGACGACGTTCACAGTGGCGGCAGACCCTTACCTACAGTGAGAGTTTGTAACCCTCCTCGGGGAAAACTTTTTCTCCTGACGATACGTTTTCCCAGACTCTGAGAGGCCATCGCCGCAAGGCGATGGCTGCTCCTACTCTTCTCCAACTGCTAGTTCCACTGGGAAGGCGAGCGAGTATCCAATTCCTCCCCCATTCCCTCTCACCTTACGGCTACGAGGGAAAGGGGAGGGATCCTACAGAGATTTCTCTGTAGGATTCCACGTTGGGCACTGCGCTACCGGGGGACCTTCGGGTCCTACCTGACGTAAGCTCCGGTCGTTGAGGAGGGATCCTGCCCCATTCTCGATTTCTACGGGAATCGAGAGGACCACCAGCCGATATCGTTTGACGAATTCGGTGGGGGTTTCGCAGACTGCTTAGAATTCTACGGAATTTCTAGCGCATTCAGAGTGTTAGAGTTCTTACGATCCCCAAACACTTAGGCGAGACCACGGTCCAAAGTGAGCGAGTCGAGAATCCCCGATATGTTACACGATAATCGGGAACCTCGCCTATGCTCGAATTCCTGGAATTTCTAGCATTAGGAAGAAGACTGCTGCTGAAAGAAGACTATCTCACAGTAGGCGACCAACCTGGAATAGAGAAGAACGGACGGGAATATCCAGTTTGGCTTGAACTATCGTCTTAGTATTCTGTTCACCATTGAAGCTTTCCTTCGAGGAAGACTTCTTCACTCTCTTTGATAGAGACCGAAGGTGGTCGATCTCCAATCCTTATTTTGTTTTCTTGAAGGAAAGAATTTAGGATGGAGATCGTTGTTCAGAATCCTACAAATATACTACGTATATTAACCTCAGACATGATTCTGCTAAGCAGTTGAATGGTCCGAGGGTAGGCGCATATCCTGGTTATTCTACGGATTGCGACTTAGACGAAAAGTATTCTAATTGAACTGCAACTCGGGTTGCCTGCAACCTCCCAGGAGTTTCCAGTTTCAATTTTATATACTTATGGTGTTGTCACAACAACACCATTTAAGCTTTTATATTTACCGAAATTCGTTTCGCATAAATATAATTGCTCGAGCATATCTTTTTATGCTCGGTGGTTCTAGCCGAACGCATTCCTTCGTGGAAAGGATTACTTGGCAACTCAGGATGACGAGTCAGCGACAGCTACTGCGTATTGAATTGCCCGAGGCATTTCAGTACCAGCTGCCGCTTTGAGATGGACGGTTGGTTAAGTCTTTCTCACCTGCTTTGATTGAATACCAACCGTATCTCTGCCCAACAATCACGGACTTAAGTCTCTGATTAACGGGGATTCTCGCATACATGAATGACCATCTACTGCTGTGACGCTAGTATTCATCGTCTTCGGTATTGCGAGAATTTTAAACAGAGATATCTTTTCGACTCTCATCTTTCTGTTTACCGCACGGTAACAGAATTCTGTAATAGTCTCTTGCTGCATCGTATATCGATAATGCGAATGATTTTTGCGGAATCTGAGTTTGTCCTCAAAATATCTTGTATTCGGAGGTGTGCAATTGTTCATTGTTCACCCCGCCCGGATTAGCAGATGTATTGAAAGACATCGCCTACTCCCACACCTGCCAGCTCTACTTCCAAACGTTCAGCCCATGAGAAGCAGTTCTTCAGGCGGCTCTCCCCTGTGTTTCATTACTGAAGAACGCCCCGCTTTCATTGCACAACGGACAGCAATGAAATGGCGGTTAGCGTTTTCAGTCATTTGTAAGCACAGGTTTAGAATCTTGAGATTCCTTCTCTCGATTCAGCTAGAAGACGTAGGTTGCATTCATTGCCTACCTTCGTCTTCAACGTCACATAGTGTTGTTTCTCCTTAAGCTGAGATTCAACGTCTATGAGATTTTCTTGCCATCAGGGACCTCGGTCTTTTGAAGGCAATTGACTTTCGCCTTTTGAGCTTATGCATTAAGAGAATCATCGCCGCGCCGTCCGGCATCGTGACTAACAAATATTTTATTTGTTTAGTCTCTCAGCATAACTCTTTAAAGGGCGAAGGTCACGTGACTTACCCGGATGCTTGGACAACTTGCCTCTACTGATTCCGAACCAGTCAGTCGGCAGCTGTCAGAGCGCCCGAGTCAGTTACGAACTATTCTGTGGACTTAGTTCGGTTGTTCCAGAGCAATCATTACTTCGTCTTAATAGCTTGTCAGTATGAGTACTGTACATAACCAAAGTCGAGAAGAGGGATAGGTCATATGACTATCCCCTTCTTTTCGTCTTAGGTACTGCATGACTTCTCTCGAGAAGTCAAGCACAAAGGGATGGGGATTTGTGACGCTCGATTTCGTACCGATCTTCGTAGCGAAGACTCAGAACCCTTCGGTAACTGACGATTGGTTCGAGTCCTTCACAATACCCTCCCTAATGGACTTCACCGCCTCCGATACGAAGGCTATGCTGCTTTGTCCTGTGAAGGCGCGACGGAGCTGTCTGAAGAAACTCGACACCCAGGATGAGTGTGGACGCCTCTTCATCATTCTCTCGCGTTCCGCAAGAACTTCTCCGTGGCGCAGGTATGAAGGCAGGCGCCTGGTCCAACCGGACCGCATGCACCTCCTTCTACCTTCGGGATATTGCCCACAGTTCCTTGGATTTTTTTTCCTTGGGAACCGTGGTGGTTGCTCAACACGTTGTGTAGTTAACCCAGACCCTCGCAGGCTGAACAGCATCGAGTCCTGGTGTGACCGTAAGAATGGATGAGGAATGAGAGTGTGACTGGCTCCTCTTCCCATCTTTTTTCTTTCCCTCTACCTCTGGGTAGAGGGACACGGTCGTCACCCTGCTGGGTAAGGACGAGATTGCATGGGGAGCTACTCAATAGAGCACCATCCTATCCCTTTCAGTAGGGATAGGAGTAATATCCACCACTTCCTCCAACAAGGGGAGGAAGTGGATGCCAATTTGAGACAAACCCATCATTTTATGATTGTCTCTTGCAAACAGGAACAAGTTCTTGCTTGCTGGTACGAAGAGATACGCTTGCCTCTCTCTTAGTACTTGGCCCAGAGGTCTGACCATTGATCCTGCGGTGCACACCCCGATCAATCGGACAGAGGTTTGGATCCCTCCCTTGCTCTTACGACCAGGGAGGCACTCCAGGGTTGGACGAACACCAGTCTGTTCACCAAAAAGACTCAGATTCCTCCCACCAAGAAGTGAGTCTTCCTATTGTTAAAGGACCGAGGGTTTGTATTACGTATCGGAACAAATGACAATTTGTCGAAAATTGCATTTTTCCTAACTATACAAACCTGAGGTCCTTTACATATAGTCCCACCTCATGCCACCCCTCACTCTGCAACTTTTTGCATGGGCCTAAAGCAAAAGTGATTCTTCACCTCTCGGGCGCGCGGGCGCGCGCACGATCGGACAAGCAGTTAACTACCGTTCTCCCCTTGTTCGAAGCTTACGACCGTCCCAGCTGCCGCTAGTTACCTTCCTATTGTTAAAGGACCTCAGGTTTGTATAGTTAGGAAAAATGCAATTTTCGACAAATTGTCATTTCATGGAGGCCATCTTATTCTGGTTAGGGGAAGTGATTACTGGAGCATTTTTATGAGGCCCTGAACAGGATTATTTCACAATGGTTAACATGCTAGAAGCTAGAGATGTACCTGTACAAAATGACAATTTGTCGAAAATTGCATTTTTCCTAACTATACAAACCTGAGGTCCTTTAACAATAGGAAGGAAGTAGCTAGCGGCAGCTGGAACGGTCGTAAGCTTCGAACAAGGGGAGAACGGTAGTTAACTGCTTGTTCGACAGTCGCGCGCCGCGCGACTGGGAGGTAAACAAATCACTTTTGCTTTTGGCCCATGCAAAATACGCAGAGTGAGGGGTGGCATGAGGAGGGACTATATGTAAAGGACCTCAGGTTTGTATAGTTAGGAAAAATGCAATTTTCGACAAATTGTCATTTGTTCCGATACGTAATACAAACCATCGGTCCTTTAACAATAGGAAGACTCACTTCTTGGTGGGAGGAATCTGAGTCTTTTGATGAACAGACTGGTGTTCGTCCATCCCTGGAATGCCTCCCTGGTCGTAAGAGCGAGGGAGGGATCCAAGCCTCTGTCCGATTGATCGGGGTGTGCACCGCAGGATCAATGGTCAGACCTCTGGGCCGAGTACTAAGAGAGAGGCAAGCGTATCTCTTCGTACCAGCAAGCAAGAACTTGTTCCTGTTTGCAAGAGGCAACATAAAGTATGGGTTGTCTCAAGCTGGCATCCACTTCCTCCCCCAGTGGTTGGAAGTGGTGGATATACGCTCCTATCCCTAGTGAAAGGGATAGGATGGGGCTCTGTTGAGTAGCTCACCTGCATCTTGTCCTTATCCAGCAGGGTGACGACCGTGTCCCTCTAACCACAGGTAGAGGGGAAGAAAAAGATGGGAAGAGGAGCCAGTCACACTCTCATTCACTCATCCATTCTTATGGTCACACCAGGACTCGATGCTGTTCAGCCTGCGAGGGTCTGGGTTCGCTACACAACGTGTTGAGCAGCCACCACGGGTCCCAAGGAAAAAGATCCAAGGACCTGTGGGCAATATCCCGAAGGTAGAAGGAAGGGCATGTGGTCTGGTTGACCAGACCCCTGCCTTCAGTACCTGCGCCACGGAGAAGTTCTTGCGGACAAGGCAGCATCTCCTTCGCATCGAAGGCGGTGAAGTCCATTAGGGAGGGGATTGTGAACGACTCGAACCAATCGTCAGGGACCGAAGGGTTCTGAGTCTTCGCTACGAAATCGAGCGTCACGGATCCCCATCCCCTGGATGCTTGACTTCGCAGGAGAAGTCATGCAGTTCCTCAGAGGAAAAGAAGGAAATAGTCGCATGACCTATCCCTCTTCTCTACTTCGGTGATGTCCAGTACCCATACTGGTCTGTCCGTTTGCCACGAAGTCTCTCGCATCCTCCTATCCCCATGCAGCGAAGTTCTCGGTAGTGGATAGGACACCGACACTCCATGGTGGGTGTCAATGGTATGGGTACTGTGACAAGCTATTAAAACGAAGTAATGATTGCTCTGTAACAACCGAACTAAGTCAACAGCGTAGTTCGTAACTGACTCGGCCGCTCTGACAGCTGCCGACTGACTGCGTTCGGTAGGAGGCAAGTTGTCAAAGCATCCGAGTAAGTCACGTGACCTTCGCCTTTAAGGGTTATGCCGAGAGACCAAACAAATAATGTATTTGTTTGTCACCAATGCCGGACAGCGAGGTGATGATTCTCTTAAGGCATGTGCCCAACAGGCGAAAGTCAATTGCCTTCTAGAGACCGAGGTCCCTGAAGGTAAAACATCTCATGGTTGTTGAATCTCAGCTAAGGAGAAACAACACTATGTACCGTTGAAGACGAAGGTAGATATTGAATGCAACCTACGTCTTCACAGATGAATCGAGAGAAGGATTCTCAAGATTCATAACCTGTGCTTACAAATGACTGAAAACGCTAACCGCTATTTCATTGCTGTCCGGTGAGCAGTCGTAGTTGCAATGAAAAGCGGGCGTTCTTCAGTAATGAAAACACAGGGGAAAGCCGCCTGAAGAACTGCTTCTCATGGGCTGAACATTTGGAAGTAGAGCTGTCAGGTCGGAGAGTAGGCGATGTCTTCTGACACATCTCGTAATTCGGTTGAACAATGAACAATTGTACACCTACGAATAAGAGATATTTTGAAGACAAACTCAGATGTCTGCAAAATCATTCGCATTATTGCAGTGCGATGCAGCGGGAGACTTGTACAGACTTCTGTTACCGTGCGGTAAACAGAAGATGAAAGAGTCCAAGAGATATCTCTGTTGAAAATTCTCGTAATGTCGAAGGCGATGGAATCTAGCGTCACAGCAGTAGATGGTCCTTCATTATTGCGAGAATCCCCGTTAATCAGAGACCTAAGTCCATGATTGTTGGGCAGAGATACGGTTCGGTAGTCAATCAAAGCAGGGCAGAGAGAGACATACATGACCGTGCATATCGGAGGCCCAGCTGATACTGAGCTGCTATCAGGCAGTTCAATACGCAGTAGTTGAGCCTGAGCTCTCGCTGACTCGTCATCCTGAGTTGCCAGGTAATCCATTATTCCACGAAGGAATGCGTTCGGCTAGAACTACCGAGCATAATAGATATGCTCGAGCAATTATATTTAGGCGAAACGAATTTCGGTAAATATAAAAGTTGAAATGGTGTTGTCGTGACAAAACCATAAGTATATAAAATTGAAACTGAAAACTCCTGGGAGGTTGCAGGCAACCCTGAGTTGCAGTTCAATTAGAATACTTCTCTCGCAATCCGTAGATTAACTAGTATATGCGCCTACCCCTCGGACAATTCAACTGCTTAGTAGAATCATGTCGCGAGGTTAATATACGTAGTATATTTGTAGGATTCTGAACAACGATCTCATCCTAAATTCTTTCCTTCAAGAAAACAAAATAAGGATTGGAGATCGACCACCTTCGATCTCTATCAAAGAGAGTGAAGGAGAAGTCTTCCTCGAAGGAAGCTTCAATGGTGAACAGAATACTAAGACGATAGTTCAAGCCAAACTGGATATTCCCGTCCGATCTTCTCTAGTCCAGGTTGGTCGCCTACTGTGAGATAGTTTCTTCAGCAGCAGTCTTCTTCCAATGCTAGAAATTCCAGGAATTCGAGCATAGGCGAGGTTCCCGATTATCGTGTATATCGGGGATTCTCGTCTCGCTCACTTTGGACCGTGGTCTCGCGTAAGTGTTTGGAGATCGTAAAACTCGAACACTGAATGCGTTAGAAATTCCGTAGAATTCTAAGCAGTCTGCGAAACCCCCAACCGAATTCGTCAAACGATATCGGCTGGTGGTCCTCTCGATTCCCGTAGAAATCGAGAATGGGGCAGGATTCCTCCTCAACGACCGGGGCTTACGTCAGGTAGGACCCGAAGGTCCCCCGGTAGCGCCGTCCCGAACGTGGGATCCTAACAGAGAAATCTCTGTAGGATCCCTCCCCTTTCCCTCGTAACCGTAAGGAGAGAGGGAATGGGGGAGGAATTGGATACTCGCTCGCCTTCCCAGTGGAACTAGCAGTTGGAGAAGAGTAGGAACAGCCATCGCCTTGCGGCGATGGCCTCTCAGAGTCTGGGAAAACGTATCGTCAGGAGAAAACGTTTTCCCGCGGAGGGTTACGAACTCTCACTGTAGGTAAGGGTCTGCCGCCACTGTGAACGTCGTCTGGGTGGGGCTGATCGACACCTGACAGGAGAGAGCCGATACCGTCCTCCGACTCATTCCAGTCCTCGTCGAGGTCGAAACCTCTCAGGAGGACCGAAGGAGTATTCAAATACGGTGTCCAAAGACACGTAGAAACGCCGCTGTCGCAGTAGAGGAGGTGGAAGTAGCTTGATCGACCGGCCAGAACTGAGAGAGCCTTCTTGTCCGGAGACGAGAGACTCTGGTTCGAGACAGAATCGGCAAGTTCCGATCGCGGCAGACCCACCGTCGGTTTGGGTTCCCTCTCGGGCCCCAAAACGACTCGAGCAGACGTGGGCTCTGCTGGTGGGAGCGGCAATCCTTCCGCAAGGTCATTATGCTGACGAATCAGCTTAATGACTTCTGCAAATTCCTCTGTATCTCGGGAGTAACCGTGTCTTGCGGAGTAGGACCGTCCAGTCCCTCCAACAAGAACAGATCCCGAGATACTCCTCCTTCAGAAGGAGGAACAGCGGCAGACCCCTGACGGTCGCCTCCAGCTACTTGCGCGTATGTCCTGGTCGGTCCTAGAACCGTGCCTGGTCCATAAGGCGTCATAGCGGGATCGCGAGCGGCGCACCTCTCGCGATCACTCATAGGTACCTCGCTCCTCCGGTGTAGCCCGAGGAGGTTGAAGGTACAGGAGAGGCAGACCTGACGCTCCCCCCCCCCTAGCTCGCTGGCAGGACCAGCGTGCTTGGAGGGCTGCTGCTGATCGTCCACCCGCAGTGGCGATCGAGCAGCAGGCCTAGCCTTGCCGCTCTGCCTGGGGCGAGAGGCTCGGCTGAGAACGTCGACGCTGATCTCTAGCGTCAGGCGAGCTGTTGCTGGTTATCGTCTCCGCCCGGTCCCGATGGGAGCGGTGTCAGGTGACCTGCTAGGCTCGTTGTCGCGGTGAGACCGGCGAGCGTCCTCTCGGCGCGTCGAGCCGCTGGTACCAGCCGTGGCTGGTACCGACGACCGCGGGGACCCCTTCCTCGCCTCAACCCGTGGCTGGTCAGCGACCGTCACGTCAACCCCCCGAGCAGCCAGCTGGTCGCTGCGAGAGCGTCCACTGGCCTAGCGAGAGTCGTCTGCACGACACTCGCCAGTCTTCTGCTCCGCGCTTCGGTCTTGGCGGCGAGCGAGCTCGAGTGTCAAGACTTTGGCTGGACGGTCTCCCGCGGGAGACCGTCCACTCGGTACTTCTCGCTAACGAGAAGCCGAGGCGGATCCTGGTTTAGCGGCAGAACCGCTAGAACCAGGCGAGGAAGTGCCAGCCGAAGCTGGTACTCCTCTGGTCCCCGTCTTCTTCTCCTTGGTAGAAGAAAAGACGGGCCCTGTTCCCGAGGGAGCAGGAGGACCAGCAGAAGAGCTCCCCGAATCGCCGGAGCGAGACGGGCCCTTAGAAGGTCCCGAAGGAGCCTTCTTAGGGGGAAAACCCGGGTTACCAGCTGGTCGCTGCAAGAGCGGCCGCTGGCCTGGCAAGAGTCACCTGAGCGTCTCTCACCAGCCTTCTGCTCCGTGCCGCGTCTTGGCGCCGAGCGAACTCTGGCGCCGAAACTTGGCTGCACGGTCTCCCGAGGGAGAACGTACACTCGGGATCTCTCGCGAACGAGAGACCGAGCCGGAACCTGGCGTAGCGGCATCGCCGCTAGCACCAGGCGAGGAAGTACCAGAGCTAACCGATACTCCTCTGGTCCCCGTCTATCTCTTCCTTACGGAAGGGGAGACGGGCCCCGCTCCCGAAGGAGCAGGAGGACCAGCAGAAGGACCCCCCCGTCCCACCGAGGTGGGACGGGCCCTTAGAAGTTCCCGAAGGAGACTTCTTAGGGGGGGAAGGCAGCCTTCTTCTTCTTCGGCTTATGGGCCTTAGAAGTCGAAGGGGAAGAGGCAGCAGCAGACGATGAAGACGAAGATTACAGCTTCCTCTTCTCCTCTTCCTCGTCAGCTCACGCAGGACAGTCGTCAGGTCCTCCATCCAGGCCGGAGCCGGGGCTATTGCCGAAGCAACACGGCCCGACTGCACCTGTCCGGAAGGACCTGGGACTGGGGAAGACACACCGTGGGCATGACCAGCATGGACAGGCACAGGAACCAGGAGCGACAGGAACAGCAACCAGCTCAGGAGCGGCAGGAACAGCGGCAGCTGGTAGACCCAGAAGGGACAGCAAGCCAAACAGCGGGAATCACATCAGCGGCAGGTACTGGCAGGCCCAGCGATCGCCTCGTAGAATCATCGGCAGCCAGCGGAACCTGGGTCCTGGCGGCCGGTCCAGGGGCGAGCTGCTGGAACAGCGGAAGTCTGGGGCAGGCAACACGAAGAAAACAGGCGGCGGCGGCAACCCCACCTCGGTACGGCTGCGGCCCTAGTAGCGGCAGACGGCGTCATCGACACAGCATGGGGAGTGTAGACCAGGAGGGGGGGGAGAGCAGCATAAGCGGCCGTGGTAGTAGTGGAGACCGCCCCAGACCTCGCTAGACGCTGCAGCAGCCCGGGGTGGATGCTAGGCACGCCCTGCCTCCGCGGTGGTCCATACCTGTCCAAGGTCGTCTCCCACGGATGTAGCACCTGCGGTAACATAGATAGATTAGTAAGAGGGGTTCCCTCACGCACGGGGGGAAGACATGCCCCACCCCGAACGCAAGGAAGACCCCAAATACAAAATACAACGAAGAAGCTGAGCGGGGGCAGGAAGGAAGACGAAGAATCGGATACCAAGGGAGTCGCGGGAGAGCTTTCCGACGACTTCCTGGCAGACCTTCGCTTCCCCTACCCCCGCACAGCAGTGAAAAGTAATATGAAAATGAAACAGAATACTGCCCTTGCGATTCACTTCATAGAACTTAAAGGGGAAAAGATCAATTCCCGGGTAAGAACGGAAACTTGATCCAATAATATGATGCTATCATAAAATATATATAAAAATGAAACAGAATACTGCACTTGCGATTTCATTTTCACATAAAAAAATCGTAAGGATCAATTCCCGGGTAAGAACGAAAATTGATCCAAATTAAATTTCATGCAAATAAATAAATGAAAATGAAAAGAATATTGCAATTGCGAATCCACTTTCATTGCATTCTATTATACAAAATTAAAAGGCTCGTGCCGAGCGCAATCACACTCTCGGTAACGAACGCACAGGGCAAAAATATAATGAAAAGAGTACTTACATTTTTCAATTACACACTTTCGCCCAAAATACATGACTCGGCGCGAGCGCGCCCGCCCTCGGCACCGAGACATAATTCAAGGGTTCAATTCATGAAAAGAGAGGAAATCGCCGCATCTACGGCGATAACTCCATGTTGGTTCATAATTAAGTAATGAAAATGAAAACAGTGTACTTACAGTTTCATTTTCAAGTCAAACAAACCATTAGTAGAAAACACAATATAAACAAAGCATACGACGATGAAGCGGGCAGAGAGCGATGACGAACACGTCCTTCACACCCGCGGCCGAAAGCAAAAGTGATTTGTTTACCTCCCAGTCGCGCGGCGCGCGACTGTCGGACAAGCAGTTAACTACCGTTCTCCCCTTGTTCGAAGCTTACGACCGTTCCAGCTGCCGCTAGCTACTTCCTATTGTTAAAGGACCGATGGTTTGTATTACGTATCGGAACAATAAGCCTTTTCTTTTTTAGCATTCAACAGTAAGACTGGGAGCTCCTACCAGTGAGAGAGATGCCACTTATTGTTTACCACTGCTTTGCTTGTTTCCATAGCAATTCAGTATTTATATTTGTTCTCCCTTCTTGGATGTTTGGTAATAAGATATTTGTGTTTAAGAAACAGAAAGATTATTTTAGATTATGTTTATATGTTTATTATTTTGTTTTCAGTTTAAAGATTCAAGAGAACTTCAAAAGACAGAGATGGCCAACATGCCAACAGACTTTGGCTGAAGAATCCTTGCTATCTAGTCCAAGTCATAGTACAGTATAGCAGGGAGAGACATCACAGTTCTTTGTATATCTCAAGGCAATGGTTTTACCAAGGCCCCATTGTGTGGCCATGAAGTTTAGCATGATGCCTCACATCATGGATCTACATCAGGTATATTACTTTATCAGAGCTTTTCTTGTAAGATAAAAATAAATGTGCACAAAGCTGGAAGGGGGTTTTAAAGATAATGTTCAGTGTTGACTGCATATAGTACTGGTTTCACTATTACCTTTTGTTTGTGCAACACCTGACAACTGCCAGTGTATTATTTTAAAGTGTTCTGTTCATTTTAGTAAGTGTGTCAGGGTTTGCATATATCCCTTTAAATGTCATTATCGTAGTAAATGGTCATTTAGTTTACTTTTATAACTTTAGGAAATTAGCTATTGTTTTTCTGTAGAATTATTTCCCACTTCATAGAGGTCTGCCATTCTCCAGTTCCTGTCAGCTGCCCTACATATAGGTAACTAAAATTTTTAATGTAACTTTTTTGTAAGATTCAACAGTTTAATGATGTATTTAGGATGCACTCCAGCAGCATTTAAACTTTTTTTCATACACTTTATAGTATATTCTTGCTTATGTTTTGTAATTCGTTGTAACCTTCTTAGGGCTAACTTTATTTAAATGAGCTCTATTCAGTTTTACAAATTGTACAAGCACACTTTTATTTTAGGCAATCTTAACATCAGATATGGAAATGGTGCGCAAGCTAGCAAAAAGTGGGTTGGATCTTGGAACTCCAGTTAGGGGCACTACAGCCCTTTCTTTAACTGTTTACCATCAAAACCTGGAAGCCATGAAGATCCTTTTACAGGCAGGTGCCCCAGTTGATAGACGGAGCAAAGACCATCTGGAGAGGATTGAAACTCCTCTAATCACTTCCATTAGGTATAGTCTCTTCAACTGTATTGTTTGGATCATTTTGAATAACTTTTGTTCATGTACTGCTGCAAATTCTTTTACATACAGTATAAACTACTTGACAGGTTTATGATAGTCTGCATTTAATGTGGAGTCTTTCCTTCTGTGGATTAGCTGCTGCAAATATAGTAATGAAAGACACTGCACCTGTTAAGGATATTAAAGGCAAACATTCTAGCAGATTATGTCAGTCGAACCTGCTATTGCTTCAAAATACCAATGTAAGTTCACAGAGGTGTTTTAGGTAATTGGTAAGATTTTTAGATGTAAACCTTGAGTAAACTATATCTTTTGATAATTATGACACAGGAAATGAGACACAGCTATGCCTAACGTGGGCTAAGAAGCCAGCCATACAACTACTTTGTAATTGTTTATAATCAGAACAAACCTTTGGTTTTAATATTAGGGTAATTTTTCTCGTGCCAGCTGGAAACCGGTTAAAAACAATAAGAAACTGTACCATTTGCAAGAAATCTGTGGCATCTGGCATCTAATATGTTCATTCTTCTTCTCCTCAACCTGTACAAGTTCGCTGTAAAGAGGACAGGGCTCCGGTCAAGAAATCAAAGGTGATGGACCCCAAGACGTTCTTCTTCCCCTTGATTTAGGTCTTGTTTGCTTGTACGGACCAGGAATTCCTCGCCTGTTGGTTACATTTGTGGACGTATTACAGGTGGCAACTATGATGTTGATGAGGAACATTTCCCCACTATCGAAGGTCCTTTTATGACTGTGTGTGGTGCTGAGAGTGACCATCTTTCTCTGTTTTCCAAGAGACCAAGGCATTCCTTGTCTCGTTTTTCTAGGTGAACTTATGTTCATCGTTTGTCTTCCCGAGTCCCTGGTTTTGATTTGTCAAGAGTCTGGGATTGTGCTTCTGCTTCTCTTTCCCCTGGACGTGGTCATGCACATTGTTCGTCTCCATCCGTCTGCGTACGTGACTTTTCGGGCAGAGACTGACACACTTACGTGATTCTTCAAGGGAAAGGGATGACGTTCACCCTTTGAGTAAGAACTCTTCATTGGCTAGAGGAAAATGATTTGGATTCCTCTTCTCCTTCTACTTCAGGATTTCAGACTTCTTTGCAGGATACAGAGGATTGGGAGAGTCAAGAGTTTTTTCTTCCTACATGGAGGTTATAGATCTCATTTGTGAGTTCAATAATCTCTCTAAGAGGACTGAGACTCTGTCTACAAGACCTATATAGACATAGAGGCCTTATTAAGACTAAAGAAGGATGTGAGGACATCGTTTTGAGTTGCCTTGTTCAGGGCATACTAATTCAGTCTGCAGCATCTGAATTCTTTGGTTTCAGGACAGGACAATTCTCTCTGTTCCAACAGGTCTTTCAACTTTCTTCCCATCTTCTTATTTGTCATAAGAAACACTATTCTACAAGTCTCATGCCACTGATGAATAGGCAGGTTAACTCAGAAGTAATTCACTTAAAACCTGGGTTGACCCTGGATCAAGTTAGGGCTGAGGGCCCTTTGATAACCTTTCAAGAAGCTACGTTGGAGTCTACTGCCTCTTCTGCTGGTCAGACTGTCATGGGTAGATTTGTGATCATCTGCTGTGGTTAAGGTTTCCTCGTCCCATTTTGCAAAGGGATCTTTCAGCAGTCCTACTGTCATCAGGTTATTTCAGTTTGGTGCAAAGACCATTTTGTACCTGGGTCATCTTAATGCAAATTTGTGGGCTAACTTGCTACTACTTAGAAAAGACGCAGTTCTCCCTAAAGTAGTTCGTTCTGTGGTTACAGATTTGTTGTTGTGCTTGTAGAATGGGGATCTCCGAGGATCCCAGTTTCTTCTACATAGGAATCAGTTGGAGGCTGCGGTAGACAGACAGCAGGCTGACAGTAATGATTGGCTTGTCCAGAAGCCAGTGACTAAATTGTTGGCTCAGTCTCACCCGCCAGCTCCAAGAATAGGCAGTACTCTGCCAGGAAGTCTTCAAGACCATCCACTTTGACTAGAGCTTCTCAACCAACTCCGACTCCAAAGAAGCAGTCACAGCAGTGCCCCTTTCAGTCTTGCGCTTCAAGACCAAGGAGGGGGACTAGGGGCAGGGGCAGGGGCAGGGAGGGGCAGGGGAGGACATCGATGGAGTGGGTGCCACTCCCCGCCTATTGCAACCAGTAAGGGGATGCCTGGCAAGCCATTGGGCCAAGCGGCAATTGCACAGACTGGCACCTTGGGTATTAGATGTCCCTCCGGTAGGGTAGCTACTTCCATTTGACTTACCTCCTCCTCTCTCCAGTTGTCTTCTCCTACACTTGACATACACCCAAGGCCTCCGAAGCACTCCAGGAGGAAGTGAGGAAGATGATGGTCAAGGGCGCTGTGGAAAGGGTAGTAGTACGTCCTTCTGCGAAGTTCTACAGTCGAGTCTTTCGGGTGCTGAAGGCTACTGGTGATTGGAGGCCAGTGATAGATCTCTCAACACTGAATCAGTTCATCAGGAAGACGAAGTTCAGGATGGAGACACCCCAGACAGTCTTGGGAGCTGTGAGGGAGAATGACTTCATACTGTCTATAGACTTGAAGGACTCCTACTTCCAGATTCCTATCCACCTTTTGACCATGAAGTTCCTCTGCTTCAGTCTTGGGGAGCAAGTATTCCAGTTCAAGGTCATTTGGTTCGGGTTGACAACAGCTCCACAGGTGTTCACAAGAGCCCTTACCCTAGTGTCGACATGGGCTCCTGCCTAGGGGATTCATCAGTTGAGGTATCTCAATGATTGGTTGGTCTTGGCAAGTTTCATGGGAAAGACTGGTTTGGGACAGGGACTCTCTTCTCCAGTTTTGTCACAGCCTAGATATCGTGATAAATCTGGAAGCCCAGTCATCTTCTCAGCCAGAGGATTCTTTACGTGGGAATGGTGATAGATATAGCATTGTTGAAGGTTTTTCTTGGACCAGAGGATAGAGAAGTTCAGGACTGTTAAATTGCTCCTTAATTTTGAGAGGAGAGCAACTGGCCCACGAGTGGCAAGTACTTCTTGGCCTCTTGACTTCTGTAGAGAAGCTGGTCCCTCATCTTCACATTTGATCTCTGCAGTGGAGACTAAAGGAGTTTTTGCCCCCAGCAAGAGACCCCCTCGACTCCAGATTCCTCTGTCGACAGAGGTGAGAAGTGATCTATGGTGGTTGGATGACCAGAACCTAACAATGGGAGTTCCTCTTCATTCACCCCTCTGGATCTTTTGTTCTTGGACGCCTCCTCTGAAAGTTAAGGTGCTCATCTGGAAGAACTTCTGACTTCAGAGTCTTGGAGCTCTCTGGACAAGCAACTCCACATCAATGTGCTGGAGTTGAAAGCGGCATTCCTGGGTCCTCAAGAGTTTCATGAACAAGTGACAGTTGAATTGCACCATTGGACGACTGACAACTTGGTGGCCAGGTACATCCCGGGCAAGAGGAATGTGGTGGCCGGCAAGCTAAGTTGTCAGAGTCAAGTTCTAGGTATGGAGTGGTCTCTGCATCAGGACATAGCGGACAGGCTATTCCATCTATGGGGAAGACTCATGTTAGACCTCTTCCCTATATAGTTTAACAGAAAGCTAGAGGTCTACTGTTTGGTGGCCTCAGACATGTTTGCCAGCTGTGTACCAGGGCAAGTGGGCCGGCTACTGTGATTGGTGTCATCGACGGGGTTTCTCTCCACGAAAAACTTCTGTCTAGCAGATAATGGACTTTCTGATCTTTCTCTGAACGGAGAAACATCTTTCTTTGTTTGTGGTCAAAGAGTACAGGGTTGCTGTAGGATAAGTTCTTGGTCTGAAAGATGTGAACATCACTTCATCCTGAGAGATCTCTATGTTGTTCAAAAACTTTGAGCAGTCTTGTTCACCTAGGGAACTGAAACCTCCTACGTTGAACCTTACTCTGGTGCTGAGTAGTCTCACTCAAGCGTCGTTCGAACCCCTACGTCATTCTCAGACAAGGAACTAACTTTGAAAACACTTTTTCTTCTAGGTTTGGCTTCATCTAAAGGAGTTGGAGAGCTCCATGGTCTAGATTATGGCATAAAACACACCAGGGGTTTGGGGGTCCATGGCTTTCGAATTTGTTCTGGAATTTGTGGCTAGGATTCAAAATCCCTTTGTTCACAATGACAGATTTGCTTCTTTTTCTGTTCCTTCCCTGAAGGAATTTATTAACAATGATCCTCAAGTGTTACTGCTTTGTTCTGTCAGAGCACTGCGTTATTATCTAAAAAGGACTTGCCACCTGAGACCTAGGTGTCATAGACTTTTTGTTAGCACAGGCCGAGCCAAAAAAGAAATGCCCAAGAACACCGTTTCATTTTGGCTACATAAGGTGATTAGTCAAGCTTACTCCTCATCGTCAAGTTCTGTCATCAATACTGTGCTTGCAAGAACACATGACATCAGAGGAATAAGTTCTTCCCTGGCATTCAAGAAGAACTTGTCTGTTCATGGGATTTTGAATGCTGTTTCCTGGCTTCTTTAAACCACTTTCACATCTTTCTATTTAAAGGATATTGCCCACAGGTCCTTGGACACTTTTTTTTCCTTGGGTCTGGTGGTGGCTGCTCAACAAGTTGTGTACCTCATCCAGTGCCCCTTGGGGACAGTTTGTATCTTGCCGAAGATGAAAGTGTGGAAGAGAGAATGAGTGGGATGACTAGTCTCTTTCTTTCCCTTTTTTCCTTTATTCAATATCTACGGGTGGTTTGAAGGATAGACATATCATATGCTGGAACTGGCTTGATGTAGGTGATTTTGAACAGTCATTCTGTTACAGCACTTTTTGTTTCATATAGCATAATCTGCTTCTCAGTAGCGTATAGTACTCCTCTCTTGTGACGGGCATGGTTTGTTACTTGAACAGATATAGAGGTATTCTCCTACTTACGATGGCGTTAGGTTCCAAAAACCCATCATTTGTTGGTGCACTAGGGTAATCAGTACCATCTTTACATATAGCGTAGCCTAGCCTACGCTACATAGTATGTACACTTTATACATATAAGGTGTAATAATTATTAATTTCAGCTAATTCTCTAGGTTCAGTGCATATTGGTTTATGATAATTCAGTACAAACAGAAATTGAATAACATTAACAAGAGTTAGCCTAGTGTATACATACTATGGTATATTGTGTACATATGAATACAGTAGCCTAGCCTACAGTATACTCTATACTACATGTAGTATAGTGTAGTAATTTATTAATATAAGCCAATTCTGGAGGTTCAATGTATTCTGACTATGATATATCAGTAGAAAATAAAAAAAAATTGGACTGAATCAGATTCAGTCTGACATCAGTACAATTGAGTGATGTCAGGCTGTTGATGGCTGCGTGTATAATATAATATAAAAGGGATTTTGACAAAGGAAAAATCTATTTCTGGGCAGTGACCTGTGTCGCCCAGTGAAATGGTTCCTTTAGCACTCATTTCTAGGTATAAATATTGCTAAATATACCAGAGAAAAAAGCTATATGGTAATGCCAGAATATTCTGGCTCGCTCCCCTTTATTTAAGGTGTCGGTATGGTATCTGGGGTGAGTGTAACCACTACCAGAGGTCCCCTGCCATTTAGTCTCTTCCTTTCTCAATATCCCTCGTCTACAGAGGAGCCGTTCTAGGCCCCTGCTACCCACTACTGCTACAGCTAGCGCTTTGTTTACCATTCCTGTAGATGGCACCTAAGCTTGGGCCAGATTAGGATGTGGAAATTAGAGGGTGGGTTTCACTGGGTGACACAGGTCACTGCCCAGAAATAGATTTTTCCTTTGTCAAAATCCCTTTTCTGGGCCTACCCTGTGTCGCTCCGTGAAATAGTAACAGAGAATTGGCCCCAACAGCTTGGAAAGTTAGTGTAGATAAATTACTGTAAGGAATTGAAACTTGTATAATTATTAAATATTATTTAATAATAGTTATTCAATCTACAAATACTTAATAAATTTCCTTAATACTATGAAGATTTTTAATGATATCCTTAAACTACAGTTATTATCTACTAATAGGGTTGTATAACCCGACATATAACATTAAATGAATCCTACACCACTAAACAGGAATTTATTTCCAAAAATTTGAACCAGATATCCATATGTACAAGCAATAAAGATCATAATACAATCCAGGTGAAAATCAGGTTAAAGTGTGCAACCCAGTAACAACCGAGCTAAGGTCAAGAATGCTAGTGAGGCAGGTAGGAGAGAGAGATGAGAGAGAGACATAGGCTACTTAGACTAGTTGCTACCATGCTATGCAGTGTCAGGGGAAACTGTGTTCCCCACTGCCACTGCTGGGAATTTAAGGGCCTCTAAGGACTTTAGGTAGTGGCGTTTAAATACTGTCGGTGATTTCTAGCCTGTATACTTTTTGATATCGTCTAAGTTCATGTGTTGAAAATAATTAACTGATGTAGCTACCGCCCTGACATCATGTGCTCGTGGAATTGATTCCGGGTTAGCTTGTTTGATAAAATATAGAATCTGCTGTCTGATTCCTCTTAGGGAGATGGTTCCACCATTTTCCCTAATAAACAAGGAGCCTGAAGTTTTCATGGCGGTTCTGTTTAAATAGGCTTTTAGTGAATTAACTGGACATAAGGACAGATCCTGAGGAAGAGGGACAATTTTCCATGGGCCCACCTATCTTGTTTGTCTTCGTTTTTAGCCAAAAATTGACGATCTGGTAAAAGTAGTAATTCTCCTGATGGGAGGAACTCAATATGGTCTGGTTCCTTAGAAAGGGCCGACAGCTCAGATATTCTAGCTCCTGAGGCCAGACTTATTAGGAATAATGTTTTCCTTAGGAGCGTTATACAAGTACATGACTCATTAACAGTGTCCGAAGCTAGCTTAAGGATATTGGTCTAAGTCTAGCAGAAGCCCTAGGAATAGAAGAAAAATACGAATCTGTAAGATCAATATTAAATCCAAATTGGAATATTTTCTTTAGTGCCGATTTGGTTGTAGTAATAGTACTCGCTGCTAATCCTTTCTCAAACAAGGTTCTGAAGAAGGTTATCGCCAGATTCATAGTCATGGTTTGTGCTCCTGTGTCTTTCAAAAAGGTGGCTAGCTTCTTCACTGCTGAATCATATTGACGCAGTGTTGATTCTCGTTTATCTGATTCTAGGAACCGGATATTTTGAGGATCAATGTTGGCATCTTTCTGTGCCGCAAACTTCATGAAGTCCATAAAGTTAGGGCTTTCTGAATTCTTGAGGAAGCGGACACAGTCCGCGTTTGTACCAACTGCGTCAGTTTGGGATTGGGAACCAATTGCTCTTGGGCCAGTTGGGAGCTACGAGTGCGATCTGACCTTTGAAAGTCCTGAGTTTGTTCAGGACCTTCACTAGTAGGTTCACCGGAGGGAAGAGATAAATTCTTTTCCAAATATTCCAATCTATTGCCATAGCGTCTGTGACATAAGCCAGAGGGTCCAGGTTGGGGGCCACATAGCATGGTAGTTTGTGGTTCGATTCCGTGGCAAAAAGGTCCACTTGAAGCCCGGGCACCTGTTGGCAGATCCATTTGAATGACCCTCCGTCCAGGGTCCACTCCGACTCCAGCGGAGTGGTTCTTGACAGAGCGTCTGCCACTACATTTCTTACTCCCGCTAGGTGAGTGGCCGATAGGCGCCATTGGTTCCTGGCCGCTAGGGCAAATATGGCTATCATTACGTGGTTTACATGGCTCGACTTGGAACCTCCCCTGTTTATGCAGTGGACTACCACTGCGCTGTCCAATACCAGCTTGATATGGATTTTCTTGGCTGGTTTGAGTTTCTTCAGTGTTAGAAACACTGCCATGGCTTCCAGTACATTGATATGTAGCTGGCGGAATGACACTGACCAGGTTCCCTGTACTTTCTTGTATTGTGAGTATCCACCCCAGCCGCTCAAGGAGGCGTCCGTATGGACTACTAGGGCCGGCGGAGGAAACTGTAGTGGTACTGATTTCGACAGACTCTTGACTTCTGTCCAGGGGCGGAGTCTCTTGCATAAGATCTCTGGGATACGTGATACTTTGTCCCGGGATCTTCTGTTTGCTCTCGATCGCCAAACTCGGTTTATATCTTTTAGCTTGGCTTTCAGTAGCACGTCCGTAACTGATGCAAACTGGAGTGAACCTAGGATTCTTTCCTGGTTCCTCCGGGACGTCTGCTTGTCTTTTGAGAAATTGTCTTGTAGCCTTGGCTATTTCTCTCCGTTTTACCGGCGGAATTGATAGAGTGTGAGAGTTTAGGTCCCATTGGATTCCTAGCCACTGAAAACGTGGTGCCGGAGTTAGACGGGCCTTGTTCCTGTTTATCTGGAAACCTAGGTGTTCCAGGAACTTTATCACTTTGACCGTCGCCTTGCGGCATTCTTCGACGTCTGTGGCCCAGATGAGCCAATCGTCCAGATAGGCTACTAACATTACCCCCTGAGTCCTTAACTCCTGGACTACTGTTTCCGCTATTTTCGTAAATATTCTGGGCGCTATGTTGAGCCCAAATGGCATTACTTTGAAGGAATAAGCCCTCTTTCCTAGTCTGAAGCCTAGGAAGGGGCTGAAGTGTCTTGCTATCGGGATGTGATAGTAGGCATCTATAAGATCTATAGAGGTGGTGACGGCCCCACGGGGAAGTAAGGTCTGCACCTGCGAGACAGTCAGGCTGACATTCGGAACTTGTCGCAATGAATGAATGGGTTTAGATGGGACAAGTCTAGGATTATTCTTAGTTTGTTCGAGTCTTTCTTTGGAACGCTGAACAAGCGCCCTTGAAACTTTAAATTTTTGATTTGTGACACTACCCTTTTTTGAAGTAATTCTCGGGTATACTCTATCAGTTCCGCTGTTGGTCTTTGGTAAAAGGTGTTTGATGGAGGAGGATCTTGTATCCAACTCCATCCCAGACCTTTGGTCACAGTACTTTGGGCCCAGGTGCTGAACCCCCACCGATGTCGGAAGAGGTACAGCCTCCCTCCTACCTGAGGAGTCTCACTGGTTGGCGGATGGACAGCCACCATGGGCTCCCCGGAAGCCTTTGCCTCGGTTGGAAGCTCTTCCGCCACCTCTGTGTCGGAAGGCTCCTCTGGTACGGCTGCCTCTGGCAAACCTCTTATACCCTTGAAACGTTTGAGTTTCAAAGGTAGCATTGTAAGCCGGAGAGACGGAGAAGGAGGTCGAAGCCTGGGGTTGTTGCGACGGTTGAGTCAGAAGCACAAACTGCTGTTGCGGTTGTGCTTTTGATGTTGACGGTTGACTCACTTGAGCCACCGGAACCGCCTGGACCATTGTTTGTGGTTGAGAGGATTGGAAGGGTTGGAACTTTCTCAACTTCTTCTTACCTTTGGGATTTGTTCTGGCGGACTCGGATTTCCTTTTAGAAATGAGTCCCCAGCGAATATTCAGACTCTGGATCACCCTCACTGCCTCCACCAAGACTTCGTTAACGGCGGAGTCGGGGAAGAGGTTTGCTCCCCAGATGGAGGATCCAATTAATTTATTTGGTTCATGGCAAATGGATGCTTTAGCCAGAACGTGCTTCCTACAATTCCGCCTTGCTACCACAAAGTCATACAAATCACACTGTACCGTGTGAAGCAATGACTTTGTAAGTACTTTGAACAACGCCTCATCTTCGTAGATGAGTGACGTCATTTCTGACATGGTGGCGGAGTTGAGGGGCCTACTCAGCCTCAATCTGGCATCATACTCGGCCTTGATTATGCTTTCCGGAAGCCTAGGGAGCCGCTCGCTGAAGTGTGTTACCACAGTCCGGCGCCAGCTTGCCTGCAGAAAAAGTGGCAGGTGCGTCTACCCAACAGTCTGTGCTTCCAGGGAGTAGAATGGAAGGCAAATCTGTTTCCCGGAGCTGTGGCATTGGTTTGTCTTCCATGGCTGCCTGCATAGTTAGCTCAGCCACTTTGGATAGACATGGGGTAGGCGTTTCTTCGTTTACCGCGAAGATGGTAAAAGGGTTCTTATGAGCCGTCAACCTGGTGTTGACGCACTGCTACTCTGTCAAGTTCTGGAGCCAAGCTTGTTGAGCTTGCTCCCTTGGGAAGATGACTGTTTCTTTGGGGATTTTATCCTCCCTTACCATCGCGTCTTCTGTTAGACGAGCATAGCCGATGAAGGGGAACTGGAGCCCTGGAGGATAGAACTCGAAGTCTTCCAGTCTACGAGTTCCGCACCCCTCAATAGTAAGCATACCATCCGAGAACGGTGCGTATGCTGCTGACCTCCAAGGGTTGTTACACTTGAAGGGAGGCAGCTTTGAGGAGTCCGGCATTGGCAGGGGATGAACCACCTGTCCGACTGAGGCTGTCCTGTTGCCATAGAGTCTCGGAGACCCGCCACCAGGTTCTCCTGGGCAACCATCCTGTCCGATAAGGATTGGATGGACTGGCCTGAGGCTTCCAGCGTGGATGACAGCTGGGAGAACATCTGGAACTTGGTCTGGACCAAGGTTCCTACCATGTTCCCCATCTGCTGCATCATATTTGCAGAGAATGCCTCTGGGTCAAAGCTAGGTACCTAGCTTTTGGAACCTTTGCTCTCGACCTCTGTTGAGGGGGAGTCGCTTTTGCCGTGTCCGCCTCAGGATTAGGAGCCGATGGCTTAGTGACGCAGCTGGTTCCGGACCTTGGCTTATGCAAGGATTTCTTCATAGCCTTAAAGTTAACCGGGTTTTTTACTTTAGGGATCACCGAGGATGACTTCGGTCTAACCGACTGAAGTTTCCCGGCGAATCCCTGGAATGAAGTGGTAGAAGAGAAAGACGAAGACTGAGATGGGCTCAAGAGCAAGCCTTGAGCCCCTACACTACTTGCCTCACTAACATTCCTACCTTCGCCCTAGTTGTCCACAACCATGGGCTCGCGGTCAAGGTCTAAGGCCGCCACATCTCCGACCACCTCCTCGCCGAAACCCTCCTCCAGCGCGGCCGTGGTCACTGCCCGGATCCTGGCGATGATGGGAGCCGCTACCGCTGCCTCTACTGCCGATGACTTCTTGGCTCTGGGGTAGATGATTCCAGCCATCTCCTCATAGAGCATGTAAGGCTGAGCCTTCTTGGCATTGCGGCCAAATCCGCCGACCCATGTCTTCAGGGTAGCCAGCGCCGCGTCCTTGACGGCTTGGATACTCTGTAAGAGGAGGTTATGTCATTTCTTGAACTAAATACTAACCTTAGTCCAGTATGAATCAACACGATATAGTCCATCTGACACTCATTGTATCATTATCAAGAATGGTACATACCGGCTCGGAGGTGAGTTCGTTCATGAGGCCGTAGCAGACCTCACATCCCTTGTAGTGCCAAACCAACAGATCTCCGACCTTGACCGCACAACCAGCGTGGGTCCTGCACACAACGTGCCCACAGGGCTCTTGGAGGACGGCGGTATTTCCCGTCTCCAAACACTGCAAGATCTGTAAGTCAAATGATACATGAGTATCACTATTTAGACCCACCGGAGGTGTGTCCGGTGGGGCATGCATTATTCTACAGTCATCGGAGGTGACTCCAGTGACAGAATATTTTTACCACTAGGGTATCATGCGTCCTTGTTCTCACCAGCTCCGGGGTCCAGCTCTTGTTCTTGTCATGCCTTAAGTATAGGGCTGGTGGAACGGGACAGGTTAAGTGAAAACCTGTCCTGACTCCGGTGGCGCTGGAGACGTAAAATCTAGTGAATTAAGATTGCGTCTCATGCCCGTTCTCCATTCCTCTAGGGTGAGGGATGGAAAGAGACAATTCAAGACAAATGAACAAGGCCGATGGGCTAGTGTTAACAAGGTACCTCAGTTTGAAATACCCGGCGGAGTTATAAGTCTACCGTAGTAAACAAACCAAAGTATATTAAGATAGGATATCTTATTGGATAAAACTAACAGTATCTAACGCACATAACCACATGTGTACATATATATATGTGTGCATGCATAGCTAACTGATCTAACAGCAGTGGATCGTTACCTATTCTGTGTCTAAATACACCTAGCTATCCCGATACTGGGTCCGGCTTATGGGAACAGAACAGGGGGTCGGTAAAACCTAGGCCCATATCTGGTCAGTAAGGAATCAGAGCTATTTGCATAGCCAATACCTTGAAGCCGGAGTCCCGGATCCGCCAGAGCGGGGGACAGGATTGGTGAAAGAAGACCGTGGAAAGGGATATGACAACGTGGGCCGGAGTTAGCACCGCCTGGTTGAGCCAGGTGGCCAGCCAAGGCTTGCCCGAGCAGGGCACCCTCCCCACCACTCATACAGAGCATGGTGTGGTGAGCCTACCCCCCGATCGCACTCCCTGACACCCCCTCCCCCTTTATTAGGCAAGGAACTCGGATCGGCTATGCGGCGTAGCGTGAGTGAGTCCTATACCCCACCGAGGTGGGTGCGTGGGGGAGGGAGGTCGGCTAGCGGGGTGGCTCGCACGCGATCAGCTGGTAACCCTTGCAACCAGGTGTACCACCACGCGGTAGGAAGGATCCAACCGATCGGAATAGAAGGCCTATAGGCCTACTAACATATGCTACTAATAAATGTCCGTATATACGGATATATATATATTATATATATATATATACACATATATATATTATATTATTATATCTCTATATATATATATGAAATATATATATATATTATATTTATATATAGTATTAAGAGAAGATATATATACTATATAATATATATATATGATAGATATAGAAAAAACATATATGATATATATATATATATATAGATATATATATATATATATATATACTATTATATATTATATTATAATATATAATGTATATAATATAATTAATATCCTGTAATGAAATATTATTTAGATACTATAATGAGTATAGATTAGATATATAGTATATTATTAGATAGATTATATATATATATATATATTATGTATTATATATATGATGAATATATATATTCGATATGAATATATATGATATAGATTATATATAGTTAGAAAGTAGATTATATATATATAAGATATTATCGATAATAATATAGATATAATATATATATATATATATTATATATATATATATCTATATATATAATATAGAAAATATTATTATATATATATATATATATATAAATAAATATAAAAACCAGGGGCTTGAATGAAGAGCATCTTTATTTGCGACTAGTTTCGGAGATTTACCTTTCCTCCGTCATCGGGCAATCTATAATGAAATATTATTTACAATTAAAATCAATGACGTAATATAAGTTACATTAAAACAAAGCAAAATAAGATAAAATTACATAATTACTATAAGTTACATTAAAATTAACGAAGCAAAATAAAATATAAAATTACACAATTACAAGACATAATAACCTAAACTCGCAGCAAAATCTTAAAATATAGAGAAATACATTGTTTGTTGTCAAAGAGAGCAGAAAATTTCATCAAGCAGTGCTTATTTTTGAACGGTTTTAGCAAAAGTTGTACTGATACGTATATAGGAAAGGAGCTTCAAAATTATTACTTCCAAAACACCTACAACTGTCACTGACAACAGAGCAGTTATGTATTTTCCCATCACGTTTCTTGGAAATAGGTCCTTTAATGTTAAAAAAAGAGTAACCAAACTTTTGCATGAATTCTACCCACAAGTAAACATTCGAGTAATATTTAAGCCTAAATCTACATTACAAAATTCTTCAGGTTCAAGGATGTGATACCAACTGAACTGCAGTCAGCTATTGTGTATAAGTATAAGTGTCATTGCTGTAGTGCAATGTACATTGGAAAATCTAAACGACAGTTCAGGGTTCGCATCTTCGAACATCTCGGAAGATCTGTGAGGACAAATAGGCCATTAAGCAAACCACCATTTAGTGCCATTCGTCAACACACTGAAGAATATGACCATCCTATCAATGTAGATTCCTTTTCAGTCCTTACTTGCAGAACCAACGCAATGGAGCTCGGAGTGGTTGAGTCTCTATATACCATAAGAGATAAACCCTCTCTTTGTAATAATGAAAGGTCTGTTGAACTGCTGTGTTTTTAGATTTTTAGATTTTTTTCTGCTCTCTTTGACAACAAACAATGTATTTCTCTATATTTTAAGATTTTGCTGCGAGTTTAGGTTATTATGTCTTGTAATTGTGTAATTTTATATTTTATTTTGCTTCGTTAATTTTAATGTAACTTATAGTAATTATGTAATTTTATCTTATTTTGCTTTGTTTTAATGTAACTTATATTACGTCATTGATTTAATTGTAAATAATAATTTTCATTATAAAGATTGCCCGATGACGGAGAAAGTAAATCTCCGAAACTAGTCGCAAATAAAGATGCTCTTCATTCAAGCCCTGGTTTTAATATTTATTATTCGTCTCCGATTTCCACGGAACTCTTCTATTGCTGATATATATATATATATATATATATATATATATATATATATATATATATATATATATATATATATATATATATATATATATACAGGGGGTCCTCGAGTTACGACGTTGATCCGTTCTTACGATGCGTCGTAACACGATTTTCAGCGTAAGTCGGAACATTGAAAAATACCACATGATTTAATGTAAATACCTATCAATAACAATGAGAGAACAATTCCTTACCTTTATTAGTTTGATTGGCTTGCACACTGGAGAGGAAGCTGCGGTGCTGGAGAGACTGGGGGAGGTTAGTGAAGAGAAAAAGAACCTCCAGAAGTTGCTGGAGATGCTGAGCAGATGATTCTTGAGGTGAGGCAGAACATACTAGTACGGGAGATGCTGAGGCAGGTGATTCTTGAGGTGAGGCAGAACATACTACTGGAGATGTTGGGGCAGGTGAGTCTTTAGGTGAGGCAGAACCTACAGAAGGGTGCTGGAGACTATGGGGCAGGTGAGTCTGGGTTAGCAGAACATTCAGAAGGTGCTGGAGATTGTGGGGCAGGCGAGTCTGGATTAGCAGAGGCAGCTGAGGTAGAGGTACAGGATCTCCTGCAGGCTCTCTACCTTCTTAAAATACTGCTCCAGGTTAGTCTGAAACAGAGAGCGACCTCTTTTCATCCAAGATCTCCTTGTAACATGCATCAAATCCATGACGCCTCTGGAAAACCCTAGTGAACCTGTCCAAGTTGGGATCCTGAGCCTCAAAAGTTGACAACGCTTGCTGCAACTCTGCAAAACCTCTTATCAAGTCCTTGCCTTGTGAAAGCCTTATGGCTCTGGGGTGGGTGCTGCTTCTTCTTCCTCTATCATCTGCTTCTCCAGTTGTATCAGGTCCTCAGCAGATAAACTCCTCGCCATGAGACTCAGCAGCTCTGTAACATCATCAACCTCCATCTCCAAATTGATTTCCTTACTCAGGGCAACAACGTTCTTGACAACTAGCTGAACTGTGTCCTCAAACCCATGGAAATCATTCACAAATTGAGGACAAATTTTCTTCCAGACACCATTCATGTTTGTTTCTTAACCTCCTCCCAGAATTAGCAATGTTCTTTACAGCATCAAGGATGTTGTAGGATTTCCAAAAGTCCTTCAGAGTCAAGTCCTTCTTGGTTTCAGTTGCCTGTAAAGCCATAGCAATTGTCCTTCGTAGGTAGTAGGCCTTGAACGAAGCAATCACTCCTTGGTCCATAGGCTGTAAAAGGGCCGTGGTATTAGGTGGAAGGTAAACCACCTTGACATTAGGGTTGAAGTCTCCCAGCTTGGCAGGGTGTCCAGGGGCATTGTCCAGCACTAGCAACACCTTAAAGGGGATACCCTTGGAGGCGCAATACCGCTCCACACTTGGAACAAAATGGTTTTTACGAACCAGTCCTCAAACACTGCAAGTGTCACCCATGCCTTCTTGTTGGACTTCCAAATTAACTGTAGTTGACCCTTCCAAATGCCCTTGAGTGCCCTTGGATTTTCAGCCTGATACACCAACAAGGGCTTCAGTTTGAAGTCGCCAGCAGCATTGTACCCCCCAAGAAGTAAAGTTAGCCTCTCCTTGCTGGCTTTATGACCGGGTGCTGACTTCTCCTCCTTGGCGATGTAAGTGCGGTTAGGCATACGTTTCCAAACAAACCTGTCTCGTCTACGTTAAACACTTGCTGAGCAGAATAACCCCCCTCCTTAATTATCTCAGACACGCTTTAGAAATTCACTCGCTGCTTTCTCATCCCCACTAGCAGCTTCACCTTGCAATTTAAGGTTATGGTAATTGGCCCGAGCCTTAAATCGCATAAAACCAACCCCTACTAGCCACAAACTCTTCACTTTTACTTCCCTCCCCCTTTTCTTTTTTCAAACGCTTCAAACAATCTTTTCGCCTTCTCCTGAATCACCATAAGGCTGACTGGGATACGCCGTTGATTTTGGTCTTCCAACCAAAGCACCAATAACCTTTCCATTTCAAGTTATTAGACCACTACCGCTGCTTAGTTATCACTGTCGCTTTCATAGGAGCAGATCCTTTCACATGTTCAACGAATGCGCTCTTTATCTTTGATAATGGTAGCAACGGTCGAACGGCTAAAGCCAAGCGAGCGGCCAATGTTTGTTGGCGTTTCTCCCTTCTCAGATCGCTTTATAATGTCCACTTTAATTTCCATGGTGATGGCCTTCTTTTCTTCGATGCACTACCATCAGAAGAGTCCGGCTTGCGCTTGGGAGCCATAACAAAGAGCAAAAAGTTACAAAAACGATACAACACGAGGGAGAGAGAGGCAGTGTAAACAACCAAAATGGCGTATGGGCGAGGAATGAGCGTAGCGAAGCGACGCCGTCCTCTCCCCCACAAAGCGTATTCTTCCGCCGTGCGCCCTGGAACTAGTTCGCGTTTGTTTACGTTGCTTACGACGCTAAACCGCGTAAGACGGAACGACGCAAAATATTATTTTTTATATTTTTTATGGGGGCGCGTTCGTAACCACGAAACATCGTAAGTCGAGACCAGCGTAACCCGAGGACTTACTGTATATATATATATATATATATATATATATATATATATATATATATATATATATATATATATATATCTATATATCTATATATCTATAGATATATATATATATATATATATATATATATATATATATATCTATGATATATATATATAGATATATATATATATATATATATATATATATATATATATATATATATATATATATATATATATATATATATATATATA
>NC_061090.1:77574350-77629350 GCF_015104395.2 Macrobrachium nipponense | reverse complement strand
CTACTTGGCCCTTGAATGTCCTGAGTTTGTTTAAAACTTTCAGGAGAAGGTTCACCGGAGGGAAGAGGTAAATCTTCTTCCATGTGTTCCAATCGAGGATCATTGCGTCTGTAGCATATGCTAGAGGATCGAGGTTGGGTACCACGTAACAAGGGAGTTTGCGGTTTGACTCCGTGGCAAAGAGATCTACTTGAAGTCCGGGGACTTGTAGACTGATCCAATTGAACGAATTCCTGTCCAGTGTCCACTCCGATTCCAACGGAACGGAGCGAGATAGAGCGTCTGCTACTACGTTCTTGACCCCTGCCAAGTGAGTGGCTGACAGGTGCCATTTGTTCTTGTTTGCCAGAGAGAAGATGGCTATCATGACGTGGTTCAAGTGGCTTGACTTGGATCCGCCCCTGTTGATGCAGTGTACCACCACTGCACTGTCCAGAACTAGTTTGAAATGTGAGTTCTTGGGCGGTCAGAGTCGTTTCAGTGTGAGAAACACTGCCATGGCTTCCAGTACATTGATATGTAGCTGACGGAATTTTAAAGACCAAGTTCCTTGAACTTTTTCGTGCTGAGAGTATCCTCCCCACCCTGTTAGTGAGGCGTCTGTGTGGATCACTAATGATGGAGGAGGAAATTGTAGGGGAATTGCTTTTGATAGATTCTTTGTCTCCGTCCAGGGGCGGAGACGTTTTCGTAAGATCGCCGGGATAGAGGCTAGTTTGTCCCGTGATCTGCAATTCGCTTTTGAACGCCATACTCTGTTTATATCTTTGAGTTTGGCTCTGAGCAGAACGTCTGTGACTGATGCAAACTGGAGTGAGCCCAGGATCCTCTCCTGGCACCTCCGGGATGTTTGTTGTTGTTTGAGAAATTGCTTTGTAGCTCTTGCTATTTCTTTCCTTTTCAACGACGGAATCGATAGAGTGTGTGATTGCAAGTCCCACTGAAGGCCTAACCACTGGAATCGGGATTCCGGTGTTAGTCTGGACTTGATTTTGTTTATTTGGAAACCTAAATGTTCCAGAAATTTGATCACCTTGACCGTTGCTTCTTTGCATTCTTTGGGGTTCTTTGCCCAAATAAGCCAATCGTCCAGATAAGCCACTAGCATTATTCCCTGTTTCCTTAGCTCTTGCACCACTGCTTCCGCCAATTTGGTGAAGATCCTGGGGGCTATATTGAGCCCGAATGGCATTACTTTGAAGGAGTAGGATTTGTTTCCTAGTTTGAAGCCTAGGAATGGACGGAAGTGTCTGGCTATGGGAACATGATAGTAGGCATCTGTAAGATCTATAGAGGTTGTGACGGCCCCACGGGGAAGTAAGGTCCATACTTGCGAAACGGCCAGCATTCTGAACTTGTCGCAATGAATGTATAAGTTCAGATGGGACAAGTCTAAGATGATCCTTCGGTTTTCCGAGTCTTTCTTTGGCACGCTGAACAAGCGTCCTTGAAATTTTAAATTGTTGACTCTTGAGACTACTCCTTTGAGAAGGAGGTCTTGGGCATACTCTACCAGTTCCACTGTTGGTGCTTGATAGAATTTGTTTGGTTGGATGAGGGCCCCTCCCTAGCCAAACTCCAACCTAGGCCTTTGGTTACTATACTCTGAGCCCAGGGGCTGAACCTCCACCGCTGGCGAAGAGGTCAGTCTCCCTCCTACCTTGGGGCTCTCACTGCTGGCTTGCCGAAGGGCGGCCACCCCTTGCTCCTCGGAAGCCTCTTCCCCTACTTGTAGCCCTGCCGGACCCTCTGAAACGAGAGGCACCTCTTGCTCTGCTACCTCTCGTGAACCTGTTGAAAGCCTGAAAGTTCTGGCTTTCATAGGAAGAGTTGTAGGCTGGGGAGACAGCAAAGGATGTGGAAGGCTGAGGCTGCTGTGACTGTGGGGTCAGGACAAGATATTGCTGTTGACCCTTAGAAGAGGAGTGTTGTTGCCCTTGAGGTGTTTGGACCGCTTGTACCAGCGTCTGCTGAGGGGTCTGGAAGGGCAAGAACTTCCTTGGTTTCTTCTTAATCCTCTGGTTCGGACCAGAGGATTCCTGTTTCCGTTTAGGTACCAGCCCCCACCTGACCTTGAGGCACTGGTTAACTTTGGATGCCTCATGTAAGACCTCCGCCACCACTGGTGCTGGGAAGAGGTCCGTCCCCAAATTGAGGAAGCTATCAGTTTGTTTGGTTCATGGCGGATGGTGGCTTCCGCCAGGACATGCTTCCTACAATTCCTCCTGGCGATTAGAAAGTCGTAAAGGTCACACTGCATGGTGTGCAGCAAACCTTTAGCCATGACTTTGAACAATGGCTCTTGCTGGTACACTAGAGCCGTCATTTCAGCCATTGTCATGGAGGAGAGGGATCTCGCAAGCCTGGTCCGGGCGTCGTACTCCATCTGGATGAGGGAGTCCGGCAACCTGGGAAGTCTCTCACTAAAGAGAGTGGTGGCGCAGTCAGCCTTAAGTATTAATAAACATTACCTTAATATAATTTATCTAGCCCTAAATCCCCAAAAACCGCACCAAAATTTACCACATTGGCAACCCTGTTACCTCCTATTCTGTCCGCCAGTTGGCAACACTGTCGTTGACAGATACTTCCCTCAAAGCAGTTGTTAACGAGCGCCCGTGTTGTTTACATCACGGCCGCTCTTTATAAATTTCCTTAAACATTTTTGTGCCTTTAAAGCTTTCATTATTTGTTAAATGAGACTTTATGTGAATTACCACTCACGCATTACATCACGAAATAGTGAATTAACTTTGATTTCTGTTGTGGTTCTTATCTTAAATTACGAACTTTTGCGCGACCCGGAAACTACTGACTGTCCAATTCTACAATGGATTGCCAAGAAATTACGATGCTTCCTTCTGCCAGCAACATCAGGAACTGCCCGGTTTGTGGGACAAGGATGAGTAGCAGGGAGTATGAACCCCATGACATTTGTAGCTCTTGTCGTGGACAGGTTTGTGACTTGACTTCTCGTTGTGATGTATGTAAGCCCTGGTCTGACGAGGATATGACTGCTTATATGAAACGCAACAATCTTGCAGCGTAAAAGATCGGTTAAGGAGAAAAAGAAATCGATTGCTAGAACTGTATCTAACGAATTCTTTGACTTGGGTGCTCATGGTTCTGGCTCTTCGGTTTCGGTATCGTACGACTCCGATTCCGAATTAATTGATGCTTTGCCCCCTGTACAACTGGTAATTAGTGAAGTTATTTCTGATGTAGATTCAAAGATTTTGGCAATGGAAACTACCTGGAAACAGAATTTTAAGAAATTACAGCTTAGTCTAGATAGAGATATTTCAGCTAAGTTTAACAATCTGTCAGAGAATTTCAAGAAGCCTTTACTAGAATTGTCTAAAAACACTCCTTTTTAGATTCATTTTCAGCTCCTCGTCAGGTACCTGTCGACAGCACCATGGGTAACGGTGCGACAGATACCCGGCTTGTGAACCCCGTCGTGGCGAAGGCCTAGGGGGGATCCGGTCCGGGCAGGTGCCTAACGAATCTTTACCCAACGTGTCCCCTGTTAGTCCCGTAACAGTGCCAAAGGGCGCTTATTTAGGAGAAGGGGGGAGGGATATTAGTGTCAGGCCTAAGATAGCTAGTCGTCAGGATTTTACTTCAGGGGAAGTTTCTAAGTTAGGATCTGACGATGATGATGATGATGACGCGGATTCGTGTGATATTGATGTTTCCTCGAATGGATGTCATGATGTAGAATTCAAGAAACTTTTTAATTTAATTTGAGTTTTCTTCCTCAGGCGAGGCCTAAAGAGCAGAAGCAGCCTCCGCCTTGTTGTATTACAGAAGGGATTTTTTTCTTGACGGTCCCTTCCCGGTCACGGGAATTTTTTACGTTTTCCCTTGCCCAGAGGTTCGCGAGAGTGAGGGCGGACGTTGCCGCTAAACTTTCGAAGGTGATCGGGGAAGGGAAGAGGAAGCTCTCTTCTCTTCTGCGACACCGGAGAGGAGTTTACCAGGTGGCGGATGATTCTTCATTCTCTCGACCCCCAAGCCAAATCCTGATTTTGTCCGACTTTCAAGTCAACCCTTGCCTTCTAAGGCTTCGGTCTCTGTCTCAATTGAAGATTTTTGTTTTTATTGCTATGGTCTGTTATGAGCTCCTTACAAGAAGCTCAATCCTTCAATATGTGGGTCCTCGGAGGGCTTTTAATGTATATCAAGGACTCCGGGTTTGTTCCTCCTGATGCTCCTCTTTTGAGAAATTCTGCTCATCCATTTCAATCGCTTCTGTACATCAGAACGAGCTTGCTGCTTCAATGCAGGCCTTTCTTGTTTCTCTAAGGCGTAACCTGTATTTGTCGCAGTTACCCTCCTCTGTATCGGAGATTCAGAGAACTCGTCTGTTGTCCTCTTCTCCTTTTGGCGATTTCCTTTTCGATATTTCTGTGCTTTCTGAGGTTTTGAAGGAACATCAAGGTGATGTGCCTCTTCCCAAGCTCACTGGGCCTTATCAAGAGCTTTTCCTCTGGTCTTCCTCCCGTTCCTTCAAGGAGTAAGCGTAAGTTTAGGACCAGATCTGTACCTTCTGCTCCAGCCCAACACCTCCTTCTGGCTCTTTTTTTTCCAGAGTACATCTCAGGTTGCTGGTGCCTCTACTTCATCCTCTGGTGCTCACCCTTTGAAACGCGGGAGAGGTTCTTGGCGTGGCTTTAAGGGCAGAGAAAGAGCTCAACCTCCAGGAGGACCTTCTTCTTCTTCCTTGTCTCTGCGTAAGAATTTTCGGAAGTAGGAGTCATCACCTCGCCTGGAGACCGCAGTAGGAGCTTGTCTCTCCCCGCCATTGGTCAGCTTGGCAGGGGAGAGCGGTGGATGCTTGGGTGGTGGAGGTCCTGAAGGAAGGTTATGAGATCCCTTTTGTTTCCAGACCTCCACTTTCCAATCGTCCTCTCGAGTTCAGCAGTTATTCCCCTCCCCTCAACTCAATCAGTCAAGCCTTGGAGAAGGAGCTTTCGGCCCTCTTGGAGAAGGATGCCATAGAGCGAGCTCCTCCTTCTCCCGGGTTTTACTCTCGGATGTTTGTAGTTCTAAAAAGGCCTCGGGTGCCTGGCGCCCCATCATAGATCTTTCGGTTTTGAACAAGTTCATTCTAAAGTCCAAGTTCAGGATGGAGACGGTCCAGACTGTTCTTTCATCCGTCAGGAGGGGGACTGGATGATTTCCATCGATCTGCAGGATGCTTATCTGCAAATCCCCATCCATCCAAGAAAGCAGACCTTACCTTCGTTTTTTCACGGACTCGGGAGTTTTCCAGTTCAAGACCCTTTGTTTCGGCCTCACCACTGCTCCACAGGTCTTTTCTCGGGTGATGGCTCCTGTTCAGCTATTCTGCATCAGTTAAATGTAAGGATGCTTCGGTATCTGGACGATTGGCTAGTCCAGGCCGAATCTCTAGAGAAATGTCTCCGGTCGAGGGAGATAGTTCTGTCTCTTTGTGTCGAGTTGGGCATTCGTGTCAACTTCGACAAGTCCAATCTAATCCCTTGCCAGATCATGACTTATCTGGGGATTGTTTTGAATTCCCAGATTTTGAGGGTTTCTCCCGCTCAGAAACGGATAGACAAGCTTCTGAGTCTGATCGAAGAATTTTTGTCCTCCGTAACGTAGCCAGTTTCTCTTTGGAGGTCTCTCCTGGCCATTTGTCATCCCTCATCCAACTGGTTCCCAGAGGTCGTCTCAGAATGATGTCCCTTCAGTCGACACTTCGCCAGTCATGGGATTTCGTGTCCGAGGACACGATAGTCGCCTCTTCTCCACAATGTTGGAAGGATCTCCGTTGGTGGATGCAAGTTCACCGCCTCAAGTCAGGACATCTCTTTTTTCGGTTCCTCCGGACCTAATGTTTTGGTCAGACGCCTCGGATCAAGGTTGGGGCGCACACCTGGGCTCCGAAGCCGCTTCGGGCCTTTGGTTAGAGGAGGAGAGGATCATGTCAATAAATTGGAGGGAACTGAGGGCAGTGTACCTAGGCCTTCTTTCATTTCAGGAACAACTGTTGGAGTCGGTTGTCGCGATCTTTGTCGCAACACCACAGCAGTCTCGTACTTGAGAAACCAAGGCGGCACACAGTCGGATCTTCTCACTCAAGAAGCCCCGATCAATCCTGTGTTGGGCAGAAGACAGGGGGATTACGTTGGTCCCTCAGTTTATCCTGGGCCATCACAACGTCTTAGCAGGAGCCTTGTCGAGACCGAACGAAGTTCAAGGGTCGGAGTGGACACTTTGCCAGGAAGTCTTCGACAGCCTCAGGAAGAAATGGCCTGTCACAGTCGATCTGTTTTGCCACCCCACTGAATTTTCGGTGCCAGATATTCTTCGCCCCTTACCAGACTCCTCAGAGTGCGGGACAGACTCTCTTTTGCAGGACTGGGAGGGACTTCAAGCCTATGCTTTTCCTCCGTTCTCTGGTGAGGTCAGTCCTCAACAAAGTGAGGGCAACCAAGCGTCTGGATCTCACCTTGATCGCCCCCTTCTGGCCACAGAAGGAGTGGTTTCCCGACCTTCTGGAAGCACTGGTGGAACCCCCCATTCGCCTGCCAGAGAGACCAGATCTTCTCAAACAACCCCATTTTCATCGGTTCCATCAGAGGCTCCACATGCTTCATCTTCATGCCTGGAGACTGTCAGGAGGTTCTCCAGCACGAAGGGTTCTCCTCCAGAGTGGCGCGACAGTTGGCTCTTGCCAGACGGCAATCAACCAGAGTAAATTATCAGGCTAAATGGTCGGTTTACAGACGGTGTAAGTCTCAAGGACATTCAATTTCTAGACCTTCCTTACCGAAAGTAGCGGAGTTTTTAGTTCATTTACATCATGACAGGGCCCTGTCACCTTCGTGCATTAAGGGTTATAGGTCTATGCTTTCCTATGTTTTTAAGGCAAGGCTCCCTGAGATCTCTTCATCTTATGTCATTAGAGATTTACTTCGATCTTTTTTCCCTATCTCGACCCAGGCCGCAGTGTTCGCCTCCGACATGGGACGTTAACAAAGTCCTTCAAGCCTTAAGGTTCCCTCCGTTTGAGCCTCTGAATTCTGCCAAATTTAGGGACCTCTCTTCTAAGACACTCTTCCTTGTCTCACTGGCTACAGCCAAGAGGGTGGGTGAACTGCAAGCACTCTCTTTTCTGGTTGCCAGATCTGGACAAGACATGATTTTGTCATACCTTCCTGAATTTGTCGCAAAGACTGAATCGTCTGATAATCCCATTCCCAGGTCTTTCGTACTGAAGTCGCTGGTCGACTTTGTTGGTAATTTAAATGAGGAATTAGTTTTCCCTTTGCCCTGGTAGGGCGCTCTCATGTTATTTACGCCGCACGAAGGACATTCAGGGTCGTCCCCGTCATCTGTTTGTTTCACCCCGAATGTCAAGAGACCTATTTCAAAGAATGGTGTATCCTTTTTCTCAGAGATCTGATCGTTAAAACTGGTGGTTCGGCTTGCTGGGGAAGACCAGACGCCGAGAGCACACAGTATTAGAGCAGTTGCTACATCAGTAGGCTTTTATGAAGAACGTCTCGGTCGTCAAGGTGCTTGAGGCGGCGACTTGGCGTTCTAATTCTGTTTTTGCCGCCTCTTTTTATACTTGAGGGATATTTCTCTAGTTCTAGGCGACCTTCGTTCTTTGGGCCCGTTGGTGATGGCAGGACAGGTCGTCAGACAGGAGAATTAGGTAGTCTTCCTGTTTTATTTACTTTGGTTGCTAACCTGTATATTATTCATTAATTTTTGTTTGTTGTATATATTTTTTGTTTTTGTATTTATGGACCCATGGCAGTTTTTGACGTAGTTATAATGGGAATTAGGCAGTTTGGTATTTAGGTGTTGTTGATGACAAGGACTGACTGCTTGGCAACTCATGCTGCTTCCATTGTCAGTGTGAAATGGTTCCAGCCACTGGGTTGTCGGCACTGGCGACTACGCTTCTCCCAGAGTCGATGCTGACCTAGGACTAGCCACTGGTTCACTTGTCCTGACGACTCCTGCTTCTTCCACTGTCCTGGACAGGGAATTAGTCGATGGATCGTCTGCTGTCATCTGGTGACTCGCTCACCATCTACTTTTTGTCTCACCTGTTTTCTCGAAGTCAGACACTTGTGTGAGATCAGGCGACATTTAGTAGCCCTGAGTTTCTTGTTGACGAAGTCGGTTGCGTTGATACACCCCCCCGATGATCGTGTAACATGAGACCAGGTTGGACTGTCAGGCATTCGTCCTTCGGGACTGAATCGCTTTTTGCTCCGCGCTCCTTTCTCTTGGCACCAGAAAGCTCGAGTTAGGAGTTGCTCATGAGCCGATTCGTTTGCTGGCGACGTCGGGTTGCGTTGATACACCCCCAAGGTTTGCTTAGCTTTGAATCACCCAGACAGTCCAGACACTCATCCTTTAGGGAAAGAATATTGCTTGATAGTCTTCAGGGTGCAGCCTTGCTGTCCGCAATTCGTCTGACTGGTCACCTGGTCGGTCACCTGACTTTAGTACTGACGGACTGACTATGCACTTACTCCTTGTCCTGTGCTACCGCAGTTTGGTGGCATTATGGTAGGAGACTTTGAGTTGTTAGTATCTTAGACCTTGGGTTGAGTTTTGACTGCCTATGATATATATTTCTTTGTTTGTTTTCTCCTATTCTGTCCGAAGGGGAAATTGTATTCAGATTCCCTCCTCCTTTTCAATGTGGTTAATCGGGCTAGATAAATTATATTAAGGTAATGTTTATTAATATGGAATTTTTATTCTAAAATTAATATTAATAATACTTACCTGTATAATTTATCTAGTCCCACCCATCCTACCCCACGATCTGCCTATCACAACTGATTTGAGGGAAGGTTTTTGTATCTGTCAACGACAGTGTTGCCAACTGGCGGACAGAATAGGAGGTAACAGGGTTGCCAATGTGGTAAATTTTGGTGCGGTTTTTCGGGATTTAGGGCTAGATAAATTATACAGGTAAGTATTATTAATATTAATTTTAGAATAAAAATTCCATTTCCCTACCGAAAAAGTTGGTACTGCTCCCTCGAAGTAGTTCTCAGAGCCTGGAACCAGGAGAGAGGTGGGTTCCGTCTCCCGGAGTTGAGGCAAAGGCTCGTCCTTCAGGGCTGCCTGAAACGTTGCTTCCACTACCTTAAGGGTAAGTGGTAGCGGAGTACCTTCCACCGGAGTAAAGATGGTGAAGGGACTCCTAAAGGCCGTGATGCGAGTATTCTTGCACCCCCACTCTTCCAGGCTTCTCAGCAGAGTTTGTTGAGCTTGTTCCCTAGGAAGGATCACGGTTTCCTTGGGAACTTTGTCTTCTCTCATCATGGCTGCTTCCGTCAGGCGGACGTAGCCAATGAATGGGGGTTGAAGGTTCCTGGGAAAGAACTCGAAGTCTTCCAGCCTTCGAGTTCCAATGCCTTCAATGGTCAGCATCCCGTTGACGAACGGAGCATGTGAGGCAATCCTCCAAGGATTGGCCACCTTGAATTCAGGCAGTTGGCTAGAGTCTGGCATTGGGAGAGGAGAGGGTGGCATTGCCAGAGGAGTCCCTGCCGCGATCGTGGTCTGGATCCCGGCGATGGCGTTCTCTTGAGCAGCCAATCGTTCTGCCAGGGATTGCATTGACTGGCTGGATGATGCAACAGTACTTGAGAGCTGGGAGAGTACCGTGCCAACCTTGTTATCTACCAAGGTTCCCACGATAATCCCCACCTGCTCTAAGATGTTGGCCGAGAAGCTATCGGGATCGAAAGGGGGCACTTGAGCCCGATCCTTTCGAGACTTACGTCTGGGGGACCTCGACGCTGACGAAGAGGCCACCCTTGATCTGACTGTTCCGGGGTGGGGAGCTGGAGTAATAGCCGATTAAGATGGCCGATTTCTTAGGGAGGGACTTTTGCAGTTTGTCCACGGTTGACTTAACTTTGGGGATCACTGAAGTGACTTTAGGGTGAACAGCCCCGTTGGTCTTCAGTGAAGCCCCGGAAAGATGTAGAAAGAGGGAAGGATCAGTAGAAGGAGATGGAGAAAGGGAACTCAGGAAAGGGCCCTGAGAACCCCCAGAAGCTGCCCCTACTGCACCCTTACCTGTGCCCATGTGGTCTACTGCCATGGGCTCAACGTTGAGGTTCATAGCCGCGACGTCTTCTGCCACATCCTCTGAGAAATCCCCATCCTGGGAGATCATGGCTTGTAGGTCTGCTAACAGAGGGGCGGCCACTAGCGGGTCTACCACTGATCCCTTCTTGGCTCCAGGGAAGATGAGATCCGCCATGTCCTGGGTGAGGATGTAGGGACGGCCTTTTGAGTTCCGGCCAAATCCTCCCACCCAGGCTTTGAGGGTCACCAAGGCCTTCTTCTTCTCTTCATCGGAACCCTGTAAGAAAGGTCTAGAGTTAGGGAAGAGGGAGGGGACGTAAGGATCGTGACTAGAAATATTGACTGAATATGAGTCCACCTTGTGAAATATAGTCAGTATTGACAAGTATACCAGGTATTGAATGCTGACGGAGATAGGAAAAACTTACTACTAAAGACGCTTCGCCTACTAGAATGTAGCAGGTTTGGCAACCTTCATGGTGCCAGACGATGAAGTCCTGCACCTTCACTGCACAGCTAGCATGGGAGCGGCAGGCTGTATGGCCGCATGGGTCTTGCAGTAGAGCACTGCACCCGATCTCCTGGCAACACAAAACCTGTAAGTCAAAGGATACATGAGTACCATGACAACCTCCGGGGAGGTACTTAAGTAAATATCTGTGGGTGCCGGAGTGGAACCGACGGATAGGGTTCTACGTATAAGTGGCATGCAAAAAAGGGACTGCCGGTGGGAGCTCTAAAGCTCACACCCGTATGAATACGGACTTAAAATAAAGGGGGCATGCACTTAAAAATAACGTAGAAAATGGTTACAGGGGGAATAGCCTCTGACTCTGTGTAAGCTCACTTGGTTATATGGGTAAAATTAAACTCCGTCGGGCCCGGAGTTGTGATTACCGAGTGAGAGGGGTTCAGCTCCCTGGGTGAGAGCCAAGGCTGGAACATGAGGCAGAACTATAACCCCCGGAGTAACAGTAAAAATAAATAAGTCCTTAAAATAGTGTAACAGAAAAAACATCATATCAGTGGGTGCCCGTGTGAACTATCCTGTGGATAGACTCCCAGTGAATCCCTCCCCCTTGGTTGTCCGGTGGGTACGGAGTATTACCGCCGGACTAAAACTGGGGGGGGAGGGTAGGGAGATAATGGTGGGGTAGGGGAACCTTCTAACCTTAGCGGCCAATTAAGGTCGGAGGAGGGAGGGGGAGAAGGTCCCAAGCCCCCGAGACACGGGACTGTGAGAGAGCACCAGTAGGGGGAGCCTCCCCGCTATCCTTATGAGTCACCCCCTCTCATGCAGACTCGGACGCTAGCTATGAGCAGCGAGTCATCACCCGATGGCATGGGTGGCAACGTGCGGAGGGGGGGATGAAGGGGACGGGGTGGACCCCGTGACCAGGTGGCTCGCCGTGATCGACCAACGACCCTCCCAGCCAGGCGATAAACACGTGGTGGGGAAGGCCCATCGGAACAACAAATGGTCGAAACGACATAGTAATAACTGATATATTAGGATTATCTATAAAAAACCATAATAAAATATATATATATATATATATGATATCTTAAAGCTAGGACCTAACACGGGGAAACAAAAATTTACATGATAATATAAGAAAGGTCCAAAAGGTGTAGGCCTAATCGACCAATCCGAAGGTAGGGGTATGATAGCCTAACCTAACCTCTAAGCCAATGTAACAAGGAAATGGGCTAATTGTCAATCCGAAGATTGGGGTAAGTTAGCCTAACCTAATGCCTAGGTCAGTGTGAACAAGGATAGGCTAATCGTCAGTCCGAAGAATGGGGTATGTTAGCCTAACCTCAAGTAATACTAAATCAATAAAACATCGGACTAGAAGTAGGACAAGGGGGAACAATGGTTCTGACTGGAAAAACTCCTAACGAACGGAGGGCAAAGCTAGGCTAAGATCCGAAACGTGCAGTCGGAGGGTGCCCCGTGAGGGCCTAACTAACAAGCTAACTGCATGATATAATATAGTAACTATATCATAAAGTACTGCAAAAAGTGGGGGGGAAATCTCTAGTGGTATGGGAGACCAAAAGAAAAAACCCGTACCGCCATGAGGTCGGAGGAGCGGTCGGGCCGGTGAAGCTCCGAGAACTCCTAGATAATAGGTAAGTCAGCATAAAATGTGAACTGAAACCTAAGGCAGTACTTAACTTAGAAGCAGAAGCGGAAGACATCTTGAAATACAATATAAAACCTTGAAAAAGCGATCGCACAGCACAGTGGAAAAAAACAACGTGTGGTGACGATGGCGGCTATCAAAGGAATGACGTCACAGGCGTCGGAGGCGCTCACGGTAGTAGTAGAGGGTACCGGGAGCTGTAGCATGGCTCCTCCGTAGTTGGGGGTTTTGTCGAAGGAAGAAGCTAAATGGCAAGGGACTTCTGGTAGTGATTCCACTCGCTCCTTTACTATACCGACACTTCTATTAGAGGTGAGCGAGCCATTTATCTTGGCATTATATTGTTTATTTTTTCTCTAGGATGAATAGCAATATTTATACCTAAGAAATAGTATCAAAGGAACCATTTCACAGGGCGACACAGGTTAAGCCCAGAAATATGTTTATTAATATTTTCAAATGATAATAATAATAATAATAATAATAATAATAATAATAATAATGATAATAATGATAAAATAGTAATAATAAATAATTAAAGGGATTTGACGAAAGGAAAAATCTATTTCTGGGCAACGACCTGTGTCGCCCTGTGAAATGGTTCCTTTGATACTATTTCTGAAGAATAAATATTGCTATTCATCCTAGAGAAAAAAAGAAACAATATAATGCCAAGATAAATGGCTCGCTCACTTCTTATAGAAGTGTCGGTATAGTAAGGAGCGAGTGGAATCACTACCAGAAGTCCCTTGCCATTTAGCTTCTTCCTTCGACAAAACCCCGAACTACGGAGGAGCCGTGCTACAGCTCCCGGTCCTTACTACTACCTGTGAGCGCCTCCGATGCCTGAGACGTCATTCCTGAAGATAGCCTCCAAGCTTGGGGTAAGCTGGGTGAGGATAATCTAACTACAGTGGGGTGGGGTTTCACAGGGCGACACAGGTCGTTGCCCGAAATAGATTTTTCCTTCGTCAAATCCCTTTTCTGGGCTTGACCTGTGTCGGCCTGTGAAATAGTACCAGAGAATGCTAAACACCAAGCTTGAGGAACAGTACAGATAAATTAAGAAGGTAAAGTTAAACACTTGTAAGGTTAATATATAATAATCAACTAAATTACAGTCTTACCCTAAGGGAAGTATAAAGCCCTAAAACACGGGTTATAAACTTAAAATTAGTTAGCCTAACAACAACAATAAAACAATACAGGTTAGGCAAAGACAGGATATAAGTTGATATATACAAAAGAATGGAAACTGAATCCAATTAGAATGATGAACAAAAGCAAAACTCAAGGTACCCCAAATACATGGAGGCGACTAACTAAGTAAGGGTGCAATGGGGCAGGTAGAAGGAAGGCTACAAAGAAGTTATAGTAAAAATTAAGATCAGGAGAAACTGTGTTTTCAGCTGCCACTGCTGGAAAATTTGAGGGCTTCTAAGGTTTAGGTAGTGCCGTTTGAAAACTGTCGGAGATTTCCAAGCCTGTATACTTCTTAAGATCGTCAAAATTCATGAGTTGGAAAAAAATTAATATGTGGCCACTGCCCTAACATCGTGGGCCCGAGGAAAGGACTCTGGATTGGCCTGTTTAATGAAGTTAAAATAAAATTGTTGCCTGATCCCTTTTAGGGATTAATGTACCTCCTTCCTTCCTAATTGAACAATGTGCTGAAGATTTCAGAGTTATTCTGCTTAGGTAGGCCTCTTAATGAGTTTGACAGGACAAAGGGAAATGTCTTGAGGTAGTGGTAAGGATTTTCCACGAGGACCATCTGCCCTGTGGATCTTCATTTTTGGCTAGAAAATGGCGATCTGGGGATAAGAGGACTTACCCCCATGAGGGGAGGAACTCAATGTGGCCTGGTTCTCTTGATAAGCTGACAGTTCTGATATTCTAGCTCCGGAGGCTAAACTTAATAAGAATAGGGTTCCTCAGGACGGGATAATAATTGCAAGAGTCATTGTTAATGTCCGAGGCCAGTTGAGGACATCATTTAAGAACCAAGAGACTGATTTAGGTCTCGTTGATGGTCTTAATCTAGCACAAGCTTTTGGTATGGACGTAAAGTACGAATCCGTAAGGTCTATGCTAAAACCAAATTGGAAGATCTTTTTAAGAGCTGATTTGGTCGTAGTGATAGTGCTTGCTGCGAAGCCTTTCTCAAACACAATAAATCTGAAGAAAGTTATGGCTAGGTTCGTTGTCATGACTTGAGAATTTGACAACTTAAGGAACTCTGCTAGTTTCTTTGACAGATGAATCATATTGCCGGAGAGTAGATTCTCTTTTATCTGATCCAAGAATGAGATATTCTGGGATCAATTTCTGCATTCCTCATAGCTGCGAATTTCAGAAAATCCATAAAGTTAGGGTTTTCTGAATTCTTGAGGAAGCGGACACAGTCTGAGTTGCACTAAACTGGGTTAGTTTGGGGTTTGGGAATCCGTAGTGGTCGGAGTCTCAACTCTAGGAGTAGAGGGAACCAATTGCTCTTGGGCCAGTTGGGAGCTACTAGAGCTACTTGGCCTTTGAATGTCCTGAGTTTGTCTAAAAACTTTCATGAGAAGGTTCACCGGAGGGAAGAGGTAAATATTCTTCCATTCGTTCCAATCGAGGATCATTGCATCCGTAGCGTATGCTAGAGGATCGAGGTTGGGTGCCACGTAACAAGGGAGTTTGTGGTTTGACTCCGTGGCGAAGAGGTCTACTTGGAGTCCGGGGACTTGTAGACTGATCCAATTGAATGAACTCCTGTCCAGTGTCCACTTCGATTCCAACGGAGCGGAGCGCGATAGAGCGTCTGCTACTACGTTCTTGACTCTTGCCAGGTGACTGGCTGACAGGTGCCATTTGTTTTTTGCTTGCCAGAGAAAAGATGGCTATCAGACATGTTCAAGTGGCTTGACTTGGATCCGCCCCTGTTGATGCAGTGTACTACTACTGCACTGTCCAGAACTAATTTGAAATGTGAGTTCTTGGGCGGACGGAGCCGTTCAGTGTGAGGAATACTGCCATGGCCGCCAGTTACATTGATATGTAGCTGGCGGAATGTTAACGACCAAGTTCCTTGAACTTTTTTGTACTGGGAGTATCCTCCCCACCCTGTTAGTGAGGCGTCTGTGTGGATCATTAATGATGGAGGGGGAAACTGTAGAGGAATTGCTTTTGAAAGGTTCTTTGTCTCCGTCCAGGGACGGAGACGTTCCCGTAAGATCGCTGGGATAGAGGCTAGTTTGTCCCGTGATCTGCAATTCGCTCTTGAGCGCCATACTCTGTTTATATCTTTGAGTTTGGCTCTGAGCAGAACGTCTGTGACTGATGCAAACTGGAGTGAGCCCAGGATCCTCTCCTGGCACCTCCGGGATGTTTGTTGTCGTTTGAGAAATTGTTTTGTAGCTCTTGCAATTTCTTTCCTTTTCAACGACGGAATTGATAGAGTGTGCGATTGTAAGTCCCACTGAAGGCCTAACCACTGGAATCGAGATTCCGGTGTTAGTCTGGACTTGGTTTTGTTTATTTGAAAACCTAAATGTTCCAGGAGTTTGATCACTCTAACCGTTGCTTCTTTGCATTCTTTGGGGTTCTTTGCCCAAATAAGCCAATCGTCCAGATAAGCCACTAACATTATTCCCTGTTTCCTTAGCTCTTGCACTACTGCTTCCGCCAATTTGGGTGAAGATCCTGGGGGGCTATGTTGAGCCCGAATGGCATTACCTTGAAGGAGTAGGATCTGTTGCCTAGTTTGAAGCCTAGGAATGGACGGAAGTGTCTGGCTATGGGAAACATGATAGTAGGCATCTGTAAGATCTAGAGGTTGTGACGGCCCCACGGGGAAGTAAGGTCCGTACCTGCGAAACGGTCAGCATCCTGAACTTGTCGCAATGAATGAATAAGTTCAGATGGGACAAGTCTAAGATGATTCTTCGGTTTACCGAGTCTTTCTTTGGTACGCTGAACAAGCGTCCTTGAAATTTTAAATTGTTGACTCTTGAGATCTACTCCTTTGAGAAGGAGGTCTTCGGTATACTCTACCAATTCCGTTGTTGGTGCTTGATAGAATCTGTTGGTTGGAGGAGGGCCCTCTAGCCAACTCCAACCTAGTCCCTTTGTTACTATACTTTGAGCCCAAGGGCTGAAACCCCCACCGCTGGCGGAAGAGGTACAGCCTCCCTCCTACCTTGGACTCTCACTGCTGGTTTGCCGAGGGGCGGCCACCTCTTGCTCCTCGGAAACCTCTTCCTCTGTTAGCAGCCCTGCCGGATCCTCTGAATCGAGAGGCACCTCTTGCTCTGCTGCCTCTCGCAAACCTATTGAAAGTTCTGGCTTTTATAGTTGGAATTGTAGGCTGGCGAGACAGCAAAGGAAGTAGAGGGCTGAGATTGCTGGGACTGAGGGGTCAGAACAAGGTATTGTTGTTGACCCTTCGACGATGGTTGCCCTTGTGATGCTGGGACTGCCTGAACCAACGTTTGTTGAGAAGGCTGGAAGGGAGAGAACTTCCTTGGTTTCTTCTTGTTCTTGGGTTAGGACCAGAAGATTCCTGCCTCTGCTTTGCTACCAGTCCCCACCTGACTTTGAGGCACTGGTTAACCTTAGAAGCCTCATGAAGGACTTCTGCTACTACTGGTGCTGGAAAGAGGTCCGTTCCCCAAATTGAGGAAGCAATCAGTTTATTCGGTTCATGGCGGATAGTAGCTTCCGCCAGAACGTGCTTCCTACAATTTCTCCTGGCTATGAGGAAGTCGTAAAGGTCACACTGCATGGTGTGCAGCAGACCTTTAGCCAAAACTTTAAATAACGGCTTCTTGTTGGTATACAAGAAGCCGTCATCTCCGCCATAGTCATGGAGGAAAGGGATCTCGCGAGCCTAGTCCGGGCGTCGTACTCCATCTGGATGAGAGAGTCCGACAACCTGGGGAGTCTCTCACTAAAGAGAGAGGTGGCACAGTCCGCCTTTAGTTTTCTTACTGAGAAAGTAGGAACTGCCCCCTCGAAGTACGTCTCGGAGCCTGGGACTAAGAGAGAGGTGGGTTCCGTCTCTATTAGTTGAGGCAGGGGCTCGTCTTTCAGGGCGGCCTGAAAGGTTGCTTCCACTACCTTAAGGGTCACTGGTAGCGGAGTCCCTTCCACCGGAGTAAAAATGGTGAAAGGACTCCTAAAGGCTGTGATGCGGGTGTTGTTTTCACACCCCCATTCTTCCAGACTTCTCATTAGAGTCTTGCTGTGCCTGTCCCTCGGAAGGATCACTGTTTCCTTGGGAACCTTGTCCTCTCTCATCATCGCTGCTTCCGTTAGTCGGACGTAGCCAATAATGAATGGTGTTGAAGGTCTCTGGGGTGGAACTCGAAGTCCTCACGCCTTCGAGTTCCTATGCCTTCGATTGTCAACATTCCGTTGACAAACGGGGCATACGAAGCGATCCTCCAAGGGTTGGCCGCCTTGAATTCGGCAGTGGCTGGAATCTGGCATTGGAAGAGGAGAAGGTGGCACAGATAGAGGGGAAACCTGCCGTGATCGAGGTTTGGATACCCGGCGATGGCATTCTCCTGAGCGGCCAGCCGTTCCGCCAGCGATTGGATCCGACTGGCCGGAAGACGTAACAGAACTGGAGAGCTGGAGAGCACCGAGCCGACCTTGTTGTCAACCAAGGCCCCTACGATCACTCCCACCTGCCCTCAGAATGTTAGCCGAAAAGGATTCGGGATCAAAAAGAGGGACTTGAGCCCGATCCTTACGTGATCTATGTTTGGGGGACCTCGACGCAGAGGAAGAGGCCTCCCTTGACCTAACTGATCCGGGGTGGTGAGCCGGAGTTACAGTGTCTGTCAGGGATGGACCGATTTCTTGGGGAGAGACTTTTTAAGTTTCTCCTCGGTCATCTTTAGCCTTGAGGATCACTGAAGTAGCCTTAGGACGGATAGACCGCTGCTCTTCAGTGAAGCCCCGGAAAGAAGAAGTAGAAGGATCAGTAGAAGGTGATGGAGAAAGGGAATTCAGGAAAGGGCCCTGAGAACCCACAGAAGCTGCCCCTACTACACCCTTACCTGTACCCATGGAGTCAATAGCCATGGGTTCGACGTCGAGGTTCATTGCTGCAACGTCTTCTGCAACGTCCTCTGGGAAATCCCCCTCCTTGTAGGGAGATCATGACTTGAAGGTCGGCCAGCAAAGGGGCGGCCGCTATTGGGTCCACCCAACTGATCCTTTCTTGGCTCCTGGGAATGCTAGGTCCGCCATATCCTGGGTAAGAATGTAGGGGCGGCCCTTCGAATTCCGGCCAAAACCCCCTACCCAAGCTTTGAGAGTCGACAAAGCTTTCTTCTTTTCTTCATCAGAACCCTGTAAAAAAGGGTCTAGAGTTAGGGAGAGGATAGGGGGGGGGAGGAATGTCTGTTGTGTTGAGATTATATGAATATGTGTCTCATATGGTGAAAGGTATAATATAACAACAAGTATTCCAGGTGACGAATGAATGAAGAAAGTGCTAAGAAACTTACTACTAGTGAGGCATCTCCTACTAGCAAGTAGCAGGTTTGGCAAGCTTCATGATGCCAAACGATAAAATCCTCCACTTTCACTGCACATCCTGCATGAGAACCGCATACTATATGGCCGCACGGGTCTTGGAGGATGGCATTGCACCCAATCTCCTGGCACAACATCTGTAAGTCAAAGGATACATGAGTACCAATGACAACCTCCGGAGTGGTATAATATTGCAAACTATCCGTGGGTGCCGGGAGTAGGAACCGACGACGATAGAGATCTACGTATGAATATTACGTAGAAAAGGTTACGAGGGGGGAAGAAAGTCTCTGCCTCCGCCTAAGCTCACTTGTCATATGACTAAAAATAGACTCCGTAGGGCCCGGAGTTCTCGTATGGCCCGGAGTTAATTAATATTGAGTGAGCAATGTCAAACTTCTAACGAAGCAAGGGATAGTACGAGAGGCGGAAATAAAAAAACCCCCGGAGTAACGCAAAAGATTCTAAACATTAAATAACACAAAAGAAAATAAAACAAAAATAAAAACCCATTATATCAGTAAGTGCTCGTGTGAACTATCCTAAGTGGATAGGAAAACCAGTGGTTTCCCTCCCCCCCTCTCTGTTCGGTAGCGGCGGATAGGGACACCTGCCGGACTGAACTGAGGGGGAAAGGGTAGGGAAGAACGTGGGGTAGGGGAGCCCTCCCCCATGAGCGGCCAGTTAAGGACGGAGAAGAAGGGGGGAGGAGGTCCCGAGCCCCTGAGGCACGTGACGAGTGAGAATACCAGTAGGGGAGGGGAGATCCCCACCAGTCCTGTGAGTCACCCCCTCCTCTCATGCAGACTCGGACGCTAGCTGTGAGAAACGAGTCATCACCCATCGACGTGGATGGCAATGTATGGAGGGGGGGAATGGGGGGACGGGAGGGGGACCCCGTAACCGGGTGGCTCACCGCGAATCAACCGGTGGTCTTCCCAGCCAGGTGAAAGACACGAGGTGGGGGAAGGAACCGTCGGAACAACATCAATATCACTGATATAAATAGGATTACTTATAATAATCAATCAAATAAATTAAAGCGATATCTTAAAGCTAGACTAACACGGGGAACACGAAGCTAAGCAAACAGAAAATTAGGCTAATCGCCGATCCGAAGAAAGGGGTATGTTAGCCTAATTTAACCTCTAGTTCAAGAAAACGGGCAGGCTAATCACCAATCGACAATTGGGGTATGAAAGCCTAACTTAACGGTAAAATAAATGATAACAGGGAAGCTAATCGCCATACCGAAGCATGGTGTATGTTAGCCAACCTAGTACCTATAATATTATTAATGGTAATCAGGAACTAGAGAAGGAAAGAGAGAACATCAGAATAATTAAGATGATATGACTCTCAAATCGTGACTGATAAAACTCCTAACAATGTAAGGCGTAGCTAGACTAAGGTCCGAAACGTGCGGTCGGAGCGTGCCCCGTGGAGGCCTAACTAAAAAACTAACTGCATAAAGATATAGAGACTATGTATCAGTAACCATATCTAAAGTACTGAGAAAAAGGGAAATCCCTAACGGTATGGAAGACCGAAAGAGATAACCCGTACCGCCAAGCGGTCGAGGGGCATGCTGGCCGATAAGGCTCCGAATATGTGTAAAACATGAAGATCATCATAAAATGAGATCAGTAACCCCAAACAGTACTTAACTTAGAAGCAGAAGCTGAAGACATCTTGAAAATAAAAGATAATCCAAAAGATAATCCAAAATAGAGCGAAACACGGCACCGAAAAAATTCTAACGTCTGGTGTAACGCGTGGCTATCGAAAGGAATGACGTCTCAGGCGTCAGAGGCGCTCACGGTAGTAGTAGACCGGGAGCTGTAGCACAGCTCCTCCGTAGTTCGGGGTTTTGTCGAAGGAAGAAGCTAAATGGCAAGGGACCTCTGGTAGTGATTCCACTCGCTCCTTACTATACCGACACTTCTATAAGAAGTGAGCGAGCCATTTATCTTGGCATTATATGGTTTCTTTTTTCTCTAGGATGAATAGCAATATTTATTCTTCAGAAATAGTATCAAAGGAACCATTTCACAGGCCGACACAGGTCAAGCCCAGAAAAAGTATTTTTAACAATTCACCGTAAATCGAAATGCTATGCTAGAGACTTTAATTTGTTGCAAAATGAAAGTAAATGATTAAATATTACTAGAATGTAAGAGTTTTAGCTTACAATTGCGTTTTTCGACCATTTCGGTCGAGTCAAAGTTGACCGAAGGTTGAAATTTTGGCTATTATTGTGATTTATATGAAAATATTTCAAAACTGATAAAAGCTACAACCATGGGTTGTTTTTTTTTGTATTCTACATAAAATTGCGCACATTTTCATATATAAAACTACGTAACGGCTAATATAAAATGGTGCAAAAAATTACGACAAAGTGACGAAAGAATTTCTGAGATGCATCGCTGATGCTTTGTAGTGTGAGAAGAAAGAAATTCGTGCATGCGCAGCTGGGTAATGCTTGTAAACAAAACAACAGCGTGATCCGTGAACTCCCAGCATCCCTCAAGGCGCATGATTTAAAATTTTTCGCAAACTAGGCCTATAACTATTTTTCTGCGAATATTTAAAAAAAATTTTGTAGTCGACGTACTGTATGTCCACTTGGCACCCGACAGACAATTTTAATCGACATACAATACGTCCAGTCGGTGTTTAAGGGTTAAATGGCAGTTTGCCACCTGGCAGTTTTCTCCATGGCAATTATCCCACAATGGCAACTTTCCTATAATGGCAATTTACCCACAGGAAATATTCCCAATGGCAATTTTCCCATTGGCCACCATGAAAGGTAGTCCTTAAATATTTGATGTTACCACAGTTTGAGCCTTTGGCTCTAAACTTCCCTTAAGAACTTACAATTGAAGATTTTTTTTTTATATTTTGCCATGGCTAAGTGTATAAGTGAACTTCAAGCTCTTTCTTTTAATGTGGGCTTTTTTAGGACTAAAAACAATATCAAAGCAGAAGCCCTTCCCAGATTTGTGACAGTGGCTAATTCAATAGCTTAATAAGTAGGCAACAAAGAGAAGGCTCTACGATGTCCAGTTAGGAAGGATATACCAGGACAGACTCAAACCTTTAATAGAAGGAATTAAGAATTTTTTTGTGGTTGAGGAATCTTAACACTTCTCTGTCCAGGAATGCTATGTTCTTTTTTGTATGTTGCTCAGTTAAGTCAGCACACACTCAGTTGAATCCTGGTTTTCCACTGTTTTTGAAAGTAAAGCCTCATGACATTTATGCCATAAGCATGTCTTATAATTTCCTTGAAAACACTTTGCTAGAGAAGGTTGTCAATAAAGCTCAGTGGAGGTGTAACTCAGTTTTGTAATCATTATTTGAAAAGAAGTTGAAATTTTGTATGAGAATGGTAAAGCCTTTACTTCTGTTGTTGCAGTGAGGATAACTTTTTCCTGAACCAAATATGAAAGTAGTAATCATCTTTACCCTATGTCATTAATACATTATGAAATTGCGGTGTTGAATCTGGGGAACATGAAGGTGTATTAGAGCACAGCTTCATATGTAAAGGTAGTTGTTGTCTTTAGCTTTGGACTGTTGTTGTGTACTTTTGATTCTGGCACAGGAGTCACTGGTATGCTCTGAAATAGTTTTTTTTTTCAGTAAGGATCCTCAGACAAGTTTTGTAATGAGGACCTTACACCCTTTTGTGGATCTAGTTTGGCATTGCTTACCAGGAAGGATCAAACAACAGTTGAGAATGTTTAGAAGCTTTTCCTCATTTTACTGAAAGCTTTAGTTTGCTTGGCAGAGTGTATGATTTTACTGGCTGCACTACCCATCATCCTCTTTCAATGTGGTAGTCAGCTAACTTTAATAGTGGTTAAGTTTCATCCTAAATAATAAGAATGTTTATGATTGCGTACATTAATTATTTGGACATTTACCTACTTTTACAATGTAAACCTACTCAGGCTCCCAAAATCATAGTGGGTGGTCAGGAAGAATTTTGACATGAACAAGCATTCTAACATCACCTGGTAGGAAAACATGATTATAGATAGTCCATTCATGTCAGCCAAATGTAATTTTTAAAAAAATTTTGAATCCTGACTACACCTAATGTTGCGAAGATGAAAGCTATCTTGAACAGTGAGTAAGTAACCAAATAATAAATTTTGTCTAGAAATTCACATTATTGGCCCCTTGACTTGGTAATTCTGGTTAAGAATGAAAGCTTGTGACATGTGGGTGGTGGTATTCATGATTAACCATCACTTTCTAAAGTAAGGTGACTGCATTTGTGGAATGTAAAAATTGTTTCAAGTTTTTTGTTTTAAATAGTTGAAAATGTTGAATTAATGTGGGGTTGCTAAAATAATGTAAAAGAAAGAGTAATCAATAAGATGGAAAGAGTAATTAGTCAGAATTCAAAATGGAAAATTTTCTTCATTTTGGTGGCATTATTAGATACACGCATTATCCAGGACATTTCACTCTTGAGTGACAGTGTAGAGTACTGCAGAACTCTTCCTTTGTAACAATTGCAATGTGCTGGTTAATTATAAGGCTGCTTTTATTTGTAATTGTAAATACATTCTCTTCACAATCGCATGAGACCTTACCTCAGACTCATTGTTTGATAATGGTAACATAAATTACTGTGCTTTTTAATTTTTCCACAGGCTTGGGTATGAGCCAATTTTCATTGAGCTTGTTACAAGAGGAGCACGCCTTGACCTTTGCGATTTCTTTAACCAGACACCCTTGTGGTTTGCTGTTAAAGAACAGCGGCTAAGTTTTGTCCGGACATTATTGAAAAATGGGGCTCCCATAAACTTCACAATGGCTGCAGAAAACCCACTTAATATTGCCATGCAATTCTTAGGGTATAGGGTGAGTGGCATAATAATTAAATTTGTTTTAGATTCTTCCTTTAGGTGGTGCAGCCTACATTGGACCTTGCAAGATGCACTACATTGTACCAAAGGTTGTTATCATTGTCCCATTTTCCCCATGCTATTATTTGCTTTGTGCATTTTTGTTATCAACTGGCGAATACTACTACTACTACTACTACTACTACTACTATACTACTACTACTACTACTACTACTACTACTACTACTACTACTACAGTCAAATTAGAGGACTGTGAAAGAGAGAAAAAAAAATATATCTTGTTAAAAAAGATGTCTGTATCATGCAAATTAATCTTATTTGTAGTGTCTTCAATTTTTTTATGGCTCGTTTCTCTTGTTCATAGAGTGGCAAAGAGAACTACTATAAACAGCATTTATACAGCAGTTTTATTCTCTAGAAATGCAGAGTAATGAAAAATGGTGTGGTAAATCCGTCATTTTCCCCCAGCAGGTGGATTCTGGATACTTTTGCAGTTTCTCTTGTTGACATGTTTCAGCCAGCCCATTGGTCATCTTCTGGAATGGCGAGACAAATCTGGAGATGAGGTGAATGTAGAGGTATATATATAGGGGGCCAGCATCGTGGTCGAATCAGCACTGAATTCTCATTGGTCGCTAGGGGATTACTGTATCGTTCCTGAGCAAAACATCCTTCTAGACACTGATGGTTGGGTGCTGTCTTGTGTGTGAGCATTGGAGTACATGGGGGATGCAGGTTATGGTACTTGGAATATTACTGCCTGTAGATTGATGCTCCGTTTTGGTTCACTCACTAGAGATGCTGGTGAGCATCCCCCTTTGAGCTGACATTGGGAGGAAGATGGTCTCCTGCATGGTATTTAGACTGGGTTTCTCTCTCCCAATGTGTAGGGCTTCTAGGAGGCACAGTCCTCAATGGTTGATCGTACGGTCAATTATCTTAATGGTACGGATACTGTCACCTCTTTCTACTCTTAAGTTATGGCCAGTCCTGGCACACTCCTGAGCATGGCATGAGGTCATCTTGAAGAAGCGCATGGAAATCTTACTGATGTAGTGCCAAGGCACTCTTGGACATGGCATTTGCATTGGTAGACCACGTAAGCCTTGGTGCCTACATCGGTATGACTATCATACGCGCCTCCAAAAGGATCTGCCTTGCTCAAGAGTATGCCATATACACTGCCCCTAGCTTAAGAGAAAGTAGAAAAAGATTACGTTATCTCTGACATCAAGGTAATTGACCATACGACTGATCATCACCGCCTGTGCCCTCTGGAGGCCCTGCACATCCGGAGAAGAAGCCTAGTTTTAATATACAGTGCATGATACCTTCTTCCTCCCTACGTTGGCTCAAATGGCAACGCCTGCCTGCATCCCTGGTGAGTGAACCAATGAGGAGAATCCATCTGTGGGGCAGCGACCTTCCCAGTACACTACCTTCACCCCCACGTACTCAAATGCTTGCACTAAGACAGCACCTGACCATCGGTGTCTGGAAAGTGGTTTTGCTCAGGGACAACAATCCCCCTAGCAACCAATGAGGATTCAGTGCCGCTTCAACCATAATGCTGGCCCTTTATATATACGTACATGCCTCCACACAAACCCCTTTCTCCAGATTTGTCTCGCCTGTCCAGAAGATGACCAATGGGTTGGTTGAAACAAGTCGACAAGAGAAACTGCAAAAGAAACACAGAAGTATCCAGACTCCACCTGCTGGGAAAAATGACAGAAGAAACTCCAAAAGGATCTGCTGACAAGTCAACAGATTTACCACACCATTTTTGATTAACCTACACTTCTATATAGACAATAAAATTGCTTTTCTGGGTTCGACCTGTGTCTGCCGGTGAAAAGTTCTTGTAGCTCACTTTTCTAAGTATAAATAGATCCTAAATATCCCAGAGAAAAAAGCTAGTATGGTATGCTGAAGTTACTACCTTCAGCTCGATCACCCCAAGGGCGTCGGTATAGCACTAGGGCGAGTGGAAGCCACTACCAACAGGTCATCTTGCCAATTGGAGGATTCCTTTCAAAGTCCCTCCCAAGGCGAGAGCCGTTACAACGATTACTCCTCTCACCCTCCGCTCACACTCGCTACTACTACTACCAACCGCCCGCCATCTTCATTCCTGTAATTAGCATTGTGAGTGCAAACACGCGTCTCATCAGCTCCCTTAGTGCCTTATCTAGAACCAGCGATGTCCTCTGTGGAACTTCCTCTTTCATCTAACTAGAGTATTCCAATTGGTGTTTTCGTAATTTGTATCGTTACGATGCATTCCATTTGTTGCCTTCGGCCCCTTAGAAAACGTTTTGGGGCACCGCTAGTTCATCCGCCATTTTGGGCGCATCATCAGACACGTGTGTTGTTATTACTCGTTATTTCCTTTTTATTTTTAATTTTATGTTAATTTTATATTTCATACAGTCATCAGTGATGTTTTTTCGTATCACGTACTTAATTATTTAGCCGACTGAGTTCGGATTGGTTCGGAAGGAAGGCCTAACACGTTCATGACATCCTCGGGGGTTTTTAAAGAAAGGTTGATTAATTTATATTCTACCCTTTGGCTTCCCCCCAGCTTCTCAAGAGCGTGTTTGTGCATCTCTGTGCGTAATTTTATCACATATTGTATATGTAAATTTGTTAGGCTACTAGTAGCCTATCGTATTTATCATTGGAGAGGAGAGAGTCCTCTCTCTCTCTCTCCCGATGTGAGACATGCATGCGTTATTGTTTAATGCAAACCAGATAGGTACTTGATTTTATGCACGTTGATGATTTTCATATCACTGAGAGGTTGGAAGAGTTGCTTCCTTCCCTGGCTTACCCAACCAAGCCTAAGCTAGGTTTTGGAAGGTAGGCCAGGTGCCCCTACCCCTATACCCCTTATGCCTCTCCCCCCGTCTGTGCTACGGTGCTAGCGGGGAGGATATCAAGGATAGAGAGTTTCTCTCTTATATTGTTGGACCTATCCTCCCTACCTGTCCAGGTCGAAAAATTCGAATTTGGAGGGTTTGGTTGAGGGCCACCATCCACACCATGATGTCCTTGGAGGTTATCTGACCTACCTGACCGGTTCCGTAGTAATCTCGGAAGGTTAGGCTAGATCCATACTGGGTATTCTCCTTTCACCTTATGTTCCTCTTGCAACTCTTCCATGATGCCTCATTATTGTATTGCTTGTAAATTAAGTGGTCTGGTATGTACCGTATATTTCGGCGTATAAGTCGACCCTTTAGCCCCAAAAAATCATGCCAAAATTAGGGGGTCGACTTATCTAACGGTAACAAAAAGTGAATCTTTATTATTTTGGCATATCGGTACAGGAATCCAGGCTTTACAGTTGGCTAATAACAATGACAGCCTTGTTGAGGTAACTATGTATGTAAATACCAGTATTAAAAACATTTCACACTGTAATACGACAATAATAATACATTTGAACATCCATTACCTTAAATAAAATTAAACAAATCAAAGTAACTTAGAGAAACCCCAATCGCACAGCAAGTGTAAACATTGCGTAGCTATTTGTAGTACAGTAATTGAGAAGGATGCGTTCACTCTGACAGTTTTGTATTTACCGGGGTATTGTTCAAAAACATTTATGGTATGAAATCTTTATTTATCACTTTAAATAAAATACAGAAAATTGTATTTAATAGTAAATATGTATTTAAAATCCTTCAAAATTACTTGAGTCATCATTACTTGAATTAAACAATTCATCAGACAAAATCATTCACGGTTTCATCATAAGGATCCCAGTTTGAATCTGGTGAATCAACTGCAGGTTCGTTTATGCCATAGAAGAACCAATGGTTAAGGAGTATTCCAACATAATAATAAAATACCGGCACGTCGTTTTAACAACCCAATCAAAACATTAACTTGAGTGGCAGTTTGTACATACATATATACGTAGGCTGTTATGCAGCGTTAGTTAGCGCTTTGTTTGTTTACATACACTCGAGTAACGTATCTTTCATTTAGTCATTTCTAATCATATTTGCCGCTATTCATCTTTTATATTTTACACAGATTTGTTAATATACCGAGTATATTACCTGTATTTCTTATGGTAAGTAGAGCAACATATGTACCGTAATAACATTCAGGTTATTTTATATGATACGTTTTACCCTGCTGCTTATTTTGAGCGTACGGTTGGCCTCACATTTTATAGGTCCACTAATATACCCGATATTAGTTAAAATCATAAAAATTTACTCAGAATTGGGGGGTCGACTTATCTTCCGGTCGACTTATACACCGAAATATACGGTATATCGTCCTGGCCTATTCTCCTTTAGTATAACCTTTAGTAGTAGGCCATGACCTCCCGTGTGAGAGTGATCACCGATCGGGCGCTGTACCAATCACGACAGGCCATAGGCCCAGTCGGCCTACTACCCCTGTAGTAGTAGGCTACACAGCCTTCAGTAGGTGTCTCTCTCTGATTGGGTTGGTGGTCAGGAGATCATGACCGACCACCCCACATACATACCACCCCCCACCCCCTCCCCCCCACCCCCCCCCCCCCCATCCCCCCACTCCCTAGCTTGGCTCTGCCTGACGCTGGCATATAGCTTGCGGTTCTAGTAGTCTTACCGATGAACGGCCGCTCGAGCTTTTTCACTTAAGTGGGGAAGGGGTTGGAGCGGTGGGGTTACTGGTATTATATGTAATCACCTTATATGTGTTGTCAGTATCGCCTACAGCCGCTGTACAGGGTCCGATTGCCGTACTGAGGGGGGACGTGCCACCGCTGCGACCAGACTTTCGCTGTCCTAAGAGCTCGCCCCTGGACCTGCCGCCAGTACCCAGGATGTCGCTGGCTGTGGCTCCGCCTCCTGTGATGCCTGTGCCGACTGACGTACCTGCCGTACCTGCCCAGACTGTGCTGACCATTCCTGTAGTTCCTGCTGTTCCTGCTAGGTCCACACCTGCTGACGTCATCCCTGCTCGTGGTGTTGCTGCCCCAGACGTTGGTCTGTCCGGACAGGTGCGTCCGGGCCCTGTTGCTTCGGCAACAGCAGCCCCGCCTCCGCCCTGGATGGCAGACTTAACGTCTGTCCTGAGGAAGCTGACGAAGAAGAAGAGGAAGAGGAGGAAGGTGTCGTCGTCGTCGTCTTCGTCGTCTTCTTCATCGTCGTCGTCTGCCGCCTCTCCCCCTTCGACTTCCAAGGCTTCGCAGCCGAGGAAGAAGGAGGCTGCCTCCTCCCCTCCTAAGAAGTCTCCCTCGGGAGCTTCTCAGGGCCCGTCCCACTCCGGTGGGACGGGGGGTTCTTCTGCTGGTCCTCCTGCTCCTTCGGGAGCGGGGCCCGTCTCTTCTTCCGCAAGGAAGAAGACTACGGGGACCAGTGGGGTACCAGCTAACACCAGTACTTCCTCGCCTGGTGTTAGGGGCTCTGCCGCTACACCAGGTTCCGTCTCGGCCTCTCGTTCGCGAGAGGTACTGAGTGTACGGTCGCCTACCGGTGACCGTGCAGCCAAGAACCAGACGCCATAGCTCGCTCGGCGCCAGGTTCACGGCATGGAGTGGAAGGCTGGTGAGAGCCGCTCAGACGACTCTCACCAGGCCAGCTCTCGCTCTCGTAGTGACCAGCTGGCTACCCGGGTTGATGTGACGGTCTCTGACCGGCCACGGTCTGAGGCTGAGAAGAGGTCCCCCCGATCGCGGTTCGACGCGCCGTGAGGACAAGCACCGGTCTCACCGTGACAGTGGTCTCTGCAGGTCGCCTGACCGCCGCTCCCACATTGAACGGACGGGTATAGCAACCAGCAGTAGCTCCTCTGACACACGAGATCGAGGCCGCCGTTCTCAGTCCAGCCGTTCTCCCCAGGGAGACGGCTCGACTAGGCCTGCAGCTCGATCACCACCGTGGGTTGGTGATCGCCTGCAGCCCTCCAAGCCCGCTGGTTCTGCCAGTGAGCGAGGGGGGAGCGTCAGGTCTGCCTCTCCCATGCCTTCAACTTCCTCGGGTTACACCGGGAAGAGCGAGGCATTCTGGAGTGATCGTGAGGGGCGCGCCCCGCACGATCCCATCACGACGCCGTATGTGCCAGGCACGGTCCTTGGATTGACCAGGTCGTACGCGCAAGTGACAGGAGGAGACCAAGAGGGGTCTGTCGCCATTCCCCCTCCTGAAGGGGGAGGATCTCGGGATGTGCTCTTGTTCGAGGGACTTGACGGTCCTACTCCACAAGATGCAGTGACTCCCGAGATCCAGAGGAACTTTGCTGAGGTTATTGCACTGATTCGTCAGCACGACGACCTTGGGGAAGGATCGCCGTTCCTACCATCTGAGCCCACGTCCCGGCTCGAGTCGTTTTGGGGCCCGAAGAGGGAACCCAAACCGACGGTGGGGTTGCCGCGGTCTGAGTTTGCCGATTCTGTTCTGAACCAGGTAGAGTCTCTCTTCTCCGGACAGGAAGGCTCTCTCAGGTCGGGCAGGTCGAACAAGCTACTTCCACCTCCTCTAGTGCGACAGCGGCGTTTTTACATGCCTTCCGAGGATCCAATGCCGCCCAAACAGGTGAACCCAGAGTTAGCCAGGCTAACTCCGGGTGTGTCTCTGCAGCAGCTCCTGTCGGAGAACCTCTGGTTCTCGCAGCAAGAGGCACTAGGCCTGGAATCTACCGCTATGGCAGCTTTCCAGGCCGTCTCCTGGTTAGACCTGTGGTCCCTCACAGTGTCTAAGGTCGCAGCCAACTCCGGGGGAATCTCCCCTGAAGAAGACTCGGCTTTCAGGAGACTTTGTCAGTCTGGAGGAAGAGCCATCTCCTTCCTCGCCCACCAGACGGCAAACCTGTGGGCCAACCTGGTACTTCGCTGTAGGGACGCAGTCCTTACCCGAGTATCCAGGGCGGCTGGGCATGAGGCGGCGTTGGGCCTACGCAACGGACCAGTACGGAGTTCCTCCTCTCTCTTCCCTGGAGAGATGGTGGACGCTGCGGTGGACAGACGGCGCACTGACGACAGTGACTGTCTTGTTCACCAGGCAGTTTCGAAGGCTTCTGGGCAGCCTCGAACTGCGGCCAAGCCCTCCTCGGCTGCTAAGACGATTGCCTCGTCGAAGCCCCGAGGAAAGACTCTGTCTTCTTTGACTTCTGCCAAGGGGGGCCGTAACCAGCCCTCCTCCCAGCCGTCTTTCTCACGAGGGGGGGCAGGGAAGAAGTCGAGGAAAGGGGGGAAACGCTAGGGACAGCGTTCCCCCTCACCTGCTGCTGGAAGTGGGGGGGAGGTGCCTGGCGAGCCATTGGGCAACTTGGCAGCGCTACGGCGCCGAGACCTGGATAGTAGATGTCCTTCGGGAGGGATATCTATTACCCTTCGAATCTCGGCCACCCCTCACCTCCAACCCATTCCATCTGCAGACTTACGTTCCAGGATAATCGAAGGACGTGGCACTACGACAGGAGATCGAGACCATGCTGAGCAAACGAGCTGTAGAGATCGTCACGGATCAGTCACCGGGCTTCTACAGTTGTCTTTTCCTAGTGGAAAAGGCTACGGGGGGCTGGCGCCGTTGATAGATCTCTCTCCCCTGAACCGATTTGTTCACCAGACTCGGTACGCGACGGAGACGGCATGTTCCGTGCTCAACTTCATCAGGGAGAACGATTTCATGCTTTCAGTGGATCTGAAGGACACGTATTTTCAAATACCCGTCCATCAATCCTCCAGGAAGTACCTCCGCTTCATCCTCGATGGGATGGTGTACCAATTCAGGGCACTTTGCTTCGGTCTCTCAACCGCCCCACAGGTGTTCACGCGAGTGTTCACTCTGGTGTCTGCTTGGGCCCATTCACACGGGATACGTCTTTTGAGGTATCTTGACGATTGGCTAGTCCTGGCGAGCTCCCGCTCGCAGTTTCTGCAGGACAGGGATCAACCACTGGAGTTCTGCCGCGATCTGGGGATCGTGGTGAACTTCGAAAAGTCCGATCTCGAACCCAAGCAGAGGATGAAGTACCTGGGTATGCTGATCGACACGGTAGCAGGGCGAGTCTTCCACGCAGACTCGAGGATCAGCAGATTCAGGAAGCCAGCCGACCAGTTCCTGTCTCGGCAGGAACAGGCAGCTCAGCAATGGCAAGTCGTGATCGGCCACCTGTCGTCGCTCGAGAAGTTAGTCCCTCACGGGCGTCTTCACCTGCGGTCTCTTCAGTGGAGACTAAAGGAGAGTTGGTCACAGGCGACGGACCCACCATACTTCCCCGTGTCCCTCGCGGAGGAGGTAAGGCAGGACCTAGCCTGGTGGCTGAACGACAGGAACCTCTCAAGAGGAGTGTCCCTACGCACTCCCCCCCCGGAGATGCTGCTGTTCTCAAACGCATCGAACAAGGGATGGGGCGCACACCTGGAGGAGTTGCTGACTTCAGGAGTGTGGGACGATCGCAACAAGCACCTTCACATCAATGTCCTGGAGCTCAAGGCAGCGTTTCTCGCTCTCCAAGAGTTCCAGGACCGCTTGGTGGGACACTCAGTGGTGTTGATGTGCGACAACACCACGGTAGTGGCTTACGTCAACAAACGGGGGCCTAGTGTCTCTCCCGTTGTATCAGTTGACACGGCAGGTGCATGAGTGGGCCGCGGCTCACTCGATAGAGCTGTCAGCCCGCTACATTCCAGGCAAGAGGAATGTAGTAGCAGACAAGCTCAGCTGTCGGGATCAGGTGATAGGAACCGAATGGTCATTACACTAGGACGTGGCGGAAAGGCTCTTCGACCTGTGGGGGCGTCCAGTCGTGGATCTGTTCGCCACCCGGCACAACAGGAAACTTCAAGTTTTCTTTTCAGCCGTGCCCGACCCATGGGCAGCTGCAGAGGACGCTCTTCAACACCCGTGGGACAACCTCTTCGTTTACGCCTTTCCCCCGTTCAGCCTGATTCGCAAGGTGATCAGCTGAGTGCTGGCCACCCCAAATCTCAGGATGATCCTGGTGGCTCCCAAGTATTCGGACCTGTTGGCTCTGCTTGCAGAAGCACCAAGAGAGATTCCCCATTGGCACAACCTTCTCGCCCAGCCACACGTAGAATGGTACCACCGAGCAGTCCAGTCTCTACAACTTCACGGCTGTGTACCAGGGGAAGTGGGCTGTCTTCTGTGGTTGGTGTCGTAGACGGGGTCTATTTCCTCTCAGAGCCACTCTTCAGCAGGTAGCAGATTTCCCCATGTTTCTTCACCGAGAGAAGCTCCTCTCAGTCCCCACAGTCAAAGGATATAGAGCCGCCCTGGCACTAGTCCTGAAACTGAGGGGATTGGACATCTCGAACTCGTTCGAGATCTCCTTGCTCATGAGGAGCTTTGAAAGGTCTTGCCCACCCAGGGAACTCAGGTCCCCTGAGTAGGATGTCGTCCTTAGGAGTTTGACTCGAAGACCCTTCAAGCCACTCCAAGAGTCGTCAGACAGGGATCTGACCCTCAAGACCCTCTTCTTGCTGGCCCTGGCATTGGCAAAGAGAGTAGGGGAACTTCATGGTCTTTCCTTCGATGTGAAACATTCCAGGGGATGGGGATCTGTGACGCTCGATTTTGTCCTGAACTTTGTTGCGAAGACTCAGAAACTGTCGATCCCTGACGACAGGTTCGAGTCGTTCACAATCCCCTCCCTAATGGACTTCACCAATAATGATGTGGATGAGGTGCTGCTTTGTCCTGTGAGGGCGCTACGGCGCTATCTGAAGAGAACTCGACACCTCTGGCCTGAGTGCTGACGCCTCTTCGTTAGCACCGGGGTAACCAAGAAAGAAGTATCCAAGAACACGCTTTCTTTCTGGCTGCGTGGGGTGATCAGGAGAGCGTATGAGGCTGATGGTAGTGACGACATCCATACGCTCCGTCCGAGAGCCCATGAAGTCAGGAGCATTGGTCCTTCCCTTGCGTTCTGCAAGAACTTCTCCGTGGCGCAGGTCCTGAAGGCAGGGGTCTGGGCCAACCAGGCTACCTTCACCTCCTTCTACCTTCGGGATATTGCCCACAAGTCCTTGGATACTTTTTCCTTGGTGGCTGCTCAACACGTTGTGTAGCTTACCCAGACCCTCGCAGGCTGAACAGCATTGAGTCCTGGTGTGACTGTAAGAATAGATAAGTGAATGAGAGAGTGACTGGCTTCTCTTCCTATCTTTTTCTCCCCCTCTTCCTGTGGGTAGAGGGATACGGTCATCACCTTGCTGGATAAGGACGAGATGCAGGTGAGCTATATGACAGAGCCCCATCCTATCCCTTTCACTAGGGATATGAGCAAATATCCACCACTTCCCCCAACAAGGGGGGGGGGAAGTGGAAGCCAACAAGAGACAAACCCATAACTTCATGTTGCCTCTTGCAAACAGGAACAAGTTCTTGCTTGCTGGTACGAAGAGATATGCTTGCCTCTCTCTTAGTACTTGGTCCAGAGGTCTGACCATTGATCCTGCGGTGCACACCCCGATCAATCAGACAGAGGCTTGGATCCCTCCCTTGCTCTTACGACCAAGGAGGCATTCCAAGGTTGGGCGAACACCAGTCTGTTCACAAAAGACTCAGATTCCTCCCACCAAGAAGTGAGTCTTCCTATTTTAAAAGGACCGAAAGGTTTGTATGCCGTGTCGGAACAAATGACAATTTGTCCAAAATTGCATTTTTCCTAACTATACAAACCTGAGGTCCTTTTACAATAGGAAGGTTACTAGTGGCAGCTGGATAGGTCGTAAGCTTTCGAACAAGGGGTTCGGTAGTTAACTGCTTGTCCGACAGTGCGCACGCCGCACGACTGGGAGGTGAATAATCACTTTTGCTTTAGGCCCAAGCAAAAAATGCAGAGTGGCATGAGGTGGGACTATGTGTAAAAGGACCTCAGGTTTGTATAGTTAGGAAAAATGCAATTTTGGACAAATTGTCATATTACTAGAAAACAATCATCCTCACTATAATCATATCATTGGGCAAACCAGATAGAATGCCGAGAGTCCTATCTTCAGAACCAGACCCCCCTGGAATCTGTGGCTTATCACTAAAGAATAATTCTGCCCTTGGGCTATCACTCTGATATCTCTCAGGTCTAAACATTATTGGATAGTTGATGGTCCTGCCACAGTTACCACTATGATATCTTTTCCTGTTTATCAGTGGAAAATTCCAAAAAAATTAATCCAAAGAAATATGTAGTGATATATGGGATTCTTTGATTCAAACCCGGGAACAAATTCCTGAGGTTCAAGAGCCCCCTCACCACGTCAATGTGGTCCCAATTTGAAGGGGGTGGGGGGTGGAACTGTATAAATGTGCTGTTTATATTTCTCTTTGCCAAAATATGAATAGTGGATAGTTGTTGATCAACACTTAGTGTGCAAGAAAAGCGAGTCAATAAAAATTGAGGAGACTCAATATAAGATTAATTTGCATGATGCAGTCATCTTTTTGTAACAAGACATGATTAAGAGAGGGTCTAGTCTACATCCTTCCAATAATAATAATAATATATGGTGTAGATAGTAGAGTGATCGTAGTGGAGAGTGATCAATGTAATATCCACAATTAGGAATACTGTAGTCAAGTTTACTTGAGTACTACAATAGTCTTGAGTAAAGCCTAATTTGTTGTCATGTTAGGCAAACTGAAAGGTTGTTCCATAATGAAAACATTTCACAAAAAATGAAAACATTTCACAAAAAATTTTTATGTACTTCCTCTCTCAGGGCCGTCGAGAAATGGCACTTGAGCTGGTAGCTGCAGGGATGCCATTAATCCATGAAGACTATAGAGGACGTTCGCCACTTTATTATGCAATGAAGTATGAAGACTTTGATTTCTTCAGGTAAATAGGGTAAAATCTGGCTTATATGTTTAAAGCAGTAATTCTTAAATTGTGGTCCGTTGAATGTTCCAATGGGTCTGCAGGATAATTTGGCTGTCGATATCAGATAAATTTTAGGCCAAAACGTGGCTCAAAAACATTTGTGGCCAAAACATCCTAAATTCTTAAATGTTGTGAAAGTTATTTTAAGTAAAATGTAAACATTTATGTTGAAGATAAGCCATTGATAAATACAAGTACTATCCTACTTACAACCAAGTTTGGTTCCGACCCACTGGTTGTAAGTCAGAATGGATGTAAGTCGAACCTTAGAAAGTGGCCAACATACTGGGTAGGGTATACTATCAAACCTTTGCTATATAAGTGCCTACTTAGTACTGTAATGTAATGTACAATCATTATTTCAATCTTTTTACCATAATGTACTTTTACTAATACATTTTAATCATTTATGTAATAGTATATATTACATACAATCAGACATTGAGTTACAATGGGGTTAGGTTCTTGCATGCATGTCAGAAGTCGATTCTTACGTAAATTGGTTTGCAATTCAGTCTACAGTACAGTTAATACCAAATGATGCTGCAGATAGGGCAGGGTAACTCAAACTGATGCTGCCTGAGTGATGAGAGTTCTCATGCCTGAGTGATGAGAGTTCTCATGAGATGGCGCAGTGCCAAGTAACTCAATGGTCAAGTGTCTGAAGTAAGGTTGTAAGTACGAGTGGTCGTATGTCGAGCAGGTTGTAAGTCGGATAGTAGTTGTAATTCAGTAGCAATTTTAGTACTATATATATAATTTTATTACTCATATATTTTAACTTCATAATGTATAATTTTCTTTAAAATAGTGAACTTTATTCAACACGTTTAGCTTACATTTCCAAGTTAGCCTACTAGTAAGTCAATATAGTGCTAAACTCTTTTCAGAATCTGCACATTATTTAGCAGTAACTTTCATATTCTAAATTTAATACAGTGGTACCTCGACATACGAAAGGCTCAACTTACGAAAAATTTGAGTTACGAAAGCAAATACGAAGAGTTTTTTGGCTCTACATACGAAAATAGTTCAGGATACGAAAGGTTGTTGCTGTAAAGTCCCGAGATTCGCCCGGACCACCGATAACAATTTTAAAACTCCCGCGCCGCCAACTGAGTAGACTCGCCACCATCCTCCCGCTCTCCCATTGGTTCCTGATGCTAGTCACCACCATAAGATCCTGCTCTCCTGTTGGTCAGCATCTCTCCCATTGTGCATCTACGTAGCGGCGTGCTTCTTCAGCCACTCGGTAGCAGCATCGTCATCGTAAGCACGCGGAATTCGTTCGTTCTATACAATTTCGTTTATTAACATAAATTCGTTATTGATTTCATTGTAGTACCACATTATCGTGTTGTGTGAGAACTTTAAGTACATATGTATACTACATAACTTAATTACGTACAGTATATATATAGTCATGGGTCCCAAGAAAGTTGAAGTTCACGGAAAGAAGAGGATGCTTTCTTTGGAGACAAAGATGGAGATAATTAAAAAGTATGAAGCTGGCATGCAGTTGAGTGTGATCGCCAAGGAATATGGCCGAAATCCATCGACGATAGGCACCCTCCCTAAGCAGAAGGAAGCCATCAAAGCAGCTATACCATCCAAGGGCGTGACTATTTTGTCTAGCAAGAGGGAGGCTGCTTCTTGTCTGGATAAAAGACAAAGAAGTCGCTGGCGATACGATAACCGAGACGGCAATCTCCCACAAGGCCAGCGCTATTTTCGGCAATTTGATTGCCCAGGCCGAAGACGACGGAGGAGAAGGGACATCGACACCAACCCCAGACTTCAAGGCTTCTCATGGGTGGTTAGAAAAATTCCGTAAACGGACTGGCATCCATTCGGTGGTGTGGCATTGGGAGGCGGCCAGCTCGGACATGAAAGCGGCCGAAGCCTTTATTAAGACGTTCACGGAGGAAGAGAAGAAGCTACCCGGGCATAAGCCTATGAAAGACAGGCTTACCCTCACACTTTGTTCGAACGCCAGTGGGAATTGCAAGGTGAAGCCCCGACTTGTGTATCATTCGGAGACTCCTCGAGCTTTCAAGGCCCACAAAGTGCTAAAGGAGAAGCTTCCAGTGATGTGGAGGGCTAATGCAAAAGCCTGGATAACGAGACTTTTGTTCACCAAGTGGGTAAATCTGTGTTTTGGCCTGACAGTGAAGAAATTCTTGGAAGAGAAGCGCCTCCCTCTGAAATGTCTGCTGTTGTTGGACAATGCCCCTGCTCACCCTCCTGGCCTCGAGGAAGATATCCTAGCGGAGTATTCTTTTATCAAGGTTCTTTATCTTCTGCCTAACACCACCCCTCTCCTCCAGCCCATGGACCAGCAAGTGATATCGAACTTCAAGAAGCTGTATACGAAACATCTTTTCAAGAGATGTTTTGACATCACCGATACCACAAACCTCACCTTGCGTGAATTTTGGAAGGAGCATTTCGATGTTGTCATATGCATCCGACTCATCGATCAAGCTTGGCAGGAGGTTTTGAGGCGAACCTTGAATTCTCTGTGGAGGAAACTCTGGCCTGATGCCGTATCCGCCCAAGACTTCGAGGGATTCGACATGGGCGAAGCTAGTGCAGATTAAGAAACAGTTGACGATCCTGAAACTGCTTCACAACCAGATCTTGACGAGATTGTTACACTCAGCAAGTCCATGGGGCTGGTCGTCGGCGAGGACGACATCAATGACCTTCTCGAGGAGCACCAAGAGGAGCTTACTACGGATGACCTGAAGGAGTTGGAGGCCATGCAACATAACGTCGTTCAAGAAGAGTTCTCTAGCAGTGGCGAGGAGGAGGAGGAGGACCCTATGACAATGGCAGAAATTAAGGATGCTCTAGTTGCTTTTCATAAGGTGCAATCATTTGTAGAAAAGAGACACCCCAAAAAATTTTACACAGGTCGTATGCTTGCACAGTTCGATGACATTTGCCTGAGTCGTTTCAGGAATATTGTGAAAAGTAGGCAGAAGCAATCTTCCTTGGATTGTCATTTTTTAAAGAGGCCTTTAGTAGGAGTAAGCAAAAAGGAAGATCCAATTGATACTACGAAAAAACATAAAGTTGAAAGTGGTGAAGAAATTGAAATTTTTTGGGGGGGGAGGGGGAAATCGTATAATATAAAAAAAAAAAATGTAAAAATCAAAAAAAAAAAAAAAAAAAAGAAAATTTTAAATTTTTTGTAAAGATAAGTGTTACGGTTTTGTTAATGTGTTTCGTAAAGTTTAGTCTGTGTTTCCTGATATATTTTTAATTTGTTTCGTAAAGTTAAGTGTACGTACTACGTAACAAGTTTTCTGCTGTTTGTCCTCCTCCTCTGTCGCCACTTTCGGAGATAGCCTCACTCGAAAGGTAAGGTTCCACATTTTACTACATATGTATGTATGTACGTACAGTATTTCTTGTATACCATGTACACTAATACACTTTATTTACAGATACATATTAGTAGTACGTACTAAATTAAGGTACCTGAATGGTTCCAAATTTGGTGTATTTTCATTGTTTTATTTGGTGGAATTTTAGCTTTATTATAAAATTGACTGTGGTGTTTTTGTAGGGCTTGGAACGAATTAGGCAATTTACATGTAAAATACGGTTCAAGATACAAAAACTCAGGTTACGAAGGCCGCCTCGGAACGGATTAATTTCGTATGTCGAGGTACCACTGTACAGTTGTACCTCAACATACGAAAGGCTCAACTTATGAAAAACTCGAGATACAAAAGCAAATATGAAAAATTTTACAGCTCTACATACGAAAAGTTTTCAAGATACGAAAGGTTGTTGCTGTAAAGTCCCGATATTTGCCCAGACCACCGAGAACAATTTTAAAACTCCCACGCCGCCAACTGAGTAAACTCGCCACCATCCTCCCGCTCTCCCATTGGTTTCTGATGCTAGTCACCCCATAAGGTCCTGCTCTCCTATTGGTCAGCATCTACCCCTTGTGCATTAAGTATTCTATTGGTAAAAGGATGCTGTAAATTGAAAAACTTATTCATGCAATACATTTAATAAAAAAAAAACATGAGGTAAAGAATAGAATAAAGAATAGAAATATGGTTAGTACTGCTCGGTAGTTTCAGTAGTTGAAGAGAGATAATGAAAATTTATGGCTTACTGTGCAAAGTGATTGCTTGACAATCGTTCGATACTCGTAAGTGCTGGATGTAAACAGAAGTTTGGAAGCTTTTTTTTTGCTTGTTTATTATAGTTAATGGTTACCTAATAATTATTTGAAATGAGTACATGCAATACATTTAATAAAAAAAATTGTGAATTAGATATCATAAAATATAAAATAAATCAGACTGCCAACAAATACGTATTTTTTAGAATTCTTCTTCTGTTTTATTATTACGTTACGTATACGGTGGACCCCCCGTATTCGCGTTCTCCGGATTCACGGACTCACACATTCGCGGATTTCTCTCGGGAACGTTTCCCTGCATTATTCGCGGAAAATTCGCGCATTCGTGGTATTTTTCTATGAGAAATATCCACAAATTCCTGGTTTTTGTGATCAATTTCATCATAAAATGCACTTTTTGTGATAAAACTATTAAAAAAACCAAGTATGAAAATTTTTAGTGGTTTTTCTTAAGTTTTAACTAATGAAATAGGCTGTTTTTAGCGCTTTTATAGGGGTTCCAAACATTCGCGGATTCTAACTATTCACGGGGGGGTCTGGTACGCATCCCCCGCGAATACGGGGGGAACACTGTACGTATGTTTCATTATAGCTGTCAGTAACTCGGTATCTCCATTAGGTAAAGATAGAACAAAGAATAGAAATGAATGGTTATTATAATGTTTGGTAGTTTCATTAGTTGAAGAGAGATACTAATGAAAATTTATGGCTTACTGTGTGCTAGAAAAAATGATTGCTTGGCGTTCGTTCGATACTCGTAAGACGGGTAAGAGCTGAATGTAAACAATCGATTGGAAGGTTTTTTGTTTGTTTGTTTGTGTATTATAGTTAATGATTAATTAATAATTATTTGAAATGAGTACATACTGATTATTTATACATTTTATTGGCATATTCTAAGCTTTTAGCTTCTTAGGTTTAGATGTCAGAATCATAGACTAGGCTACAGTAGCAACTGCTAACATAGGCTAGGCTTATTGCTAAGGGACATATGCTAAAGTCCTAATATATGCAGTAAAAATGGGGTTGAACATTACATGCAGTTGAATATTACTCAAGTATGTACAGTATTTTGCCTTTTTGGAGTCATATTTCTTCCGTCGGATCGGCGTCGTAACCCTAGAACATGTGTTTTAGGCCTGGAAATATAATTTACAGGGGTGTTTTTGGATGGCTTGGAACGGATTAGCCATTTTACATGTAGAATGTGGTCCAAGATACGAAAACTTCATGATACGAAGGCCTCCTCGGAATGGATTAATTTCGTATCTCGAGTTACTACTGTATTTCATAATCATCGCTATTAGTTTCTTTTGTTATTTATTTTTCTTTTAGAGGGTAGGTTGATGAAAAAAATAATGAAGGAATTTCGGCAATCACGGGGCATTTGAATGTCGCCGTCAAAACGTAAGCAAAGCACAACGCCAATTATTGAGGAAAGTGATCACTAAACTATTCGGTATGAGGATAAGCATTTTCTAGCATTGATAAAGATTTACGCTTGCACTTCCTACCTCTATATCATCTGATCTCATGGGTGACATCGAATATGTATGTAAATACAGTTGTATAAAAAGATGATCAAACTGTATGACTTGCAAGTCTTTCAAGTTTACTAAGAGTAAGGAATTCGTGCATGCCAAATGTCTCATAGTTTTGATTAGAAGGTATGACTTGGTAGAGACTTCTCAAGTGGAATATTTAAAAAAATATATTTATTTTCGTGTTGATATAAAAAACATATTTGACATCACACTTTTTCTTTTCATTACTAAGAATTATTCTCACTATAACAAAGGAGATATGGCATGATTTTTGCAGTCTTGAAGTTTTAAACAAAGTTGGTGCCATCTGTATGGCCTCACAACGAACTAGGCTAGGCTAGATTATTTGGCACTGAATAGGCTTTCTCTTGGCCACCATTGGCAAAGTTTTTATTTTCATTTTATGGTTTTTTCTCTCCATATTGTTGTCGTAACTCCAAGTTCTCATAACACAAGTATGTCGTTAAATGAAGAGTACCTGATGTAAAAATATATGTCTTATTCTACTTACTTAATGACATTTGTAACAAAACTATGGTAGTTATTTACTATTTAATGATGGCTGAAATGCAAGCAAACATTGTTGTTATCAGGTTAGGTTTGGTTGTTATAGCAAAACAGCTCTTTTCATTCAGTTGTTTATGGCTGTAGCGTTAGTCCTAAATTTATAATGGTACTAATGATACTTTTATCATTCTCTTTTGCTTTTTTAACTTATTTAACTAGAAGATATGATAAATATAGGGATGGAAGAAATGTTAGTATTCTGAAAAAGGTGAACTTTTTTTCTCTCTCTCTCTCATTGTAAAGATTTACCTGTAAGTAAATTTGTAGAACTACCATGCAGGCTATAGTAAACGATTAGGCTAATGAAATTCCACATCTTCATTAAAGAGTTATTACGTATTATGGCAAAATATTTGGCTGTGACGCTGTCTAAGGCATCGTTAACCAGTCTAGAGCACCGTAAAGTGGATTGTGTTGCCCATAGACTTTGGAATTTCGGTTAGCGATGGTTTTTTTATAATCGTCAAGCCCCCAGGAACGGAACCCCAGTCGGTAACTGGGGCTGCCTGTACTGTATTTTCATATCAGTTTCATGATTAAATGCACGTTTTGCGATAAAACTATTAAATAATCAGGTACGTATAAGCATTTTCAGTGGATTTTTCTTGAGTTTGAACTAACAAAATAGGCAGTTCTTAGCATTTTTATTATTGGGGTTTTAAGTATCCGTGGATTCCGGCTATTTGCGGGTGGGTCTGTAACGCATCCCCCATGAATACGGGGTCCACTGAAAACTATTTTACAAAATAAGAGAACTTTACTAGGTAGATATTTTATCTTTGAAAATATATTTGTGAAATATTTACAGAAAATATGTTTACAGGTTATTGGTAGAAGCTGGTGTTAAACTGAAGAACTATGAATGGCTGGCATCCAGTAACCTATTATCTGGTTGGTCACACAATATTCACATTTTAGAGTGGATAAGAGAAGAGCTGAAGTCCCCATCACCCCTGAAGAGGCAATGCCGTTCCTTCATATATAAACACCTTCGGGAAATGCACAACAGGGATGTCAGGCCATTAATCAGGGCCCTTACACTGTCATGTTCAATACCCCTTCCACCTTTGATTCTCAAATATCTGTTGATGGAGAATCTTTTGGCATCTGTGGTGACATGTGTGCATGATGATGCCAGTTTGTTGTCTGCATCACCTCCTTCCTACCTCTTGTAATTTAGGTGTACTGTATACTGTTTTATTTTGTGCTTTTCATACATCTGAATTGCTTATTACAAAATACAAACCACTGCAATTAGTATATACTTCGTGACTAAAAGAATTTTGAATATACAGGAAAGATAACTATGTATTTGTGAATTAGTGGGCTACAGCTGCCCAGTGGTGGGAAAATGGGCTTATTGTCCTTACCCATATCATCAGTCATTGTTCTTGAGTTCTGGAGTAATTGTGTTCCTCTTGTAAACTTTCAGATTTGAGTATATTTAGGTTACTTATTTTGTTATAGTCCTTTCAGTGGTTTTTGCTGCAACAGAATATAAAATATTTTTTAGGTATTATTGCTCTAAAGTGATGGGGGAAAGAAAGTGGCAAGTTGGAACTTAAGTTCTCTAAGAATCTCTTTCGTTGAAGTTGCAAACTTTTGTAATGTCTAAAAGATATTTTAGGTTCAAACCTACATAAGAAATTAGAATTACAAGCTTATTACCTTGAATATATAATAAGTATAATCATTACCAAGAGGAAGTTTAAGTGTAGGATTTAATAATGTGATTTAAAAGGATGGCAGTTATCTTTCATACTTATTGAGGAATTGAGCTACATCAAGATCCAGGCCAGATGTCATGCCACTCTTCAAAGATAAAAGCCCTATAGAGCTTTTGCTCAAAGAATATTGGGAAGGGCACAGAATTTTAGAGAGGTAGATTAAGAGAATCAGGCACATTGGAATAAGTGAGAAAAGGACAGCAGTTACAAGTTCATCAGGAGAGAAAAGAGGAATAAAGGTAGATTTGCAGAAGTTGTTGAGAAATGCATTACAACAGAGCAGAAATTAATTTTTTGTTTAGGATGAGAACACCATGTCTTATTTTATTTTTACAAGAAAAACCTCTTTAGTCAGTCGGCGGCAGGGATATTCAGGAGAATGAAGCAAAAATTGTCAGCACACAAAACCAAGAATGTTGAAGAGCAGAAGTGGTCAAACATGGGAATAAAAGGAGAGAAAGTTTAATGAGAAGAATCATTATGTATTCAGTTTATTGAGGTGAAAACCTCGTCATTACAGCCTTGAGATCAAGGATAAAGGCTTTTATGTTCTACGTTAACCTACCATGTAGGATATGGTGATACACTTCCATTCTTTAGCCTTTCACCATTGTACAAATAAGGTCTGTATAAAAAATAATTTTTCACAAAATGTTTATTCAGTATATCCATTCGAATTCCAGACCACTACCTTAGCATTAGCCAAAAACCTACTTAGAAATTTAGGCATAAATAATTGTTTAACCAATCAACAAGCTAAACATCTCAACTCTCACAGATGGCCCCAACATAAAAGGGAAGGTCACTGAAGCAGGAAGGTTAAATTGATGAAGGTGATGCTATCATGACAGAATCACTGTCTCACCCAAGTTAAGTTAGCTTTGCAGCTAACTAAAGATATGAGATTGGTGTGATTGCTTTTTGTTTTAACTACTGCTAACACTGAAAGCAGTTGTGTCCTGAGGTGAGTACCAGAAACTTTTAAATAACAGTAAGGAGCCCCATCTATTGGTGAATGGCAAATGGATGGACCACATTGCAGTAGTACCTTGTACTTCAAATTTAATCCATTCCAGAAGGCTGGTAAAAATGCGATTTGTTCGGAATATTAAACAAATTTCCCAATAAGAAATAAAGGGAATCGGGATCATTTGTTCCATCCCACCCAAAAATTCCTCCTTTTAACATTTTCTCTACTATTAATGTGTTCAAAAGTAATATTAAGAGTAAAGTAATGAAACTGTATGTTTTATGAAGTGAGACTTTAGGAAAATTTTGTTTTTATTGCAGTGTCTTACCGAACAATTATACAGCTGTAGGTTCCCTACGAATGGCAGACAATAGATTCAAAACTTCCGTGGTGGTGCCGCCATCGCTGATGTAGGTGACGTCATCTCCCTCCACTCGAGGGAGCTACAGGTACAACTGCCTAGGTAACATCAATTCGTTCTCTGCCGGCTTCTGGTGAACATTGGTGGTCGGTGCAGACTTTTCTTCATTTGTTGGGAAGTTTATCTCTCCAATATTGGTGAAGTATTCAACTTAGTGTTTGTGGAATTGTAGCTTAATTTCTTTTCTGCAATTTTGTGGCTTTACCGTCATGTCGGACTCTAGTCCTTCAGTAGTTAGGTTTTGCGCCGGAGGGTGCAAAACTAGGCTAGTTAAATCAATTTATGATTCGCACACTAAGTGCATTAAGTGTAGGGGTGGGGTTATGAAGGCTCGAGAGAATCAACTTGTGATGAATGCAAGGATTGGAGTGAACAACAGTGGAAAGTTTTTGTTTCTCACTCGGGGAAGGTGATTAAGGTAAGACTAGTTTAGCTTCTGCTGCTTCTATTGAAGCACCTGCTCCTAATCCTTCTCCTTCTCCTCTCATTATGTCTCTGATCTTGAGTCCTCCTACTCCTGTACCTGTAACTCCCTTGCCAACTTTCCGAGGAGTTTCTCCTGACACCATTACTAGCCTCGAATCTAAATTTGAAAAGAAATTCGATGTATAAGTGAATACTGTTATGCAGTTAGGGTTATCTGTAAAGTCTTTCATTGAAAAGACTTTTAGTGAAGTGAGAAGTGTCAGTGCAGTGCAATCTGAGGGGGTGGCTGTTTGTCCCGATAGTTCTCCTAGATGAAGGTCCCTGTCCCGCTCCCCCGCCTCGGGGAGAAGACATACCGGAGATCCCAGGGAGACTGTCGGGGTTTGCCCACAGACAGTTGCTTCCTCCGTCGATCCTGTGGTGCGACAGCAGGAGTCGACTAAGCACCATTGGAAAGGTGTGTCGTTTAGTCATCAGTTATCGACAGAGTCGAGTGATTCGTTGCCGGTTAGATGTCATAAGTGGCGTGATTCTTCAGCCTTACGTCCGTTGAAAAGACGTTTGACTGAAGAGGTGTTCTCTCTGCCCCCTGTGAAGAGGAACAGAAAATAGACAGCCCTCACCCGTCGTGTAGCGTAGCTACATGGACTTCGCCACGGACTCTCACGACAGCGACAGCCGCCTTCGACTCGATTGCACAACGAACTGCTCCGAGTCCGTCGAGATCTTCAACTCATCTAGCAGCAGAAAGTTTACCTTCGACATCGCATATGACAGAGAATTCGACTGGCGCGAGACCTCCGGTACCGATCGTGTCAAAGTCCACAACTCCAGTTGCTACGACTTCAACTCAAGAAGACAAGAATTTTGTTCCTTTACGTTGACAGTTGCAGGAGCTGATGAACTGGATGAAAGAAAGCAATGAGTTGAATCAAGAACTCTCTCTGTCGCCTATCTCTTCGAATGACGAGGAGGACTTAGAAGCGGACTCTATTCCTCTCTCGTCCTATTTGAAGCTGTTACGCTATCTTCTGGATATGTACCCAGATTACTTTGTAGCAGCCGCTCCCAGGTCGCCTGCTTCCATCTTCCTGATGAGAAGGAAGAATTTTGATCCTCTTCTCCCGAAGCTCTTACTAAGGCTGCTAAACGATCGCTTCGTGATATAGAAGACTGGTTGAAGTTCAAGAGAGAGCTCGGGAAAGCAACTTTCGCCTATCCTCCGTCGAAACTGGTCAAAAAGAGGTATAGGTTCTACTTAACTGGAGAAGCTCCCTCCATGGGAGTGTCTGCCTCCTCCCAGGGGGACTTCTCTGGCCTGGTAGATGCAAATAGGAGGTCCGCGTCTGCAGCAGTAAAAATATTCTTTACATCTCCCGAATTGGACCACTTGGTAAAGAATATCTTCAAGATTTTAGAGATTATGAGTTTCTTGGACTGGACGATGGAGCCCTCGCTACGAAAATAGAAGACTCCATACTCTCCAGGAGGACCTGGCAGCGGACTGGCTTGGAGTTTTGTCATGCGCCGACAAATCAGTTCGGGATGGTTGGGATGAGCTTGCCTCCCTTTTCGCATTCGGGACCCTCAAAAAAAGGCAGCTCTGGTGTTCTTTTGTTTCGAGAGGAGTCGCTTCACCTCAGAAGTCCGCCCTTTTGTTTTCTCCTCTCGACGAGAATCATCTGTTTCCTGAAGAAATAGTGGCCAAGACACTTTCCGCACTGGAAAAGAAGTCCACTAATGACTTACTTGCTCAGTCTTCTAAGCGAGTTAAACCCTCGACTGTGACGCCTACCACCTCAGAATCGCCCTTGCAGAAGAAACCCTTTCGAGGTGGCAAGTCTAGACTGTTCGTCAGGCCTCGATCGAATTTACGACTCCCGACCAAGGCCTCGGCAAAATCCGACACTAAATCGTCAAAGTGATCCTTCAATCCTTCATGATCCGGTAGGGGGCAGAATGAGCCTCTTTTGGGGAGAATGGAGTCGCAGAGGGGCAGAACCCTGGGTAACCCAAGTTCTCCGGTTCAGTTATTCCATTCTTTTTTTAAGACACTCCCCCTTTATCCAATGTTCCCATTGCATTGCCCGCCTACTCTCCAGGCTTGGAGAAGTTTGTAGCTTTAACTCGAGAAATAGAGATTCTCGTGCAGAAGGCTGTCATAGAGGAGATAAGCGACAGACCATCCCCGAGGTTTTACAACCATCTGTTCGTAGTCCCCAAGTCATCAGGGGGCTGGAGGCCTGTACTGGACGTAAGCGCACTGAACTTGTTCGTTCAGAAAACCACATTCAAAATGGAAATGACTCGTTTGGTGTTGGAATCCCTTCGCCAAGGGGACTGGATGGTATCCCTGGATATGCAGGACGCATATTTCCACATACTAATTCACCAGGACTCCAGGAAATACCATCGGTTTATGTTCATGGGCAAGACCTATCAGTTTCGAGCTCTTTGCTTCGGCCTCTCGATGGCACCGCAGGTATTTACACGAGTACTAACTCCGCTGGGGAAGTGGCTTCACCTCCTGAACATTAGAGTGTCACTACCTAGACGACTGGCTTCTCCGCTCCTCTTTGGAAAGTCAATGTATGAAGGATCTCAAGAGGACTCTCATTAACTCACTTGTTAGGTCTCCTTATAAACGAGGAGAAATCTCAGTTATTCCCGACTCAGAGCATTCTCTATTTGGGGATGACTCTGAACTCTCGAGTTTTTCGGGCTTTTCTCTCACCAAAGAGAGTCCAGTCGTGTCTGGAAGTAGTACAGGACTTCCTGGACCGCAAGTCCTGTTCCGCCAACTGTTGGACCAGTCTGTTAGGGACACTAGCTTCAGTGGAACAGTTTGTCAAACTCGGAAGACTGCACATGAGGCCCCTACAATTCTTCCTGAAGGCGTCATGGTGCAGGAAGAATCAACCGGACTCGACAGTTTTCTCGATTTCAGACGAAATCAAGGAGGACTTAGCGTGGTGGCTATCAAAACCAAGACTGGTAGAAGGTCTTTCGATTCGTCCGCCCCACCCAACCCTTCAGTTCTTTTCAGACGCCTCCGATGCAGGTTGGGGAGCCCTGTTGGGGGAGAACGAAGCATCGGGGGAATGGTCGGAAACTCAACGCTCTCTTCATATCAACGTGAGGGAGCTATTAGCAGTGTACCTGGGACTTCAGGGATTCGCTCATCTCGTGATGGGACAGGTGGTTGCAGTTCACAGAGACAACTCCACAGCACTTTCCTACATCAGGAAACAAGGGGGGACGCGCTCTTTCACCCTCTACAACCTTGCAAAAGATCTGCTTTTGTGGGCAGAAAAATTTCAAGTTTCGCTAATCCCTCGGTTTGTTCAAGGGAAAATGAACGTGCTGGCAGACGAATTAAGTCGACGTCACCGAGTACTGCCACTGGAATGGACTTTCGATGCGAAGGTCTGCCTAGACCTATGGAAACTTTGGGGAAAGCCGATGATAGACCTCTTTGCTACCTCTAGGAACAACCGTCTTCCACTGTTTTGCTCTCCAGTCCTGGACCCTCTTGCATGGTCAGTCGATGCAATGTTACTAGACTGGTCGGGCCTGGATGCGTATGCCTTTCCCTCGTTTGGCCTGATAAGACAGGTGCTGAACAAAGTGTCATTTCATGAAAAAGTCTCTCTGACACTAGTCGCTCCATTCTGGCCAAGGAGAGCATGGTTCCCAGATCTCCTCGACTTGCTCGTAGATTTCCCCAGGCTTCTTCCGTTAAAGAGATGTCTACTCAGACAACCGCACTACTCAAGGTTCCACCAAGGGTTATCCGCTCTGGCACTGACAGAATTCAGACTGTCAGGAGTCTCTTCAGAGCGAAAGGTTTTTCGAGATGAGCTGCAGAAGCTATTGCTAACTGCAGACGAGATTCTTCTAACAGACTATACCAGTCTAAATGGGGAGTGTTTCGAAAATGGTGTAGACAAACTAAAGTCTCTTCTTCTGAAACATCTGTGAACGAAATAGCGGATTTCCTTTTATTCCTAAGAGACGTTAAGCGTTTAGCACCTTCAACAATTAGGGGATACAGAGCGATGCTGGCTTCAGTTTTTAAACACAGAGGACTAGACCTATCTACGAATAGTGATCTTTCCGATCTAATTAAATTGTTTGAGACTTCCAAATCGTCTAAGGATTCGATAGCATGGAATCTCGATATAGTTCTTAAACGGCTTTCGGGTCCTCCCTTTGAACCGTTACTTTCTTCGTTTATGAGGAATCTCACCAAGAAGACTTTATTTTTAGTTGTGTTAGCTTCAGCTAGACGAGTTTGCGAACTACACGCGATGGACAAGAAGGTGGGTTTTTCTCAAGGCGACGCAGTTTGCTCCGTGGAGCTCAATTTTCTCGCGAAAAACTAAATCCCTTCTAATCCTTGGCCACGTAACTTCGTTCTCAAGAACCTGACAGACTTGATAGGCCAGGAAGAAGAAGAACAGCTCTTATGTCCTGTGTTGGCATTAAAATATTACCTCCGCAAAAGAGAGAGAATTAGAGGTCAATCGAATCGTCTGTGGTGCTCTGTGAAAAACCCGCCCGCCTTCTCTCAAAAAACGCTATCTCCTTTTTTCTGAGAGAGAGAATTGTGGAAGCGCACACGCATGCGAACGACGCAGTGTTTACTTTGCTAAGAGTGAAAGCACACGAAGTTCGGGCAGTAGCGACTTCCCTCGCGTTTCGGCACAACTTGTCGCTTTCCGCGATTCTCCAAGGAACCTTTTGGAGGTCTAAAACTGTTTGCTACGCATTATTTGAAAGAAATCGAGACAGTGTTCGAAAATTGTAAGTCTCTCGGTCCACTTTCGGTAGCTGGCATGGTGCTGGGAGGAACGACAAGAGGGGGGTTGCTCCCTCTGTTAGCCTATGTTTCACCTTGTACCAAGGTTGACGAGAGTACTCACCAGTCATTTTAGTGTTAGTTTTGGTGGGTAAAGGTTTTTAATTAGGTGTAGGTGACAGCTTTTTCATGTTAGTTATTTCTGGTCTTAGCCCAGGGTTTGTTGTTTCTTCGTTGAGTCTGCGGTGAACACCATGACTACGAGGATCTTCCGCTCCATGTAGAAGCACCCATTGGTCATATTCCAAGCCTTCTACGTACTAAGTAAGATGAGCACCGACCAGAGGCAGTATTCTCCTGCAGTAGCTCTCTTGCAAGGTAAGGTACAACAGGCACTAGTAACAGTGCTTTTGGGTATTTTTTCAAGAATCAGCTGTATAATTGTTCGGTAAGACACTGCAACAAAAATGGAATTTTCATTGTAAAATAAAATTTTCTTGCATACTTACCGAACAATTATTAATCAAAGCCCTCCCTCCTCCCCACAGGTGGATGGCTGGGCAGAACGAATTGATGTTACCTGGGCAGTTGTACCTGTAGCTCCCTCGAGTGGAGGGAGATGACGTCACTTACATCAGCGATGGCGGCGCCACCGCGGAAGTTTTGAATCTATTGTCTGCCATTTGTAGGGAACCTACAGCTGTATAATTGTTTGGTAAGTATGCAATAAAATTTTATTTTACAATGAAAATTCCATTTCTGTGTACGAGCTAAAAATTTGATTTACTGTTTGGTGGCTGGGGATTAAGGGAGGAGAAACAGGATCCACTTGGGGAAACCAAAATTGGTCACATTGTGTGTCTGCTTACATGTATGTAGAGAGAATAATCCCTCACACTTGTATGATTGTTTACATGTTTACACTTGGATCTTGAGTGCAAGAAGAAGATTAGTTATGCCACAACAGCTAAACTTACTGTTGGCAAACTGCAGAATTTAAATTTATAGTCCAATAAACGTGAGGATATTGGATACAAATAGTAATAAGTAAAGATTGCATGTAAAAAAAAAGGTGATCAAATAACTTTTCACAAGGATGTCTGTAAACAAACAATGCATGACGTAGGGATGACTTACTTTTACAGCGCTAAAAAATCGTAAAAAGCAAGTATCACTCGATAGGTATTTTACTGTAACAATAAGAAGTACTTTTAGCAAATCAAGCGTAAGTGAAAGCAAATGGGCGAAATATAGTGAAAGAGGAAAATCATCTTCTCTACTATCTCTCTCTCAGCCCAGTCCCAAACACTCTCAAGTAAGATTCTCTTTTGATTTGTTATTGTTACTGTATTGCATTTGATTGTTTTTATAATTGTATGATGTTAAATTTACGGTGAAATGCCCTTCTTTTATTTTCTTTATGTGAATTGTTACTGTTTTTACACCTACACTCATGTTTTTATGGTCTCTTCTCTCCTCAATTATATAAATGCTCCTGCCCTCTTTCTCAAGTCAGCTGTTAAATTTTGTGAAATGCAATTTTCTTTTATTCATGTTGAATAATGTTATCATTAAACTATAATGTAAAGGAAAAATCCTGGTAATACAGCTATTCTTGTAGGATGCTGTAGGCCATCAAGTACAAGTACTTTAAACAAGACAGTCAATCAGGTAGAAGTACGAGTATTTGCTCGAGAAATGACAAAGTTTCTTTGAAAAATTTGCTTGAAAAACTGAATGTTTGGCAAAAGAAATATTCGGTTTGGCAAAAGAAATATTCGACAGACAAGGTACCACTGTACTCATTTAAAAATTTTTGGTATTTACCTCAGGTTGTAGCTGTTTTGCTGAGTTTAAACAAAAAGCAGTCACACCAGTCTGATATCTTTAGGTTAACTGCAAGACTAACTTAACATGGGTGTGACTGTCATGATAGCATTGTCTTAATCCATTTTGTTTTTCTAGTTCAGTCACCTTCCCTTTTATGTTGAGACCATCTGAGAGTTGACATTTTTAGCTTGTTGACTGGTTAAACTAATCATTTATACCTTTTCAAGTTAGTTTTTGGCTAATGCTAAGGTAGTTGTCTATGTTTTGAATGGATACATAAATATTTTGCTAAAAGTTACTTTTTTTATACAGACTCCATTTGTACACTGAGCTTAATCCCCCTTCCCCTCATAATGGCTGTACAATTGTATTTTTCATAGAAAAGTGACTGATGGTGTGAGTGAGAGCTTTTCCTGGAAAAGGTAATTTTTTTAATGCATTGCTGATCACGTTTTAAAGATAATATTTAATGTTAGGCAGTGGTTGTTACTCCAAAAAACTTAAAGAAAAATTTCAATACTTTTCAGCAGTATAATGCCTTTCTTATCAAAACAGCCCAATATCACAAATTAGTTTTTTTTAACTAAAAACCACACAGTAGTACATGAAATCTAAGGTTTATCTCAAAAGGGCAAGACTTGACAAGTTATTCAGCCTCTATTTTTACAGACGATCATACTTAGCTTCAACTTGGATGCACTGCATCTTCTACTTTCACCTTTACATTATTTGGCAAGTTTTCTCTAGGATTTATGCTTGTCATTTTCTCGTATCATGTGATGTAATCAGGGTATTAATTTCCACCTACTTTCTAGTTACACGGAAGGTTGTTTCATAAGAAATACTTTGAAATCAAACTGTCAGAACCTACACAAGTTATGAAGAAATTCTGTTTAAGTTGCAGGTAAAGACTGCACAAATAAAAGGAAATTCCTGCGCAAGTTGTGAGCAAAACCTTCATAGGCTATGAAGTTATTGGGAAAGTTGATACAGTAATACCATTACCAGAAACAGGCTTCCCCTAATCATTGCTACCCTGAACTCTTGAATGTTTTTTTTTAGTCAGATTAGTTACTTTAACTTAGTATTAGACTTGTAAAGCAAGTTATGTGCAGAAGTTGAGAAGAAATTTTCTCAGGAAGTAAAACTTTTATAATTTTTTATTATATTGATTGTATTGGCCTTTCTTTTTTCTAATTTGGCCAGCAAGACGAGATGTGGATAAAACGTGTACATTATTTACCTTTTCAAATGAAATTTGAAGATTGTGATGTGGTAGTGTGTGATCAAGTTAACTTTAGTTTTTTAATTTATTGAATTTTGAGGATGTGTTACTTTGACAAGTTTTTCATTTATTTTGCTTTGAAATTAAATACTTTATAGGGTAATACAATATTCAAGGATTATAGACTGTTAGTATATTCCAAATTATTATTGCTCTTACCCATTGTTCTGTAGGGAGAAGTCAGTGACATTTGTCAGTTGTGACACCCAACTCCCTGAGGAGCAATCTGGGTTGCAGGATAACTGAAGAGTTTTGACCCACACCCTAAAATAGTGACTGATGGTTGTGCTAGCCTTTTAAACCTAATGTGTCTTTCATGATTTTCAGTAACAATGAATTTCATTCAATAGTTGATTTATAAGATTAAAACGTCTTACAGCAGTTAAAGTACTTTATATTTAATAAACTTCCCCAGTCTGTAGAGTCAAATCTGTAATTTCCTTTGGAAATTAGCCCAGAGCCCCACATTGTTCCTTCTCCCCCTACTTTCTTTTTCAGCTCTTGTCTGTATATTGTAATGCCATTAATTTAGAATATCTAGATTTGAACCCCCATGGGTTAGGACTTGTAATCAGATTCCAATGACCACTGGGTAGTAACTCCATTCAGATTCAAGAGTGCCTACTATATGGGATTCAGAACCATTTTTGAATTTCGTACATGAAGGAACCAAATAAGGTTTACATAGTATGTGTAGATTGATAACCAGATCTGGTTTCAGCTACATCAGGACAAGTCCACATACTACTAGAAACAATAGCCACTAAAAGGCATAATTCTTTGAGAAATTGTTTTTCTTAAATGTCTGTGTGACCTCTGAACATGGGCTCATGATTAATTAATCACTTCATCAAAGATTTAAAAAAAAATTAGATATAGTTAAGGAACTTCCAAAGAAGTTTTATATATAGACAAGATTTGGACGTAGGTTTAGATTCAAATTCAGTGTTTCCACTGACACTGAGTCTCAGATTTGTGAACTAGAAAATTAATCCTGTAGATTCCAAAGGGATAAAGACCTCAGTCACAGATCTTGGTTGTGTAGAAACTCCTTAGTTATACTAGGGCACATCTTGAGGTCATGAGTACGTATAGTGTTAAATTTTAAATGCCTTTGATATGGTCTACTAAGGAAGTTATTTCCATAAGGTGAATCATTGTATTATCTGAAGGGACTAACTTTTCTGACAAGAAAACCATATTTTCCTGTCTGGATTGTCCCATGTCCCTACTGAGTAAAATGGATTTTACACTAATCTCGGTTATTGATGATCGAAGAATTTTGTGAAGGTTATATGTAGGGAAGTCGTGCATGATGATTTATTATTGAAGACCTTATTTTAGATGTTTTAGTGAATGACAAACAAACCTCTTATTTTACTTATATGCCATTGGTGCCCAGGCATTGTGCAGAAGGGCAAGGTTGAGAATTTTGGCTTTAAAAGGGAAAGATGTGGGGTCACTGGTAGAGGAAGGCCTGCCCTATGTTCATGTCTTTAATAATGCACAGTCTCTATCTACTTATACCTGGAGACACAACAGACAAGCATTCTTCAGTGTTTATCTCAGGTGAATGTTCCCAGTCATAAGGAAGCTCCTCAAGAAGTCAAGTCAATTTCTCAATTTGTGTCTTTCCATCTATGAACAGGGTGAGGACATGATTTTAATTTTAAAAGTTTTTGATTGTCATGATCTCCTCCTGAGAAAGTGAGGTGTTCAGCTCCCTGCATTCAA